>NC_143583.1:221207827-221807827 GCF_048544385.1 Mastigoproctus giganteus
CTATGCAGGCCACCACAAATCAAAGTGGAAAATAAGACTATCAAACTAGTGGACCAACTAAAACAACTCGGCCTTATATTTGACTCTAAACTATCATTCAAGTACTATCTGACATACATCAGAGCAACGATTAAGAAATACCCTGCACTAGTGGACAGAATCACAAGACGTGACTGGGGACTCAACAAACGCACCCTGTCATTGTATTATAAAACAACCTTCCTACCAGCAAAACCTACGCCTGTCCAGCGTGGTTTCAAAAAGCCGTAACCACCGTAAATCGACGGACACTGGACGCCACTCAAAGGAACAGTACTGCTAACCATCACCCGTGCCTGCTGTACCACCAACACTCTCACCCTACATGTATTAACAGGGGCCCTTTCCCCTGGACTTATAGGCTATTCGAGGTGGCATCACTCACAGCATTGCAAAAGGGCAACCCTGCACCTTCCTTTGCTTTACAGTAAACAGAGTTACGAATCAGAAAGAAGAAAAATTCAGATTACAAAAGCACTTACAGCAGGTATGGCAGGATCGATGGACGCCACAACCAAAGGCGAAATTCCAAAGAAATTTCTGCCCACCATAGAGAGCGTGTACCCCAAGCCCCCACCCTGGTTTCAACCCGGCCTCTTCACAACTTATTTGCTGACAGGCCACGGAGCCTTCAACGCGAAATTGGCATCTTTAAGAATCCAGAGGACCCATGTTGCTCCAGAGGGGAGCCTGAAACCTGGACACGCATAATGTATGAATGTAACAACTATGCTGCAGACTTATGACAGCAACTACGAACTTCTGAAGACATCTCGAGTTGCACCAACAAGATTCATGCGAAAAGTACAAGGCACTAACCAAATTCGCGCAGAAGTTGTTTACCCGTCGCAGAACACAAATTGCTGTTCACAGGGAACCACAATAATAAGGAGAAAGTTGTGCAAGAGCTGCTTACCCTTCCAGCGCAAAACACAACTGCTGAATACAAGAAACTTCAATAAGGAGGGAGCTCGCGGACTCCTAGTACAACGACCTACCTGATAGAGACGCGGAAATATGACTGACGGGTGTGAGGATACCAGCTCGTGCATCGCCTGCACAAAAATAGATAAGCTAACTACTAGACAGTCGGAACTGTCCCGGGAATGGCGATCTTTCATGGCTTAGACACTTCAAATAATGTGTCTACACGCAGCTTTGCTGCCGACGCCATAAGGCAATCCTACACCTGTGCCTACTTGCACAGGGCTTTTACTCATCTTCCTTGACGTGGGAGAGAGGGGACGGCTCTGTTGTTTCCTTTCCCCCTCGCGCAACCCTTATTTCCTCCTGGTGGGACCTGGGCATGCCCCACTGACCTTCTCTGGGGTCGTCTTCCCTATTGACCCCATATTTCTGACTTTTCTCTCCAACCTTCAGTCTCCCCCCCACTCTGAATAAACATCATAGCATGTCCCCACACTACCAAAATTTTAATTGTTCAAATCAAGTCATGCATGCCCTTTTGGCCTCTAATAATCTCTTTAGCGGCTTATCCTGAAAATCGCCGTGTGTTGCATCATTTTATTTATTTTTATTTTTTTATTATATATTTTTTTGACATAGGCCCTAGCTGCTGAAATCTCGGGCCTGCAACAGTAAAGCTTCATACTACTGTGTACATGGTCTGCCTCCACGGGGCTAAGTGTGGGCAACGTTGGGTCTCAGTAGGGGTCCAGCGGCTAAATGGCCAGATGAACAATGATACACAACATTAGACTTATACAAAATCAACACACTTTTAAATCCCTGACCTTCACAGTGAACTGGTATACCTACAAGGAAAGCAACGCGAAGATAGGGAAACCCCTGGCGCCTTAGAAATCAATACACTTTACACTTTAAACACAGGACGTAACTCTTGTGGCCAAGAAGGAAAAGGCTACCTATCTGTTATTCTACCGGTGCCCAATACTGGCAATCTCCATAAAACACATGAGAGAAAAAAAATCAAGACCTCCCCGAACCTAAGACAAGGGATCAAAGATATGTGGCATATGCAACAAGTAACGGCCATCCCGATCATCGTGTCGACCACTGGTATGGTGCCAAAGACCCGACATAACAGCCTGGTAGCAACACGTCTCCCAGAGAACACCTACAAGAACTCCAGAAAGTCGCAATCCTGAACACCTGCAGCATAGTCAGAGATTTCCTCGACCAACATTAACACCAGACAATTCAATCATCCTGTGTACTTGGTAGCAATACCCGTCGCGGAGTGCAATCCCCCAATCAGAGAGAAATAACATAAGAGCAATAATAATAATAATAATAATAATAATAATAATAATAATAATTGGACAATATTTAAATTCTATACGGTGGGCGCAACTGATGATGTTCCCAACAGCAAATTCAAAATGGGAAGCATTTAAAGAATTAATCTTGGAAGCTACTAGGCTTTTCATGCCAACTAAGAAGTGCTGTTCACGATTTACGCCTAAATAGATGTCAGTTGAACTAATCAGCCATTTTTCAGAGAAAAAAATGAATGGAATACATATAAATTAACAGGTAACACAGAAGCCTATGATAGATATAAACTGATCTGTAACAAAGTCACAGTGGGGGTTAGGCAGGCAAATGCAGATTACGAGAAATCTTTGGCAAAGGATGCAAAGAAAAACAGCAAAGAGTTCTTTATTTATGTAAACTCTAGAAGAAAGGGGATGAGTCAGATTGGTCCACTTGATATCGATGTTTCAGCTGTTGATGATCCTGCTCAGGTAGCTAACAAACTAAATGAATATATTGCATCTACATTCACACATGAAGAGTTATTCAGTAATGCGAATGCCATAGGTGTATTAGCCTGTTAGTTTAACTTCTGTTCCAGGGAAATTAATGGAGGCACTGGTTAAAGAAGCATTGCAGGATCATCTAGACAAGACTTCAGTTACAGCTCGGACACAGCATGGGCTTGTTAAGGGGAACTCTTCTTTGATCAATCTCATTGACTATTATGATGTAGTCACAAAGGAACTGGATGCAAAAATAACTTTGATATCATATATTTGGATCTTAGAAAGGTCTTTGATACTGTTGCACATGGAAGACTGCTGCACAAATTGGTGCAGTGTGCCATTGGAGGCAAATTGCTGCTATGGATAAAGAGATGGTTGAGTGGGAGAAGACAGAGAGTGGTAATCAATGGATACTGCTCTTCGTGTACTAAAGTTATTAATGGAGTCCCCCAGGGTTCAGCGTTGTTTTCTGTATTCATTAATGATATTGTTGATGGTATATCAGGCTTAATGTCCAAGTTTGCAGATGATACAACGGTTGGCAGGGGTGTTAATGAGACTAATGACAGTACGCTGATGCAACAGGATCTAGAAAACTGTCCCAGGAATTGGGCAGTTGAGCAGATAGGCTGAGAGGTTGCAACTGAGAGGTTACCTTGACTAATGTGAAATACTGCATATGGCAAGCAGTAACCCCAGAGTAACGTATCAACTCTGTGGTACTACACTGAGAGTGGTAGCGAGTGAAAAGGAAAGTGTTTAATTGTGCAGGCAGATATGAAGTTTTCTGAGCAGTGCCGACGGTCTGCAAGATGGTAGCTCATGGTGTTTTGACAATGATACAGAGGAATTTTTCTAGCAGGGATAAGGAGGTGATTATCCCCTTGTATAAGGCAATGGTCAGGCCACACCTTGAGTACTGTATACAGGTCTGGAGGCCTCATTTTAGAAAGAATGTAGAGCTGCTCTAGCGAGTGCAGAGAAGGGCAACAAGATTAGTAAATTGAACAAAGGGTTGCTCTTACGAAGAAAGGCTTTAAGTTTTGTAAATTACAGTGTCTGGAGACTAGACACCAGCGAGGTCATCTGTTTGAGGTGTATAAAATTTTTAATGGTTTGAGCATGCTCAATGCTATGAGATTCTTACTCTTACTCAGAATAATCGCCTGAGATAAAATCAAATTGAGGAAAGACAATTGTAGGACAGATGAGCGGAAGGTTGCCTTTAGCCAGCGGGTGGTCTTGGTGTCTATATAACTTAATAAAATAGCCTTATCTAAATATTTTCGATAATTTTATTCCTTCTCATCAATTACTTTTTCAATAAACAAATTATACTGTCTTTTATATTTCAGTAAATAATTTTATGAATTCATTACCACTTAGTTAAACAGCATGTTTATTTCTAATCTCATTGATTTCTTTTTTATTTGGAAAAGCAAAAAGTGGAAAGTAATTAACCTAAAACGAATATCTTTGGGTACCGCCAAATTGCTCTGTTTTAAATTAAGCCATTTTGCTTTCGGGAGTTCCCAATCTTTTTTGATCCACGGTAAAAATCTGTCTTTCAAGTATCCCCGTATCCAGAAATCACAGAGATTTCGATCTGGTGATCAGGCTGGCTAGAATTGCAGAAAGTCTCTAGAAATGATGCGATCATTTCCGAATTTGCAACGGAGCAGTTTCTTTGTAAGGACCCATCCTTACAAATATTATTAATAGTGTCTTTGTTAAGTATTGGAAATTATTTGTATTTTTAAACGGTCAGCCTTCAGCAAAAATACCGGGTTTTTAGAAAACTATAGACTGAAAATTGTAGTTCAGACACTCCCAGCCTTAATTATATCTCTTGTTCGGCCAAAAATCTTTAAGTAAGTCTGTGATTGAAATAGCAACGGGTGGGAAACGGTTTCGAACTCACGGAACAATGCATTCACTGATCTGGAAAAAAATTCATAGTGAAAGTATTCTGAGCGAAGGCAGAACTCCACCCTGAATCAAACAATAGACCGCTACGAAACCCATTTGGGGAAAGAGACAGCACACGATAGTGGAGGATATTCAAAAATGGGAGTAAGTACTTAAAAATTTCATGGGGGATTAAGGGCATGTGAGGTCACAAGAAGACCCGGAACTTCCGACCATCCTTCTAGAAGGATCGCGAAAATTCTCGATGTCGGAAGTTCAGGCAACAAAAGACAATAGGAATGAAATGAGCGAATAAGAAAGATGAGAGGGGCGAAGTAGCGAATGATTGGGTAGAAATGAGAGGTAGTGGAGATACAAAAGGGGATGTGAGGCGAGGAATAGGGGTTCCCGAAAGTTTTCCTGATAGGGTGTGTTCCCGAAAGTTTTCCTGATAGGGTGTGTTCCCGAAAGTTTCCTGAGAGCGAAGGTTCCCGAGAGGTTCTTCCAGTGTTTGTTATGAGGATGGTCCCTAAAGAGGTGGTTCCTGAAGAGTAGGTTCTGATAAAGTTTAGGTCTGTCTGTTAGAGTTAAAAAAGTTTGGCAACCTTTTATGATGGAGTAGTCAGTTGTGAAAGGTTAGATAAGTTTAAGAATAGGAGTGAACGGTTAAGTAGTTTTTTATATGGCTAGGGATGGAAGTGACAGTAGAGCAGTATGCGGAGAAGTGTGCCAAAAGGAGAAATAGAGCCTTGGGCATATAAGGAGAAATAAAGTCTAGTCCGTCATCAGAAGGCAGTGACATTGGCCAGTGTGCAGATAAAGAGAGCCGTGAAGGTAAAGTTGCAGACCGAAACCGAGTAGCAGTATCAAGGACCATATGATAAATTCCTAGAAGATGTAGATGATGCCCTATTCAGACGAGAACAGCAGCCCCAATAAAGAACGGAAAGCCCCAGTGGAGGGATCATGTCCATTATTAGCAGTAAGTGTCTGATTAGTATTCCCATGTATTTAAAAAAAAACTCTAGAGAGAGGAGAACAAATACAGAAAGAGCAAATTGTAACAGATTTATATATAATAAGAGTACATAAAAATGAGTAATTATGATAAAGGAAGGGGTTTCATAGAGGTAGTAAAATACCCTGATTAACGGAAAGTAAGATAACAGTTTTGGAGGGGAGTCATGTCAGAATGACAGTCAGAAGTAAAGTTTAACAAATAGATATTTATTGTATACCCAGCATAAAATGAAATATAAGTACAATTTCAGAAGCTTTCGGAACTCGTGTCCCTTTCTCAACTGACAGAATTTTTTGAATACATTACAAGCAAAGTGTGGCACGTTACTCATTCGTCATTGTTGTAGCACGGACGTGTGCTGCCTTGCGCCAGTGATCATCCATCAATAAAACGGTTGTCTCCAGGATTGGATGTATACGCATGCCTTTCTGGCGATTTAATGCCTTAGGGTTGTTTATTATGTTTAGTGACTCTAGCCATAGGCGGTGGCGAAAGTGTCGCGCGTGGTCCACTATCTCAAAGTCGCGCTTGTGGTCAAGATCGTGGTTGGTAGCCCAAAAGTGTTCTGCAAGCGCGGACTGGTCAGTTTCGGCAAGCCGGATTGCTCTGTCGTGTTCCGTGAGGCGATCCTGGAGACGTCTCGATGTCTCACCTACGTAGCAACTGTTACAGGCCCTACAGGTGATACGGTACACTACATTGCTGCGTAAGACAGGTGTGACAGGGGTCTTCACACTGGAGACAAGTGAACGTAGGTTCCTACCTGGTAATTGTACACATTTGATGTTGTAACTTCTCAGGATCTTCGAGATACGTCCTGACACTCCTGGATAGTACGGAATGTAGGCGGATGATATGCCGACTTGCTTCGGAGGTCTTGGGTTGGAAGTAAGTTCTTGTGCCTGTAACAAGCATCTGTTTAGTACATGGGATGGATAACCGCATCTGGTTAGGTCCGCCTTCACACGGGAGATCTCGTTACGTCTAATTGTGTCGGTGCTGGAATGGCTCCAGGCCCTGGAGAACAGGGTGCGGGCAGTGCTATTGAGATGGCTTGGAGCGTGGCCGGACCCGTAGTTGGTGAATTGACCGCACCACATGGGTTTGCGGTATACTGAGGTCTCTAGATGTGGGCCTACGCGATGCACTAGCACGTCCAGAAACGGGAGCGAACCGTCCACCTCGGATTCTACGGTAAACTTGATGAAATTGGATAGAGAGTTGAGGTATTCTAGTAGTACCGTTTCAGAACCACGTGGTATTATGGTAAAAATATCGTCGACGTATCTACACCACGTTGTAATAGGTGTAGGTGGGTTCTGGTGTATCTGCTTCTCCAAATCTTCCATGGCGATGTTAGCTACTACGGAACTGACAGGGGCACCCATAGCAGTGCCATGTACTTGTTTGTAGAGTGAGTCTTCAAAGGTGAAGATGCTGCTAGAGAGGCATAGGTTGAGGGCGGTACAGATGTCATCAGTGGATAGTGACGTCCTGGGTTGGAGGCTTAAGTCGCTCTCAAGGAGCCTTCTGGCGCAGTGCACGGCCTGTTGGACGGGAATCGAGGTGAATAAAGAAACCACGTCAAATGATGCCATGATAGAGTTATCAGGGATTGAAATGTCCTTAATGGTGTTAATGAATTCACTGCTGTTTTTAACGGTGTGAGATGTATTACCTATACGAGGCGAGAGGAGGCTCCCGAAGTGTTTGGACAGTTCATACGTTGGGGCACTGCAGCAAGACACTATAGGTCTGAGAGGAATACCCGGTTTATGGATCTTTGGTAATCCGTAGAATTGCGGTAGTTGGCAGCCAGTAGCACGCAGAAGATGGTGAGTCGCGGTCGGGATCTTCTTATCTTTAAGCCATGCATGGACAAGTTTATTAACATTTGCTTCCAGACGTTTCAAGACTTTAACGGGAGGATCAGGTAGAGGTTCATATACGTTAGGATCGAGTAATAGGGCCAAGGCTTTCTCTCGGTAGGCTGATCGGTCCAGCACAACAGTCCGGCGCCCTTTATCCGCAGGAAGTACAACGATGGAGTTGTCTTTTCTTATAGATGACAGGGCGGCACGTTGGCGGTGGTTGAGGTTTGAGCACGTTTTTCGAGTGTTGCGGAGGACTGCGGCAGTCTTGAATCGGATCTCGTTGGCAGTTTCTTCGGGAAGGTTGGTAATACTGGCTTCTATACCCATAGCGAGCTGTGTGATGGGAGATTTCGATGGTATAACGGCGAATTTCATACCGTTTGATAAAACACTCAGCTGCTCGTTGGACAGTTGTTTGTTACTTAGATTCAAGACGAAAGAAGTCGTGTCGTCTGAAGAGTGTTCGTCTTTAAGGAGTTAGTTTCTATATAGAAACTAACTCCTTAAAGACGAACACTCGTTTCTATATAGAAACTAACTCCTTAAAGACGAACACTCGTTTCTTTTGGTTGAGGGGTATAAACCGAGTACGGCTCTGAGTTTACCGGTGATTTCTGGTCAGTTGCTGCCGTAGAAATCATCTGTTTTTTGCCGCATTTGTTTTTCAAGCTAGCGTTGGAGGGTGCGCAATGAATTGTGGGTTAGCGCTCATGCACACACACACACACACACAAGCGCACGCACGCACGCACACACACACACACACACAAGAAAATCGAACAGTATACATTCTTTCCCAAGATCTGAAACAAAGGATTTGGCGGGAAAAACGTGGAAGCTGTAGACATCGACTAACATACGGGTACCGGGGGCCACACAAGTTCGCGCACGGAGATTGCCATGACAACAGAAATATCGGAAGACGCAGATATTGTGTCGCCATCTGTTGAGCCATTCTGAAAGTTGAAAATCTGAAATTAAAAGTTTTATTTATGGTGTTTAAACATATTTTTTTTTCCCAATAGCTATGACTATGACATTTAAATATATGAACCACTAATATAATAACGCAGATAAATGAACCACTAGGTGGCAGTGATCACAGTATGTTGAAGTGGGATTTACTCAAGGAGGTAACTACCATCAGAGGTAAAGGGAAGGGTTTTTGTTTTCGTAAAGGCAACTATGATGGTCTGAGACAGTATTTAAATTCTATACAGTGGGACCAACTGATGATGTTACCAACAGCAAACTCAAAATGGGAAGCATTCAAGGAACTAATCTTGGAGGCTACCAGGCTTTACATACCAACTAAGAAATATTGTTCAAGGTTTAGGCCTAAATGGTTGTCAGATGAACTAATGAGACCTGTGGCAGAGAAGAAAAATGCATGGGATACATACAAATTAATGGGTGACATGGAAGCCTATGATAGATATAAGTTGGTCTGTAAACAAGTCACAAAGGAGATTAGGCAGGCAAAGGCAGACTACGAAAAATCCTTGGCAAAGGATGCAAAGAAAAACAGGAAAGAGTTCTTTACATATTTAAACTCAAGAGGGAAAGGGATGAATCAGATTGGTCCACTGGATATCGATGGTTCAACAGTTGAGGATCCTGCTCAGGTGGCTAACAATCTAAACGAGTATTTTGCATCTACATTCACGCATGAGGAGTTATTCAGGAAGGAGAATGATGTAGGTAAAGTAAACATTGGCAGTGAGCTGGATGATTTTGTGATAACTGAGAGGAAAGTGGTGGAGAGATTGTTGAGGATAAACATAAAAAAGGCACCTCGGGTGGATGGGATCTATCCAGTTATATTAAAGGAGGCAGCAAAGGAAGTAAGCAAACCCCTAGCCATAATTATGAGAGCTTCTTTGGACTCAGGGGAGGTACCCATAGACTGGAGATATGCAAATGTAACCCCAATTCACAAAGGAGGATCAAAGGCTGACACAAGTAATTATAGACCTGTTAGTTTAACTTCTGTTCCAGGTAAATTAATGGAGGCACTGGTTAAAGAAGCACTGCAGGATCATCTAGACAAGAATTCAGTTATAGCTCAGATGCAGCATGGTTTTCTTAAGGGCAGGTCTTGCCTGACCAATTTGATTGGATACTATGATGTAGTCACAAAAGAACTGGATGCAGGGAATAACTTTGATATTATATATTTGGATCTTAGAAAGGCTTTTGATACTGTTGCACATGGAAGACTGCTGCACAAATTGGAGCAGTGTGGCATTGGAGGCAAATTGCTGCTATGGATAAGGGGATGGTTGAGTGGCAGAAGACAGAGAGTGGTAATCAATGGACACTGCTCAACGTGGACTAATGTTATTAGTGGAATTCCTCAGGGTTCAGTAAGGTTGACAGGGTTGTTAAGGACACTACTGACGCTATGCTGCTGCAACAGGATCTGGAAAGGTTGAACAGATGGGCTGAGAGGTGGCAAATGAAGTTTAACATTGACAAATGTAAAGTACTACATATGGGAAACAGTAACCCCAGAGCAACGTATCACCTCTGCGGTACTACACTGACAGTGGTGGAGAATGAAAAGGACCTGGGGGTAATTGTGCAGGCAGATATGAAGTTGTCTGAGCAGTGCAGACGAGCTGCAAGAGTAGCTCATGGTGTCTTGTCAGTGATATACAGGAATTTTTCTAGCATGGATAAGGAGGTGATTATTCCCTTGTATAAGGCAGAATCTTGATTATTCCCTTGTTAGGCCACATCTTGAGTACTGTATACAGGTCTGGAGGCCTCATTTCAAGAAGGATGTAGAGCTGCTGGAACGGGTACAGAGAAGGGCAACAAGATTAATGAATGGAACAAATTGTTGCTCTTACGAAGAAAGGCTTAAGTTTTGCAAATTACAGAGTCTGGAGACTAGGCACCGGCGAGGTGATCTGATAGAGGTGTATAAGGCTTTGAATGGTTTGAGCATGCTCAATTCCAATGGGATTCTTCATCCTGCTCAGAATAATCACCTGAGTGGGCATAAATTCAAATTGAGGAAGGACGGATGTCGGATAGATGTGCGGAAATTTGCCTTTGCCCATCGGGTGGTTGGTTGGTGGAACCGACTTCCATCACTTGTTGTTGAAGTTGATAGCCTAAACAAATTTAGAGCTCAACTGGACAGGTATTTCGAACGAATGGAGGGGTGAAATGGGAGTGGTGTGTGTGTTTTTTTTTTTTTTTGGCTGATGCTGAATAAGCTTGCTGTCTTGCATCATATGCCTCTACTAATGCTAATGCTAAATGCTAAAATATATATACATAGCTACGCAATGTAGCATTGTCACGCCCTCTTTTGGTTCTATCTGCAACCTTGAATTTTTTTTTTTATTTCCTATTATGTCCTTTTGTTTAATGTTATGTGTTTTTTTTTTTTTTTTTTGATGGCTAAATTTATATGTATATATTTTTACCCATAACTATTGATGATGGTTCCATTTTCCACTGCAAGTTGAATTTGTATCCTGATGTTTAGAGCCTTTCTATCTTGGGAAAAAACCTGAAAAGTAAATGTCTTGATGTGTATATATATATATATTTACCGTCTTCGTGAAATGCTGGCGCCATCTTCTGTTTCTATCTGCAACTTTGAATTTTTTTTTTTTAATCTATATTTGAAATCATTTTATGTCTTTTTCTTTCCTTAAAGTAACTTCTCAATTTTTTTTAAAAGGTTATTGATTAATGGTAAATTAAAACTTAATTTCTACTTTCTCAGAAAAAAAGACAGACAATATTTTTTTGAAATAGATATGTTTTTATTGTTAAATAATAAAAAAAATAAATAAATAGTAATTACAGCTTAGGGGTTATCGTCAGGTTTACCCCCTCTTTGAACCATACATAAGGCACAAAGAAAAATCATAACAGCCATAAGTATTCTTGGTTGTCGTATATTAAGGCCATCTGGAAAAGAAAAAAAAAGAAATGTTAGAAGATTACAATGATCCAAATGTTGTGGGAAGTTTTAGTGGTATTAATGCATTACAAAAACATACAAAATTACCCAGGCGTATCGTGAAAGAGTACTTGTCATCTCAACCTGCTTATGTGAGGCACAAACCTCAAAGAGTTAATTTTCCTAGAAACCAAATAATAGTTCCTGGACTACACCATACGTTTCAGTGTGACTTAGCAGAGTTTCCAATCTGTCTGATGATAATGGTGGAGTGTGTTATTTACTCGTCTGTATAGATGCCTTTTCTAGATACGCCTGGGTGAGAACACTTAGAAATAAAACATCAAAGCAGATGGTAAAAGCATTCAAATCAATTTTCAAGGAAGAAACGCCATTCAGTCTTAACTGCGACCAAGGCAAAGCGTTTACAAACAAAGATGTGACGGCCTTATTTAAGTCTCTCAACATTAATTTCTATACTACTAGATCGGAAAAGAAGGCTGCCATTGCTGAACGTTTCATCCGAACTCTGAAAGAAAAAATATTTAAATGGATAACTTATTCTGAAAGTAAGAAATATGTACATGTTCTTCCCGACATTGTAGCTACTTATAATCGAACGCCACATCGAACCATAGGAATGCCACCAGCCAATGTCACTTTGCATAATGAAGAAGACGTCTACAGGAAATTGTACTTGAAAAAACCAAAGAACAGATTCCTAAATTTAAACTGGGGGATCATGTCGTTCTAAGTACAGGTTCACATCTTTTCCGCAAAGGTTTCTGGGGTAGTTGGAGTCGTGAGATTTTTACTATATCTCAAGTATTGAAACGAAGAAAGCCAGTTGTGTACAGAGTACAAGACAAAACAGGCGATACGATCGAAGGTACCTTTTACGAACAACAGCTACAGCTTGTTAATATCCATGACAAGTTGCCACTCGACACATATCTTATTGAAAAGTACTTAAGGAGCGATGTGTGGGTGGAGAGTGTCAATTGCGCGTTAAGTGGTTAGGATATCCGGCTTCCTACAACAGTTGGGTTTTGGCTAAAGATGTTCTTCTTAACCCTACCGAGTAATGCTTGTATGGATTTCCATCCCCAGAATACGCAATCTAATTTTACTATCGTCTTACCCGACACTATAGCTCTCAAGGGTAAATGGGAAGTCGCACTGGCAGAAATACACGTACCTAAGTCCTGGGACAATATTTCCGAAGGCTGGGCTGAGTTTGCAACTCCGCAGAAAGCACCGACAGTTAGGAACCCCGAGATTTACATACTGCACGACGAGTACGAAAGTTCGACTAAATTGATTGAACATATGTGTAGTCCTAATGCCAATTTAGAGCTTAAAGTAGAAGAGACAGAATTCAAAGTGAGATTCACAATTCGTGAATCTCACTTTGAATTCTGTGTTAAAAATGGTTGTGAGTTGCATATGACTTTACGAACTGCCAGAATTCTAGGGTTAGTCCATAATGCAATTAGCGATGTTGTTGTTATTGACAAATCTAGAACTTTCAAAGGGGAGTACATCGGAAAGTGGATACCTGAAGGTAAAATAGTGTTACCATCAATAAAGCCTAACAGTGAGTGTGCTGATAGGAGGCTTGTGCTCGTACAACCACCGACTTGTGATGTTCGTGAGCATAAAATTCCTTATGGTCATTACAATAGCGTCTCCGAAATTCTAAAGGTTATGACTTTTATAGCCCCTGAAATTAAAGGTTCTGTTAATACCCACGGTTTTGTTTCTTTCGAGATAGAAAGCAGTGTGCGTCTTCGTTTCCCTGAGACAGGACTTGGCGAGTTACTCAGTTTTGAGCGTATGCCCGATGGTTTGAAGGAACTGCGAGATCGGAATTTCCATGCGATATAAATAGAGGTTTCGGCTCTTACTTCGTTTATAGTAACGTGATCGAAGATCAGATTGTGGGTGATACCAGAGCACCTCTTTTGCGAGTAGTACCGTTCGGAAGTAGAGGTGAATTCTTACATTTGGATTATTACCCTGTGCTTCTCTCAAACATTCAATCTGTTTCTATTCAAATTCGCACAGACAGCGGCCAGTTCTTTCCTTTCAGAGGAGGTAAAACTCCAATTAATTTGCATTTTCGACCCAAATGAGCGCTTACATGGAATACTACACAGTGCAGGTGGGGGAAGTCCCTACTTTGTAGAAGCAGCGATCCAGAGAGGTCAGGGTTTAGGTAGTATATTCAGATCTGCATTTACATTTCTCTCTCTCTCGACTTCTGAAGCCCGCTGGCAAGTTCATCGGTCGCCAAGTGTTGTCGGCAGGTCGTAATATGATCGATGATGTCATTTCGGGAGCACCCGTGAAACAATCATTTATAAATTGAGCTTCTGAAGTGGGACGGGCCATTAAGCAAAAAGTCTGTAGTCAGAGTGGAGGCAAGCGTCGAAAAAAATATCAGGACATCTTTCAATGAGGATGGTGTTAATGATGTCAGAATTAGATTTGTTCGCACAGCCTGCTATTAATCTGTGCGTCGAACGATCTTCCTACGTTACTTTCTTGCCTTTAGCTTCTGTGGACACATCAGGACCAATAGAATTTCCCATACCAGGAACATCGGAAGAATATTTGGACCTGGAAAAAACTTATTTGTGACTCAAAGTACAGTTAACCCAAAGCGATGGAAAAGAACTGCAGTCGAGTTTTCGAAAACCAAAACTGTGGAACTTCTGGGTCGTCTCAGACTAGATTTGTGCCATCAGGCCAAATATATTGTTAAGTCGAGAAGAGAGAGAAATGTATCGCTCCGTCTGAGAACGGTTCGCAGTTCGCCCGAGTTCTGTCTGTTGTCTCTCGACAATACGGCAAAGATTCACATATGTGAAGCCTGTCTTTTTGTGCATAAAGTTAAGCTTTATCCCAGCATACAGCTAGCTCACATGAGCGTTCTTGAAAAGCACCCACTTGTATATCCAATTAACAGAGTTAATGTTACTTACTTCTCAATTCCCAAAGGTATGTCAGACTCTACCAGAGACAATATATATCTAGGCCAGATCCCCGCTCATTTAATAGTCGGTATTGTGTCCAGTGACGGTTTCAATGGCTCCTTCAAAACCAACCCATTTAATTTTGCCCACTACAACCTGTGCTATTTACTTCTGACGGCTGATGGTGTCCAGCATCCTTCCATACCGCTAACACCCGATTATAAGAACGGACATTATACCAGGTCCTACCTGTCTCTTTTTACATAACTAAACAAGTGGAATTCAGACTGTGGAAACGACATATCACTCTTGGATTATACTGAAGGGAATGTGTTTTATGCTTTCGACTTGACTCCAGACCAAAATGCAGTCGGTCAACACATCAGCTCATTACGGCGAGGCGGAGTTCGACTTGAAATGAAATTCGCAGAACCTCTTCCCGAAAACGTAACAGTGATCTTTTATGCCGAATTCGAAAACATTCTTTCTGTGACTAAAGACCGATCAATTCTCATAAATTATGAACACTGATTAGATTTGGAAGGTTTTACAAGCAGACAGTGAATCGAGAAAACTTCTGATCGGTGTCTGTGCCAGGGACGAATTACCGTCAAGAATTCAGAGAAAACCGGCACTTCTAGTCATCAATATTGACTTTTCACACATGCCCGGTATTCATTGGGTGTGTATTTTCCTGGGAAAAAACGAAAGTCAATATTTCGACAGCTTTGCAAGACCGCCGACCCCGGACATTGCAGAGTTCCTTAACCAGAAGAGTAAGAAATGGACTTAAAACAAAGTGGTAATTGAACATCCAGAATCAATAGCGTGTGGACTGCACTGTATTTTTTTCCTAACTCATAGATGTAGAGGCATTTCTATGCCAAAGATTGTAAACAAATATTATTGTAAAGATTTGTGGGCAAATGATGTAATTGCCACATTATGTAATTCAGCATTTACTTACAAAATAAAATTTTATTTATTTTTAAAAAAGTGTCTGTTTTATTGAAAAAAAAAACTTACCATAACGATATCCACGTATGTTTACGTCTCAGCCGGCGAGGAGAAATCAAAGCAGTATATCTTCGCTTGACCGGTTTACGGGATTTTATGACACCGCGCTCGGGCTGCTGTTGCTGTGCTTCAGAGCGAATTGTGGGTAGCGACGCCATTACGTTCGATACAGTGGTCTCGCTGTCGCTTGATGCCGACTAAGTTGCTTGTTTTGCGGCATTAGTTTTCAAGCCTAAATATGATTGCCGTATTTTAACTTTAGACTCGGGCTGCAAATCCTGTCTTTTTAAGATTGCAGACATTTTCTCGTCTAAAGAGAGCATCTGTTTTTGTTCTGGCGGTGCAGCTACAAGCAAGAATTTGCGGAAAGATTCGCTCATCTTCTGATCAAACTTGTAATGAGTGGAGCTACGATGCTTGCTATCAGGGGGAACAGTGCACCTCCTTGCTGAAGTATTAATTTCCGCCTGGTTTTAAATGCTACTTTTTATATGCTAGTGTTCTCAACAGGCATTTTTTGTGCTGTAACTTGGTTTTCACTCTGTCTGGCAAAGGAATGCTGCCTTTGATTATGTTTTTACAGATTTCACAGAGCGCATTTATTTGTGCTTGGTCTGAACTCTTTAATAGAGCGGTTGCCTGTTTCGGCCGAACTTCCGACAGATACTTTATAAAGTTAGCATTGCGTTTTAGATGCACAGCCATATGGGTATATAAATGATCGTAGATCCTTCGCTTGGCAACACGTGTGAACGCAGTCGCAGTCTATCATCAGTGTTCTGACAAAAATCAAACAGCAAATATGAATGCGGATCGCGTGTTGCATCTTTGTATATATCGACTAAAACACGTGACCTTCTGGGGAACACTTGACTTGCTAGATGCGAGATTTGTCTCGAGTCGCGGGGGTTTTTAAAAATAATCAGATAGTGCGAATTCAAGCTAATAGTACGGAACTGTGTACCTTGGGAGAACAGGTTTTGCGTTAATAAAATAACACTCAGATTTCTATGATGTGATCCCTTTATAAATATCTCGGACACAACAATACTATCTTTTGCTTGGTTAATGAGATCGTCTAAAACGAGTAAATTGTGTACTGATGGATCGAATTCGGGGATGTTTAAACTCTCCACGAACTCGATTTGCGGGTAACACCGAAACTTATCTTGAAGTTCTGAATAGCAATAGACGATTCTTTGAGGTGGTGGCGAAATTAAACTTTCACTATTTTCTAATAGCGACAACACAAACGTTGTCTTTCCACTCTGTGTTGTCCCGAGACTATCGCTGTGAAGGGGTGTTTGAACATTGTGTAAATGATCGCGCGCGAGTCTGGACCAAGTATTTATCTGTGTTCGCGCGCCGATGCGAGAGGCAGGACTAGCAATGGAAAAGACAGAAGGTGACGTCTCCAGAAAAACGAAACATTGTCCCCTTTTAAAAAAAAAAAAAAAAAACTGAGAATTTCGTTATGAAAAGACCAATCTGATTCATCCCCTTTCTCCTAGAGTTTACATAAGTATAGAACCCTTTGCTGTTTTTCTTCGCATCCCTTGCCAAGGATCTCTCGTAATCTGCCTTCGCCTGCCTAACCTCCTTTGTAACTTGGTTACAGATCAACTTGTATCTATCATAGGCTTCTGTGTCATGTGTTAATTTGTATGTATCCCATGCATTTTTTTTCTCTGCCATATGCCTCATTAGTTCATCTGACACCCATTTTGGCCTAAACCTTGAACAATATTTCTTAGTTGGTATGTAAAGCCTAGTAGCTTCCAAGTTAAGTTCTTTGAATGCTTCCCATTTTGAATTTGCTGTTGGCAACATCATCGGTTGGTCCCACTGTATAGAATTTAAATACTGTCTCAGTCCATTGTAGTCGCCTTTACGAAAGCAATAACCCTTCCCTTTACCCCTAATGGTAGTTACCTCTTTGAGTAAATGCCACTTCAGCACACTGTGATCACTGCCACCTAGTGGTTCATTTACCCGCAGATTCTTAATGCATGTAGAATCACTACTGATAATCAAATCAAGAGTATTACTCCCTCTAGTTGCCTCCCGAACGTGCTGATGTAGAAAACAGTCATCCAATAAATCCATAAAAGCCTTGCTAGTGTGTGAGTGGCCATCCCCCAAATTCCAGTGAATATCTGGGAAATTAAAATCCCCCATTATAAGACTTTCTGATTTGCTGGCCCACTCTATTTCCCCGTACAGTTTCTTATTATACTCATCAGAATCATTAGGCCTATAGCACACTCCTACTCTCAATTTTGATCTTCCAATGCTTATGTCACACCAAACTGACTCGACACTGCACTGTCCACCAATGTCGACTGGCTTCACTTCCTTGGATTTTATGTGTTTCTTAACTAATAGCATAACCCCTCCTCCCTTCCTACCCTGTCTATCCTTTCTGTAGACATTGTACTCCCCAAATTCCAGTTCTGCATTCCTTATATCTGTGTGACACCACGTCTCTGAAATCTCCACAATATCTGCCTTTGATGTTTTGAGCAATACCTCAAATTCATCAAATTTATTTACCAAACTCCTAGCGTTGGTGTACACGCAGGTATATATGCACCTGTTTCTATTCTTGGCTACCCTAACACAACCCATGTGTTTACTTGTACCGCAATGACTCCCAGCAGTCTCTGAAATATGCTGCATCTTGTTTTTCAGGCTTCTGCTCATTTCAATAGAAGCAGTGCAAGAAACACTTTCACCTCTGCCAGTGGCTACTGTTAATCTATTAGTCCTTGTTACCCCCCAATCTAGTAGTTTTCCGACCCACCTAACACTGCCTCGATAGCATCAGCAAACATTCTTGCACCCTTTCTATTTAAGTGTATCCCATCCCTGTAGAAGCAGTCTCTCCTGTTAACAAGTACAGACCAGGCTGAAAAAAATTCTACCCCTTGAGCCTTGCACAATCCTTCCAGGGCCGAATTGATCGACAGGGCTCTCGTCATATACTCCCTCCTATCGTGTCTGTGCAGAATTGCAGACACTTTCAAATTCAACCCTAATTCACAGCTTTTTTTCAACAGTGACCTGTACTTGTTAAGTAATTCCGCCGGTATCCTACTCTTAATATCATTAGTAACCTCTGTTTAGTTCACCCCTGTCATTTGCTCCCTGAATAACTCCTTATGTATGAATGTGGATGCAAAATACTCATTTAGTTTGTTAGACACCTGAACAGGATCAACAACATTTGAACCATCCTTATCCAGTGGACCAATCTGATTCATCTCTTTCCTTCTAGAGTTTACATAGGTTGAGAACGCTTTGCTGTTTTTCTTTGCATCCTTTGCCAAAGGTTTCTCATAATCTGCCTTTGCCTGCCTAATCTCCTTTGTGACTTGGGTACAGACCAGCTTATATCTATCGCAGTCTTCCATTTCACCCATTAATTTATATGTATCCCATGCATTTTCTTCTCTGCTATATGTCCCATTAGTTCATCTGACATCCATTTAGGCCTAAACCTTGAACAATATTTCTTAGTTGGTATGTAAAGCCTAGTAACTTCCAAGATTAATTTTTCGAATGCCTCCCATTTTCAATTTGCTGTTGGTTAACATCATCAGTTGGTTCCACCGTATAGAATTTAAATACTGTCTCAGACCACCGTAGTCGCCTTTACGAAAACAAAACTTAGATGTAGACTTAGGGAGAGTATTAGGAGTCGATTTTTTTATTTACAGATGGCGTGACTAAAAATCCGAATAGAGTGAACTGTTGTGTAATGGTTTTTATGCTGTAATTTACAGAGGTTTTCAGTGGTGTTATGCGTGTTCTGTTTGTGATGTTTGGCTGTTGATTTTCATGTTTCCTTATAACATACAGAATAGGATAGGAACTGTGCTTGAATCTTTGTGTATATGCGCATTTTTTAATTTTTAAAGGCCCACATCGAGTAAGTCATTTCTTTCATGTGATTATTTGTACTGTTAATTTGATAAACTGAAACGTGACCAAAATTTTATTTCTGTGGTTGTTTCTTTCTTCAGATCGGTATTTGTATGTTAGTTCTTCTCATATAACGTTTTCCCTTCATGCACCCAAGGGTTACTTTGGGAAAGGCTAAGCACCACAGGGATTACTTTGACCCGAGGTGAACTGATTGAGGTTGTATAACGCCTTCAATGGGTTTGAGCATGCACAATTTTTTTGGGATTTTTCACCTTGCCCATATTTCAAATCTGAGGGGGCATAAATTCAAATTGTGGAAAGTGAGTTGTTGTGGAAGTTGATAGCCTCAGTAAATTCAAGGAGGAACTGGATAAGCTTTTAGAGGGAATGGATGTGAGAAATGTTTTTTTTTTTTTTTTGCTGATGCTGCTTAAACTTGCCTTCTTGCATCACATGCCTCTGCTACTACTACGCATAGTAAATTATTTTGAACTCGATAACATTACCGAAACCTCAATCATTACATACAGCATTATTGTTACATTTTTAATATTTCATTAATAATACATTGTAACAGCATGGATTTGTTAAGCCATTATCTTATCTGACTGATTTGATAGGATTCTGTGGTGCAGTAACGAACGAACTGGATGCTAAAAATAATTTTGATATCATATACTTGGATTTCAGGAGAGGTTTTGATGCTGTTGCACATAAAAGACTGCTGTACAAACTGAAGCTGTGGGCATTAAGGGAAAGTTACTTCTATAAATAAAGTGATGGTTGAGTGGGGGAAGACAAGAAAAAGAGAGACAAGAAATTATCTGTGGACTAATTTCTTGTCTCTCTTTTGTAGACTAATATTATAGTCTACAAAAGAGAGACAAGAAATTAATATTATATTAATATTACCCTTTGTAGACTAATATTATTAGTGGGGACCCAGGGTTTATTGCCGATTGTTGTTTTCTGTATTTATTAATATAATATTAGTGTAAATACACCATAGACAACTCCTAACAAAAAAACTACTTTAGTAATGTAAAGGTCATCATTTTATCCATCTCATATTGTGCTCATCCTTCACAACGAGTTGCCATGTATTGCTGTTGTTGTTATTTAGTTTTTAGGAGCATTAGCAACTAAGGCCATATTGCTCCGGGGATATGCGGTGGTCATTCCCTGACCTTTCTGCATCCTCCGTATTTGGTGGTCAGGGGCTCGAATCCCGGTCTAATCAAGAAGCGTGTGCTATGCACCGCTGCTTCTGCCTACCTAGCTACAGAGGTGCCCCATGTATTGCACTACCTCGAATAAGTAACGGTTCACTAAAAGAGAAGACTTGTTACTTATTCTCAATGGGCACCACCGCCACCCTCACAGCACCGTTTCAAGGGTTGTTTGTATATGTGTGTGTGATAATAACTCTACTATCCATTTGTCCCTATTAGACTTAGAAAAGCAAAAAGTAGAGGGAAAGTTATAGTAGGAGTGGAAGAAGAAAAGAAACGGTGTAGAAGAATGAAAGGGACAGTAACTCCTTCAATTATATTGAAGGAGTTACCACTCAAAAACTCGAAATTCCTCGAATAGGCAATGCTTCCCCATAAGTAAGACTGTTGTTACCTATTCTTGGAAACTCCGTGAATATGAGTTGGCCTTTCATCGGTGGGTGGGCAAGTACTCTGGTATTGCAGATATGAGCACAATATTGACAATCCAGAAGGATGAGCACAATATGACAATCCAGTTCTGAAGATAATCCCACAATATGAGAGATGCCAAAAGGTGTATACATGATGATGTTTAAGTAAAGCTAAATGCGACTAGGCATCATATTTTTAAGAGTATAAATTATCTATATAATATTCTATAAATACCCCATAGACAACGCTTAAACAAAAAAAACTATGTTAGTAGTGTAAAAAGGGCATCATTTTATCTGTATCTCATATTGTGCTCATATTTTTAAGAGATAATTTATACTCTGAAAAGTATGATGCCTAGTTGCATTTAGATATACTTAAACATTATTTCCACATTAATCACAACTGGATTGTCATGTGTGCAATACCAGGGTACCTGCCCACCCACCAATGAAAGGCCAACAAGCCTTGAAATGGTGTCATCTTGGTTGGTGGCACCCATTGAGAATAAGTAACACTAGTCTTCTCTTTCAGTGAAGCATTACTTATTGCACTATTTATAGTGCAATACATGGCAATTCATTGTGAAGGATGAGCACAATATGACACTACTAACGTAGTTTTTTCTTTTAAGAATTTTCTATGGTGTATTTACACCAGTATTATATAGATAATTTATACTCCTCCTAAAAATATGAAGCCTAGTTGCATTTAGTTTTACTTAAAGTATTTATTAATGTAGAGTGATCATATCCTTATTCCAATGCAGGGCATAGATTTCACAACCCTGCTCCCCCCCCCCCCCAGTAAAAACAATATTAACAGTAGCACTAGCAAAGGTGCACGATGCAGAAAGCAAGCTTATATAGCATCAGTCAAAAAAGAAAAAACACACCCCTCTCATTTCACCCATCCACTCACTAGAAATGTTTGTCTAGTTCTGCTTTGAATCTATTTAAGCTATCAACTTCTACAACGACGGATGGAAGTTTGTTCCAGCAATCAACCACCCGCTGACTAAAGACAAACTTCTGCACATCTATCCTACAACCGTCTTTCCTTATGAATCTATGCCCTCTCAGGCGATTATACTGAGCAATAGAAAGAATCCCATCAGCATTCAGCATGCTGAAACCATTCAAGGCTTTATACACCTCAATGAGATCACCTCGCAGGTGCCTAGTCCCTAGACACTGTAATTCGTAAAACTTAAGCCTTTCTTCATAAGAACAACCCTTTGTTCCATTCGCTAATCTTGTTGCCCTTCTCTGTACTTGTTCCAACATCTCTACATCCTCCTTAAAATGAGGACTCCAGATTTGTATATAGTACTCAAGGTGTGTCCTGACTGTTGCCTTATACAAGGGGATAATCACCACCTTATCCCTGCTAGAAAAATTCCTGTATATCGTTGACAAGACACCATGAGCTACTCTTGTAGACCGTCTGCACTGCTCAGAAAACTTCATATCTGCCTGCACAATTACCCCCAGGTCCTTTTCACTCTACCACTGTCAGTGTAGTACCACAGAGTTGATGCGTTACTCTAGGTTTATTGCTTCTCATATGCAGTACTTTGCAATTGTCAATGTTAAAACTTCAGTTGCCACCTCTCAGCCCACTGCTCAACTTTTCTAGATTCTGTTGCAGCAGCGCTGTCGTTAGTGTCATTAACAACCCTGCTGACCTTCATATGGTCTGCAAACTTGGACATTAAGCCTGATATACCATCATCAATATCATTAATAAATACAGAAAACAACAATGTCCCCAACAATGAACCCTGGGGGACTCCACTAATAGCATTACTCCACAATGAGCAGTGTCCATTGATTACCACTCTGTCTTCTCCCACTGAACCATTCCTTTATCCATAATAACAAATTTTCCTTCAATGCCACACTGCTCCAGTTTGTGGAGCAGTATCAAAAGTCTTTCTAAGATCCAAATATATGATATCAAAATTATTCTTTGCATCCAGTTCCTTTGTGACCACATCATAGTATCCAATCATATTGGTCAGACATGACTTCCCCTTACAAACCCATGCTGTGTCCAAGCTATAACTGAAGTCTTGTCTAGAGGATCCAGTAATGCTTCTTTAACCAGTGCCTCCATTAATTTCCCTGGAACAGAAGTTAAACTAATAGGTCTGTAATTACCCATGCTCCTTTGTGGATTGGGGTCACATTTGCACATCTCCAGTCCATGGGTACCTCGCCTGAGTCCAAGGAAGCTCTCATAATTATGGCTAAGGGTTTGCTTACTTCCTTTAATATTTAACTGGATAGATCCGATCCACCCCAGGTGACTCTCTTGTGTTTATCTTCAACAATTTCTCCTCCATTTTACTTTCAGTTATTACAAGATTATCTAGCTTACAGCCAGAGTTTAATACACCTCTGGCATTCCCGTCCCTGAATAACTCCTCATGTGTGAATGTAGATGCAGCATGTTCATTTAGTTAGCTAGCTACCTGAGAAGGATCATCAAATTTGAACCATCGATAGGAAGTGGACCAATCTGATGAACAAGTGGGCTAATAAATATGTATATACATATATTTATTAAAATTTTTTATTTATAAAAAAAAAAATCACATACAAAATATAAATTAAATTCATCGTCCTTGAGGTTGTCACAGACATTCTCTCAGATAAGCCAGGCAAGCTGTACTTGGTACCTGGGAGTCTAAAACGCTGATGGAACTGATATTCGGGTGACACTCAAGTCAAGTGTACCCAATTTCGGCAAAGTCCGGCCAAATGTGACAGCCAAATCCTCTGCTTGTACTTTCACTATGGTGGGATTGTTAGTAATCCTGGGTATAACCGCCATGCCCAAGTACAGGGTGGATGAGCACACAGGTGTGAACCAACGTAAGCAGGGGGCCCCCGGGTGCCAAGCGTATTTCGAGGCCAAGCGATATTTGTGAGATTATAAAGTGCTCTTCAAAGACGATTAAAGTTATTTTTAAGTTTATACATTTATCTAAAGCCTTATTTTTTTAAAACCGTTCTACACTTGAAAAGCCACAAGTTAGAACATTGAAAGAAAAACCACCTTTCTTTTTATTCATTTTTCTAGGTCACTAATCAACTAACAGTTTAATCGCTTGGCCTCCTAGTGGCACTGCTCCTGCCTCCCCGTGTGCGGGGCCGGAAATCTTGGCAAGTAAGTCCACTTGCCAAGGGCTAAAAGGAGCAACCATGGCTAACACAGACCATCAGGATATTGAGAACGATAATCCAAAGAGACAAAAGACTGATCGGATGGAGCAACCTTGCCCGTCGTTCTTAATCATCCACTCCCTTACTAGTCAGCCCATGAATAAATTGTCTCAGTTTGTCCTACAAAAACCTCTGGAGGGTATTGCAGAATCTCCCAAGATGGTTAAGAGACTGCAATCTTGTGACTTACTAGTAGAAACCACCAACCACAGACATTCCGAGAAGCTGTTACAACTTACAAGCTTTGCTGGCATTCCAGTTAAAATATCTCCACACACAACCCTAAATTCATCTAAGGGTGTGATATCCATTTGGGACTTACTGAACGTCACCGAGGAAGAAATAACCCAAGAACTGCAGGGACAGAACGTAATTGAAGCAAAAAGAATAATGACAAAAAAAGATAATCAACTGACACCTACAAGAAATATTATTCTCACTTTCAATACACCCAACTTACCCTCTTCTCTAAAAGCAGGTTATTTACTTTGCCGCTTCCGACCTTATATTCCAAACCCTTTAAGGTGTTACAAATGCCAAAAGTATGGCCACTCACAAACTGTATGCACAGGAGTTCCTGTCTGCCCTAATTGTGGATCATCAGATCACATACAAAGTAACTGTACAGCTACAAAGATGACCTGCCCAAATTGCAAAAGTGACCATCCTGCATATTCAAAGACATGTGAAAAGTGGAAAACCGAGAAAAAAATAGTAAAATACAAGGTTGAGAACAAAGTAAGTTACCCAGAAGCGAGAAAATTAGTCGCTCCTACTATAACCAAAAATATGACCTATGTCAATGCTGGAAAAAAATGTCAGACAGTCTCCACTCAAACTGATGTAACAGTTCCCACTAACAAATCAATTTCTGACTGGGCTAGAAATGTTCTTTCTAAGCAACAATCTAAGTTCTCTGACCAGGCAAATAATACTCCTCTAACAATACCAGTGGCATCTCCTGCTCCAGTCATAGATACCATATCTCATAGTTCAAACACAAATGTAGTGAAAAATTTTCAAGATACAATCATGGACACAGATGGCACATCCATACAGGAAGATCCCCTTCTAGAAATCCATGCAGAAGAAGAAATGGACACAGGTCGGCCAGTTTTCTCCAAAAAAGATAAATCTAAATTAGAACATCATAAGCCAGTAACCTTCAAAAAGCAGTCAGATACATCTCCATCAATTAAACACAAATAATGCCTTGTATTTTACAATGGAATTGCAGAGGCTTTCGTTGCAACACAGATGATATCTGTGATCTAATTAACCGATATTCTCCAGTTGCCCTTTCTCTTCAGGAAACTTACCTAACCTCGCAAATTTCTCCTTCAATAAAGAACTATTGTCTTTATCAAAGAGATCATAATACAGCAAATGCTGCCCATGGTGGTGTAGCAATCCTGATAAATTCAAAGATCCCAACTAAGCATATCCCACTTCAAACTGAAATAGAAGCTGTTGCTGTTCGTATAACACTCCATATTTCATTAACACTTGTGTAAATCTACTTGCAGCCAAACCATACATACTGTTTAAAAGACCTCATCATACAGATACCTCCACCTTTCTGTATATTAGGGGACTTTAATGGTCACCACTAAATTAGGGGTGCTACTAAATTAAATAGATGGGGTTGCCTCATTGAAAGTGTTTTAGAGGCACTAAACCTCGCCATACTGAATACTGGCACGCACACTCACATTCAGCTCCCAACTGGACATACTTCAGCAATAGATCTTTCCATTTGTTCTCCAATACTGGTCCCAACCATAGAGTGGTATGTTATAAACGATCCTATGGGCAGTGATCACTTCCCAATCGTATGCAAGGTATTGAAAGCACAAACTCCTTTAACTAAACCCTGCAGGAAATGGAAATTTACAAGAGCAAACTGGGCAAAATTTCAGTCATCAATCTCTTTCGATGAGAAAAAAATCTGTCTCCAGTGTATTGATGATGTGACAGATTACATCACGTCGCATCTCTTAAACGTGGCTAAAGATACAATACCATTATCAAATCCAACGGGCCGTAAGCACTATAATTATTGGTGGAATGAGGAATGCACCAAAGCAAAAAAAGCAAAAATAAAGAGTGGAATTTGTTTCGGCAATATCCAATCACAGCCAATCTGAAAAATTATAAGAAAGTAAGGGCAAAAGCACGCTTCATACAGAGGCAAGCCAAAAAAGAATCCTGGATCCGTTTTGCATCAACAATTAACAGAAATACCAACAGCAAATTAATTTGGAAAAAAATTAGACAGCTTTCTGGTAAGTTTCCAACCCTCTCCAGTCCTCTCCTGGAATGGGCGAGATTTAACTAGTCTCTCGGATATAGCTAACACTTTGGACAATACTTTTGCTGAGATCTCAGCAACATCAGCTTATACTACATCTTTCCAACGAATTAAAAACAGTCGAGAACAGTATTCTATTAACTTCCAAACTGCCTTCATTCTACCATATAACAAACCTCTACAATATTCTGAACTATTGCATGCCATTAAAACAGCTCGTAATGGTGCCGCCGGACCAGCTGGGATCTATTATGTCATGCTGTAACATCTTGATGACAAATCTTTGCGCCTCCTCCTGGTCTTTTACAACCGTATTTTTTTAGAAAAAACTTATCCAGCTTCTTGGCACCACTATTGTTTTGGCATTCCTGGAGCCTGGAAAAGATCCAACCAATTCCCATAACTATAGACCAATATCTCTGTCAAGCTGGCTCAGCAAAATCCTTGAAAAAATTGTCAACAATAGACTAGTCTGGATCACAGAGTCACAACATCTAATGAGCAATAGTCAGCATGGCTTTCGACAAAACAGATCATGCTTAGATCTCATGATCAAGGCTGAATTTGCCATTCGCAATGCGTTTGTTAAACACGAGCATCTGGTAATGGTTTCTATAGACATACAGAAGGCCTTTGACACCACCTGGCGACAGGGCATACTTAGTGATCTTTATTCTCCCGGTCTACGGGGAAACCTTCCCATATTTGTACAGAACTTTCTATACACTAGATCGTTTCACGTAAAATACCAAAATGACCTCTCTACAACTTTCATTCAGGAAGAAGGTGTTCCTCAGGGATCTGTACTGAGTGCCACTCTTTTTGCTCTTAGAATCGATTCCATCACTAAACAGCTTCCAAACACGGTTGAGTCATCTTTACGCGGATGACCTTTCCATTTCCTGTCATTCCCAAAGCATGAGATCTATTGAAAGGCAGCTTCAGATATCACTGAATAAAATACAACAATGGCCAACCTTAATGGCTATCGACTCTCACAACAGAAAACAGTTGCTATCCATTTTTGTCGACAACGCAAACTCCATCTGGATCCTGAACTCCAAATTTCCAACATCTCCATCCCAGTCACTAGTAACATCAGATTTCTAGGATTAATCCTTGACAACAAATAAAATTTCTTAGACCATATTAAAAATGTACGTACTTCCTGTTTAAAAAAGTTAAATATACTCAGAACTTTATCCGCCCTAACATGGGGTGCAGACCGCACCTCCTTACTTTGGCTATACAGGGCATTAATCCGATCCTGTCTCGATTATGGTGCTCCTGTCTATGATTCTGCCAGAGCAAGTGTTTTGCGCTGGCTTGATCCAGTTCAGCACAGTGCCTTGAGGATTGCACTTGGGGCTTTCAGAACATCACCAGCACATAGCTGGTGATGTTCTGAAAGCTCATGAGCCCCCGTTAACTCTACGTAGGAAAACCCTGCTACTGAAGTATGCTGTCAAAATACAAAGTTGTGCCTCGCATCCAATTCAGTCATACTTATTTAATCCACCATTAGAAAACCTCTACAGAATTAAGCCTAGTATAGTAAAACCAGCTGGTATTCTTCTTCTTCTTGAACTGATGCAGGTTGGGAAAATTTCCATTCATTCTGTACAAGAAGTAGTAACATGCACTCAACCACTATGGACTCGTACTCCTCTACCCACCTGTGACACTTACTTTTGCCAGTGGGGAAAAAATGTTCTTCAAGCATCAAATGTGAAACAACTTCATGCAAATCACACTCACAGATATTTTGACTTTTCTCAAATTTATACAGAGATTCAAACTCAAACATTGGAGCAGCAGCAGCAGTGTTCCTAAATAACACTATTTCAGCATCCCTTCCACCTGAATTTAGTATCTTCTCAGCAGAATTATATGCAATTAAACTAGCCTTAGAAAATTTCTGTTCTGACTGCTCATTAAAATTTGTTATTTACACTGACTCCCTCAGCTCAATTATGGAATTATCTAACTCCACAGATAAAGTTCACCCTTTTATAAATGAAATTAGAAGATTATTACTGCAGATTGAAGAGCACCACCAAATGATCACCTTCTGCTGGATTCCAGCACATTCTGGAATTTCTGGTAATGAACTGGCCGATAAATCAGCAAAAAATCCGTCTACCTTAGATTTAACCAATATCCCTGTTCCAGCATCAGACTATCCACAAATCATTCGTGATGCATGCCTAATAGAATGGACAGCACTCTGGCACTCTCAAACAAATAACAAACTTTTTCAATTTAAACAGGATCCTAGAATTTGGCGTTCCAGCGTCTGTTCATCAAGACGAGAAGAAGTACTCCTTTCAAGATCAAGAATAGGCCATACACATTTGACTCACCTTCATTTGCTCACAGGAGATGATCCACCACAGTGTCCACATTGTTCTCTAAATCTGACTGTGAAACACATTCTCATTGAATGCCCACACTATAAACAAGACAGAAATACAACCCTGCTATCTTTGGTTAACCTTAGAAAACCAATAACTCTAGAGAATGTCATTAGTGACAATGTAAATATTAATGAATTTTTTAACTTTCTGAAGAAAATTGGAGTTTTTAGTCATTTCGGATTTTTGCCTCTTCTGACGTGACAAGAAATTCTCATATATCTTTACAATAAAGGAATAGGCGCATTATAGCAAAAGCAGCTTATGCGCCAGAAAACCCCCACAACAACAACAACAAGTAAGCAGGGGTCAAGGTGTGGCGCCCACACCACATGGAGGAAGGTCACCCCTCTATGTTACCAGGCCGTATTAGGTGGTAGATGACTCTCATCAGCCGGTGCAATACCACCACTTTGCTTATTGGGGGCTTGAAATGGTGGAATCCATGTTTAGCATTAGCATTATGGAGGCATTTGATGCAAGAAAGCAAGCTTATGCAGCATCAGCCAAAAAAAAAAAAAAAAAAACCACTTCCACTTCACCCCTCTGTTCGTTCAAAATACCTGTCCAGCTGAGCCCTAAACTTATTTAGTCTATCAACTTCAACGACAAGGGATGGAAGTCTGTTCCACCAACCAACCACCTGCTAGCTAAAGGCAAATTTCCGCACGTCTATCCTACATCTGTCTTTCCTCAATTTGAATTTATGCCCTCTCAGGTGATTATTCTGAGCGAGAGGAAGAATCCCATCAGCATTGAGCATGCTCAAACCATTCAAGGCTTTATACACCTCTATCAGATCACCTCGCTGGTGCCTAGTCTCCAGACACTGTAATTTGCAAAACTTAAGCCTTTCTTCGTAAGAGCACCCCTTTGTTCCATTCACTAATCTTGTTGCCCTTCTCTGTACTCGTTCCAGCAGCTTCATTCCTTCTTGAAATGAGGCCTCCAGACCTGTATACAGTACTCTAGGTGTGGCCTGACCATTGCCTTATACAAGGGAATAATCACCTCCTTATCCCTGCTAGAAAAATTCCTATATATCATTGACAATACACCATGAGCTACTCTTGCAGCCCGTCTGCACTGCTCAGAGAACTTCATATCTTCCTGCACAACCACCCTCAGGTCCCTTTCATTCTCTACCACTGTCAGTGTAGTACCACACAGTTGATATGTTGCTCTGGGGTTGCTGTTTCTCATGTGTAGTACTTTACATTTGTCAATGTTAAACTTCATTTGCCACCTCTCAGCCCATCTGCTCAACCTTTCCAGATCCTGTTACAGCAGCATAGTGTCAGTAGTGTTCTTGACAACCCTGCCTACCTTTGTATCATCTGCAAACTTCGACATTAAGCTTGATATACCATCATCAATATCATTTATAAATACAGAAAACAATAATGGACACAACACTGAGCCCTGAGGGACTCCACTAATAACATTAGTCCACAAAGAGCAGTGTCCATTGATTACCACTCTGTCTTCTCCCCCTCAGCCACCCCTTTATCCACAGCAGCAATTTTCCTCCAATGTCACACTGCTCCAATTTGTGCAGCAGTCTTCCATGTGCAACAGTATCAAAAGCCTTTCTAAGATCCAAGTATATAATTAGCATTAGCATTAGCATTAGTAGAGGCATATGATGCAAGAAAGCAAGCTTATTCAGCATCAGCCAAAAAAAAAAAAAAAAAACCCTCTCCCATTTCACCCCTCCGTTCGTTCGAAATACCTGTCCAGTTGAGCTTTAAATTTGTTTAGGCTATCAACTTCAACTACAAGTGATGGAAGTCGGTTCCACCAACCAACCACCCGCTGGCCAAAGGCAAATTTCCGCACATCTATCCGACATCCGTCCTTCCTCAATTTGAATTTATGCCCTCTGAGGTGATTATTCTGAGAAAGATGAAGAATCCCATTGGCATTGAGCATGGTCAAACCATTCAAAGCATAATACACCGCTATCAGATCACCTCGCCGGTGCCTAGTCTCCAGACACTGTAATTTGCAAAACTTAAGCCTTTCTTCGTAAGAGCAACCCTTTGTTCCATTTACTAATCAAAGTTATTCCCTGCATCCAGTTCCTTTGTGACTGCATCATAGTATCCAATCAAATTGGTCAGGCAAGACTTCCCCTTAACAAAACCATGCTGTGTACGAGCTATAACTGAAGTCTTGTCTAAATGATCCTGCAGTGCTTCTTTAACTAGTGCCTTCATTAATTTTCCTGGAACAGAAGTTCAACTCACAGGTCTGTAATTACTTGTGTCAGCCTTTGATCCTCCTTTGTGAATTGGGGTCACATTTGCACATCTCCAGTCTGTGGGTACCTCCCCTGAGTCCAAGGAAGCTCTCATAATTATGGCTAAGGGTTTGCTTACTTCCTCTGCTGCCTCCTTTAATATAACTGGATAGATCCCATCCACCACGGGTGCCTTTCTTGTGTTTATCTTCAACAATTTCTCCTCCACTTTACTCTCAGTTATTACAAGATTCTGTAGCTTACTGCTAGAGTTGAATACACCTCTGGCTTTCCCCTCGCTAAATAACTCCTCATGTGTGAATGTCGATGCAAAATATTCATTTAGTTTGTTAGCTACCTGAGCAGGATCATCAACAGTTGACCCATCGATATCAAGTGGACCAATCTGATTCACCCCCTAGAGTTTACATAAGTAAAGAACTCTTTGCTGTTTTTCTTTGCATCCCTTGCCAAAGATTTCTCGTAATCTTCCTTCGCCTGCCTAACCTCCTTTGTAACTTGGTTACAGATCAACTTGTATCTATCATAGGCTTCTGTGTCATGTGTTAATTTGTATGTATCCCATGCATGTTTCTTCTCTGCCATATTCCTCATTAGTTCATCTGACATCCATTTAGGCCTAAACCTTGAACAATATTTCTTGGTATGTGAAGCTTAGTAGTTTCCAAGATAAGTTCTTTGAATGCTTCCCATTTTGCATTTGCTGTTGGTAACATCATTAGTTGGTCCCACTGTATAGAATTTAAATACTGTCTCAGTCCATCGTAGTCGCCTTTACGAAAGCAATAAACCTTCCCTTTACCCCTAATGGTAGTTACCTCTTTGAGTAAATCCCACTTCAGCACACTGTGATCACTGCCACCTAGTGGTTCATTTAACTGCAGATTCTTAATGCATGAAGAATCACTGCTGATAATGAAATCAAGAGTATTCCTCCCTCTAGTTGCCTCTCGAACATGCTGATTTAGAAAACAATCATCCAATAAATCCACAAAAGCCTTGCTAGTGTGTGAGTGACCAGCTCCCAAATTCCAGTCAATATCTGGGAAATTAAAATCTCCAATTATAAGACTCTCTGATTTACTGGCCCACTCTATTTCTCTGTACAGTTTCTTATTATACTCATCAGAGTCATTAGGCCTATAGCACACTCCTACTCTCAATTTTGATCTCCCAATGCTTATGTCCCACCAAACGGACTCGACACTGCACTGTCCAGCGATGTCCACTGGCTTCACTTCCTTGGATTTTATGTATTTCTTAACTAATAGCATAACCCCTCCTCTCTTCCTATCCAGTCTATCCTTTCTGTAGACGTTGTACTCCCCAAATTCCAGTTCTGAATTCCTTATATCTGTGTGACACCATATCTCTGATATCCCAACAATATCTGCGTTTGATGTTTTGAGCAATACCTCAAATTCATCAAATTTATTTACTAAACTCCTAGCATTGGTGTACACGCAACTATACATGCACCTATTTCTATTCTTAGCTACCCTAACACAACCCATGTGTTTACTTGTACCGCAATGACTCCCAGCAGTCTCTGAAATATCCTGCATCTTGTTTTTCAGGCTTCTGCTCATTCCAATAGAAGCAGTGCAAGAATCTCTTTCACCTCTGCCAGTGGCTACTGTTAATCTATTCGTCTTTGTCTCCCCCCAAGCTAGCAGTTTTCTGATCCACCTAACACTACCTCGATAGCATCAGCAAATATTCTTGCACCCTTTCTATTTAAGTGTGTCCCATCCCTGTAGAAGCAATCTCTCCTGTTAACAAGTACAGTCCAGGCTGAAAAAAATTCTACCCCTTGAGCCTTGCACAATCTTTCCAGGGCCGAATTGATCGACAAGGCTCTCATCATATACTCCCTCCTATCGTGTCTGGGCAGAATTGCAGACACTTTCAAATTCAACCCTATTTCACGGCTTTTTTTCAACAGTGACCTGTACTCGTTAAGCAATTCTGCCGGTGTCCTATTCTTGATATCATTAGTGCCAACGTGTATAACTATATCACCTTTTGTGCCCTTAAAAGATTATATCTGCTCTACAACGTCATGTTTAGTCTCTAGAGCTAAGTTCTGGTCGGTCCTTCCCTATCTCTTCCGTCATGCAGTATGATCGATGACTTTTGAGGTTATGATGAACATCATGGCGAGATCCAATATTCCTTACATTTCGAGAGTACAACTCTAAAACGGTGTTTGCAGGCTGCCTACTAGTTAGTACACTGGACCGAACCTATTGGAACTCTCTAGGAGGCTTCCGGATCAGCTAGTGTATAATCTTGCTACCTGTACTCTGCCAGATAGTGACTGGAGGGAGTCCGAGTAGTGTTTATGCGGGGAGCATACACACTATGCCACGTTTTGTCAAGGATCTGAGTATATTCTTACCGTGTGTACATCATATCCAAAAATTTCATTACTTCATACAGCATGTCCCACTCACTTTTTCTTACTATTGAATACACCATGAATTGTCAAACTAATAGAGCAAGCTTATCTGCAAAAAGATCTAAACCTCCCAAGCATTTCCTAATTCATTTCACAAATATATGTGGTCTCAATTCTAATCTCAACGATGTCCACTTCCAATTGCAGTCTGCCAAACACCATGTACTTTTTCTGACAGAATCTCAGTTATCAGTTGATTCAACTACTGCTCATCTGAGATGCCCAAATTATTCGCTGTATGATTCCTTTCGCCTCAAAGGTGGTACTTGTGCATATGTCCTTTCTGATATTCCCTGTCAGAGACTTTGCAATTTGGAATCTCCTCTCTTTGATCTTCTCTGGCTTAAAATCTCTCTACCTCATTATGTCAAATTCATCTGTTGTCTCTACCGTTCTCCCAACTCCATTAATCACTTGGAGCTCTTTGACTTCCTCTCTTTGCAACTTGACTTTCTCCAGTCCAAATTTCCTAACAGTGAGGTAATTTTCCTTGGTGATTTTTAATGTTCGCAACTCCAGCCGGCTTCCATTTTCTAGTCACACTGACCCAGTTGGTCAAGATGCTGAGGCTTTTGCAATTATTAATGACCTTGCACAGATTGTTCATTTACCTTCAAGAATAGCATTAGCATTAGTAGAGGCATATGATGCAAAAAGCAAGCTTATGCAGCATCAGCTAAAAAGAAAACAAAAAAAAAAAAACATTACACTTCACCCCTCCGTACGTTCAAAATACCTGTCCAGCTGAGCCTTGAATTTATTTAGGCTAACTTTCACAACAAAGGATGGAAGTCTGTTCCACCAACCAACTACCTGCTGGCTAAAGGCAAATTTCCGCACATCTATGCTACATCTGTCTTTCCTCAATTTGAATTTATGCCCTCTCAGGTGATTATTCTGAGCAAGAGGCAGAATCCCATCAGCATTGAGCATTCTCAAACCATTCAAGGCTTTATACACCTCTATCAGATCACCTTGCCAGTGCCTAGTCTCCAGACACTGTAATTTGCAAAACTTAAGCCTTTCTTCATAAGAGCAACCCTTTGTTCTATTCACTAATCTTGTTGCCCTTCTCTGTACTCGTTCCGACAGCTCTACATCCTACTCGAAACGAGGCCTCCAGACCTGTATACAGTACAGGTGTGGAGGCCTCAAGGTGTGGCCTGACCATTGCCTTATACAAGGGAATAATCACCTCCTTATCCCTGCTAAAACTTCATTTGCCACCTCTCAGCCCATCAGCTCAACCTTTCCAGATCCTGTTGTAGCAGCATCGTGTCAGTAGTGTTCCAACCCTGCCAACCTTTGTATCGTCTGAAAACTTGGACATTAAGCTTGATATACCATCATCAATATTATTTATAAATACAGAAAACAATAATGGCCCCAACACTGAACCCCGAGGGACTCCACTAATAACATTAGTCCACGATGAGCAGTGTCCATTGATTACCACTCTGTCTTGTCCCCCTCAACCTCCCCTTTATCCATAGCAGCAATTTGCCTCCAATGCTACACTGCTGCCATTTGTGCAGCAGTCTTCCATGTGCAACAGTATCAAAAGCCTTTCTAAGATCCAATTATATAATATGAAAGTTATTCCCTGCATCCAGTTCTTTTGTGACTGCATCATAGTATGCAATCAAATTGGTCAGGCAAGACTTCCCCTTAACAAAACCATGCTGTGTCCGAGCTATAACTGAAGTCTTGTCTAGATGATCCTATAGTGCTTCTTTAACCAGTGCTTCCATTAATTTTCCTGGAACAGAAGTTAAACTCATAGGTCTATAATTACTTGTGTCAGCCTTTGATCCTCCTCTGTGAATTAGGATCACATTTGCATATCTCCAGTCTATGTGTACCTCCCCTGAATTCAAGGAACCTCTCATAATTATGGCTAAGGGTTTGCGTACTTCCTTTACTGCCTCCTTTAATATAACTGAAAAGACTCCATCCACCCATACAGTGGTCTCCGACAGTTTTTAAATTCTGTACAGTGGGATCAACTGACGATGTTACCAACAGTAAATTCAAAGTGGGAAGCATTCAAGGAATTAATCGTGGAAGCTACTAAAAGTTTCATACCTATTGAGAAATATTGTTCAAGGTTTAGGCCTAAATGGTTATCTAATGAACTAATGAGACTCGTAACAGAGAAGAAAAATGCATGGGATGCATATAAATTATCAAGCGACTTAGAAGCCTATGGTAGGTATAAGCTAGTTTGTAATCAGGTCACAAAAGAGGTTAGGCAGGCGAAGGCAGATTACGAGAAATCCTTGGTAAAAGATGCTAAGAAAAACAGCAAGGATTTCTTTACTTATATAAACTCTAAAAGGAAGGGGATGAATCTGATTGGTCCACTTGACATCGATCATTCGACTGTTGATGAGCCTGCTCAGATAGCAAACAAACTGAATGAGTATTTTGCATCTACATTCACACATGAGGAATTATTAAGGTTAGAAAATGGCAGAAGGTTATCAAATTGTAGCAGGATACTTAATGATTTTGTAATAACTGAGAGCAAGGTGGAGGAGAAATTGTTGAAGTTAAACATAAGAAAAGCACCTGGGGTGGATGAGATCTATCCAGTTATATTAAAGGAGACGGCAAAGCAACTAACAAACCCTTAGCCATAATTATGAGAGCATCCTTGGACTGAGGGGACATTCCCAAGGACTGGAGATGTGCAAATGTATCCCCAATTCACAAAGGGGATTGAAGGGTGATAGGAGTAATTACAGACCAGTTAGTTTAACTTCTCTTCCGGGTAAAATAATGGAGTCACTGGTTGAAGATGCATTGCAGGATCATCTAGACAAGACTGCTGCAATAATTCAGACACAGCATGGGTTTGTTAAGGGAAAGTCTTGTCTGACAAATTTTATGAGGATATTATGATGTGGTTACAATGGAACTGGATGCAAAAAATAATTTTGATATCATATATTTGGATTTCAGGAAAGCTTTTGATACTGTTGTGCATGGAAGACTATTGTACAAATTGGAGCAGAATGGTATTAAGGGTAAGTTGCTAGAATGGATAAAAGGATGGTTAAGTGCGAGAAGACAGAGGGTGGTAATCAATGGGTGCTACTCTTTGTGGACTAATGTTATTAGTGGAGTCCCACAGGGTTCGCTGTTGGGTCCACTGTTGTTTTGTATATTTATCAATGATATTGATGAATGTATATCAGGCTTAATGTTGAAGTTTGCAGATGGTACAAAGGTTGGCAGGGTTGTTAATGACACTAATGGCAGTGTGCTACTGCAACAGGATCTAGATAATTTGAGCAGATGGGCTAAGAAGTGGCAACTGAATTTTAACCTTGACAAATGCAAAGTACTGCATATGGGTAGAAGTAACCCCAGAGAAATGTACCAAAAAAGTGTGGTACTACACTTAAGGTGGTAGAATATGAAAAAGACCCGGGAGTAATTGTGCAGTCAGATATGAAGTTTTCTGAGCAATGCAGACAGGCTGCCAGGGCAGGTCATAGCGTGTTGTCAATGATATATAGGAATTTTGCTAGCAGGCTGAAGGAGGTGATTGTCCCTCTGTATAAGGCAATGATCAGACCCCTCCTTGAGTGCTGCGTACAGGTCTGGAGGCCTCATTGTATGAAGGATGTAGATTTACTTGAGCGTGTACAGAGAAGGGCATCAAGATTGGTGAGGGGAATGAAGGGATCCTCTTACCAAGAGAGGCTTAATTTCTGGAAATTGCAGTGGGTGGAAACTAGGCACCTGCGCGGTGATCTGATTGAGCTGTATAAGGCCTTGAATGGGTTGAGCACGCGGAATTCTGATGGGATCCTTCCAGTTGTTCAGATTACGAACCTAAGGGGGCATAAATTCAAATTAAGAAAAGAGAGATGTAGAATAGATGTGCGTTAATTTGCCTTTAGCCAGCGGGTGTTTAATTGCTGGGACAAACTTCCATCTGTCATTGTGGATGGTTGAATAAATTTCAGAAGGAACTGGCCAGGCATTTGGAGGGAATGGTGTGATTTTTTTTTTTTTTGGCTGATGCTGCATAAGCTCATACACTTGCTTTCTTGCATCACATGCCACTACTACTACTACCTCAGGTGCCTTTCTTGTGTTTATCTTCAACAATTTCTCCTACACTTTATTCTCAGTTATTACAAGATTATCAAGCTTACTGCCAGAGTTGAATACACCTCTGGCATTCCCATCACTAAATATCTCCTCATGTGTGAATGTTGATGCAAAATATTTATTTAGTTTGTTAGCTATCTGAGCAGAATCATCAACAGTTGAACCATTGATATCAAGTGGCCCAATCTGATTCATCCCCTTCCTTCTAGAGTTTACATAAGCAAAGAACTCTTTGCTGCTTTTCTTTGCATCCCTTGCCAAAGATTTCTCGTAATCTGCCTTCGCCTGCCTAACGTCCGGTAGCCAGGTGGGAAGGAGCAACAGTGCGTAGCACACGCTTCTTGATTAGACTGGGATTCGAGCCCGTCACCACCAAATACGGAAGATGCGGAAAGGACAGGTAGTGACCACCGCATATTCCCGGAGCAATATGGCCTTAGTTGCAAATGCTGCTAAAAACCAAAACAACAAACAACAACAACAAGCCTAACCTCCTTTGTAACTTGGTTACAGATCAACTTATATCTATCATAGGCTTCTGTGTCACGTGTTCATTTATATGTATCCTATGCATTTTTCTTCTCTGCCATATGTCTCATTAGTTCCTCTGACATCCATTTAGGCTTAAACCTTGAACAATATTTCTTAGTTGCTATGTAAAGCCTAGTAGCTTCCAAGATAAGTTCTTTGAATACTTTCCATTTTGAATTTGCTGTTGGTAGCATCGTCAGTTGGTCGCACTGTATAGAATTTAAATACTGTCTCAGACCATCATAGTGGCCTTTACGAAAGCAATAACCCTTCCCTTTACCCCTGATGGTAGTTACCTCTTTGAGTAAATCCCACTTCAGCACACTGCGATCACTGCTACCTAGTGGTTCCTCTATCTGCAGATTCCTAATGCATGAAGAATCACTATTGATAATCAAATCAAGAGTATTACTCTTTCTAATTGCCTCCCGAACATGCTGATGTAGAAAACAATCATCCTATAAATCCACAAAAGCCTTGCTAGTGTGTGAGTGACCAACCCACAAATTCCAGTCAATATCTTGGAAATTAAAATTCCCCATTATTTACTGGCCCACTCTATTTACCTCTGATTTACTGGCCCACTCTATTTACCTGTACAGTTTCTTATTATACTCATCAGAGTCATTAGGCCTATGGCACACTCCTACTCACAATTTTGAACCCCAATGCTCATGTCACACCAAACTGACTCGACACTGCACTGTGATATCTGCTCTGAACGTCATCAACCTTTGCCCCTGGCAGACATACCCTGGTTCTGTTCCACCTATCCTTTTTACAAAGCATGTTCCCCGTTTCTCTGCCAACCAACAACTACTAGTTCATGTGGGACCAGCACATTCTGGACAATCCTAATCATACAGCCAATACTCCTGATCTTTTTTTATACCGGACAATCCTAATCATACAGCCAATACGCTTGATCTTTTTCTCACAAACAACCCTTCTAAGTAAGCAGTTGAAGTGAGAGGTCCTTTAGGCACTTCAGATCACAAATTGGTGATTGTCTCTTCTCCAATGGAACCTTTATCTCATGGCTATTGCCAACCTCGTGTTGTTTGACATTACAAGAATGCAAAATGGTATGACCTGCGAGACTTTTTTTCTTTTCCTTGGTCGGATTACTGTTTCGAAACTTCTGATGTCAACGTTTGCTCAGATCGTGTCAGTGAAATTATTCTTGCAGGAATGGAATCCTTTATCCCACACTCCACTTTAAAATCTCGTCCTTTATCTAAACCTTGGTTTTCCAATAAATGTGCTAAAACTGTTCAAGAGAAGAATGTTGCATATCGTAATTGGCTTGTTTGTAATTCTTCAGTTTCATTTTCTACCTACACCAAAGCTCACAACAATTGTAAAGCAGATATTAATCAGTCCAAACTAGAGTTTGAACAGGCTAAGAGTAGAAAACTTACTTCTTGTCCTAATGGTAGCCGAGCATTCTGGTCTCTTTCCAAAACTATTGGCCGCAACCTTTGCCCATCTCTGCTCCTACCTCTGTCCAAACCAGATGGTTCTGTTGTCACTTCAGCCAAGGATAAAGCTGACCGGCTAGCATCCTATTTTTCTTCCAACTCATGCTCACTCCATTCAATGCCTCCTGTGGTCTTCCGTCAAAAGGATGTCAGAAGAATTTTGACGAATCGATGCTAAGAAAGCTTCAGGTGCCGATGGTATTTCTCCACTTGTTCTCAAAACCTGTGCTTCTGAAATTACTCCTATTCTTTGCTGCGTTTTTTCACTTTCTTATTCCAAAGGTGTTTTTCCTTCTGCTTGGAAATTTGCTCATATCCCGCCAGTTCCTAAAAAGGGTGACAAATCCCTCCCATCCAATTATCGTCCCATTGCAATTACTTCTACTCTTTCTAAAGTAATGGTGAAATCAATTAACCGCCAACTCTTAAACTACCTAGAAACCTTCCATCTGATCAACGATTGCCAGTATGGATTCCGTCAGTGTTGATCCACTGGTGATATTTTGGCTTACGTTACCCATTTATTAACTAATTCAATGGAAAGATTCAGTGAAACACAAGTAGTTGCCCTTGACATCTCAAAGGCTTTCGATTGTGTTTGGCCTAAAGGTTTTCTAAACAAGCTTTCATCTTATGGTTTGCCAACTGTTTTTAGTAATTGGTTATCCCGTTTTCTCTCTGATCGCTCACTTAGGGTGATGGCTCTGTGTCTTCTAACTTTTCCACTAACGCCGGTGTCCCCCCAAGGTTCAGTTCTTTCCCCCAATCTTTTCCTCTTGTATATTAATGACGTTCCATTGACTGGAAATCCTATTCATAGTTTTGCCGTTGATAGCACATTGCATTCCACTTTCCATTTTGAGAACCCTTGTCCTGCTGAATCACCTTCAACTTCTCAAAAATCTGCTACCAATTCCTTAAATGCCGATCTTCAGGTAATTCTCCAGTGGGGCAAAGACAACTTAGTTGATTACAACCCTTCTAACACTGAGTCTTGTCTTATATCTCGCAAAAAAGGATTCTTCTGCTCCTATGCTTATCTTTAGTGACACTCCAATTTCTAGCAAAATGATATATCTCTTTTGGGGATTACCCTGGCTTCTAATCTCTCTTGGCACAAGCACATTACAAATATTGCTTCCTCTGCATCTAAAAAACTTGGTTTTTCTCTTTCGCTCTCGGCGTTACTTTTCTTCCAAACAGCTGCTCACTCTGTATAAATCGCAAATCTGCCCTGCCATGGAATATTGTTCCCACATCACGGGTGGTGCCTCGAAAACCTCTCTCAGGCTTTTTGATTCCATTTAGAAGAGGGCAGTGAAGTTAATGATTCATCTCAAACAGAGTCTCTCCACTTGCTGTCTCATAGACGTACTGTTTCTGCTGATTGCATCTTCTACAGATACTTCCATGGGCACTGTTCTTGGCTTCTATAATTCCCGCTCTCTCTTTCAAAACAGTCCGAATACGTGCCCCCACCAGCCAACATCCATTTACTGTCCAACTTCAAACTCATAGAACCAACTTTTCAACTTCCTCATTTATTCATTCAACTGCCGTTCTCTGGAACAACCTTCCTTCATACATATTTCCTGAAAATTACAGTCTACAGAAGTTCAAGTCCAATGTCAACAAATATCTTCTTTTGTCTTCTCAACTTCCAACCCAAGCATAGTACTAAGTTCTAATACCGCTCGTGTTTGGGGTTTCTATAAAAAAATAAATATATATATACAGTGTGTTCCAGTATCCAATGGTAATTTGTTCCACAAAACCCTTTTTAAGTAGAAACTGATAATACCATTGATTTCCTGTAATTTGTTCCCCAATAATATGTAAATAAATATTTCTTACATGTTACACTTCATTTTTACATTAAAAAGGAATGTTTTATAAAGGTTATTTAATAAATAGGCATAAAACAACTTAAAATAAAAAAAAACAAAGAATTAGCATTTAGCTTTAACTCTAAGTGCAGAGCTGATGAAATCAATGGTAGCATAGTGAGACTGTATCAAGCGTAAGGTGTCTTTTCATTCTTTTGTCTTTTGCTGTTACTGGTAAAAAAACTGTCCAAAGTGGACTCTTTTTGATGACTTTTGAAGTAAGTAATGAATTCTTCTGCTATTTTGCACATCATGAGTTAGTGTTTTCAATGTCAGGATGATTTTTTAACACTTCTATTAAATGCTCCCAATAAGAAATGACAGTTTTCAACTCTTTAGCTGGCACTTTTTGGGTGTCTGTTTCTTCCTCTCCAGTGTCACTCTCCATAATTTTCTCCAACTCTTCTAGCTCTTCTGTTGTTAATGCACACCCATGGGTGTCAATCAGTTCTTCCACATCTTCTTTGCCAACCTCCAGACCCATTGATTTACCAAGAGTGACAATATCATTTGTCAAATCACCATCGTCTTGAAATCTGTTAACGTTATGGATAATTAAAGGCCGACCAGATGTTTTTCCAGGTTGAATTTAAGCACCTGGTGAAAACGTCATTCCATGAATTTACAATCAGCCTCACACAGTCCAGCATGTTGAATTTCAACCTCCAAAAATCTTCGAGGGTGACAGAATTTTTATTCGAGGTTGCTGTAAAGCAACTTGCGAACATTTTCGTGGTGTAGATTTTCTTGAAGTTTGCAATCACTTGCTGGTCCATTGGTTGAAGAAGCGGAGTGATGTTGGGTGGCAAAAATTTGACTTCAACAAAGTCAAATTGTTCCTCAACAGATTGAACAAGGTTGGGATCATGGCCTGGTGCACTATCTAGCAGGAGCAGTGTCTTTACAGGAAGCTTATTTTTCTCAAGGTAGCTCTTCACTAAAGGACAGAAAAGACTTCAAGCTCCCATTCATTGAAGACACTGTAACCCAGGCCTTCTTGTTACTGTGCCAAAACACTCCCAGCATGCATTTGTTGTTTAAATACTTTGTAGTGTTAGAGTGATACACAAGCAAAGGCTTCAGCTTAAAATCTCAAAGGCATTGGTACCCAACAGGAGAGTGAGCCTATCTTTCATAGGCTTATGCCCATGTAAACTAGCTTCTTCCTTAGTGATGTATATTCTTCTGGGCATTGCTTCCAGAAAACTCATGAATTTCATCTATCCATCTCCGCCTTTGTCTTCCAGGTTTTCTTCTAGCTTCTCTTGGGTACCATTGTGTTATTTTCTTAGTCCATCTGTCATCATGTCTTTGAGCTGTGTGTCCTGCCCAAGACCTTTTTAGTTTTGATAAGAATGTCCTTTACTTGAGTTTGCTGCCTAATCCATGTGTTGCTCTTCTTATCTAACAGTCTGATTCCCAATATAATTCGTTCCATTCTTCGCTGTGTAGTTCTCAGCTTCTCTTCCATTCTTTTGGTGAGTGCCCAAGTTTCACTTCCATAAGTCATGGTGGGGTTCATTCAGGTTCATTATTTTACGTTTCAGACAAACTGATATTGCTCTTCAGTATGTGACTATATTTCCTGAATGCTATCCATCCAAAATTTATTCTTCTCTTGAATTCCAGCCATTTATCATTATTACAGCTAATAACTTGTCCCAGATAAGTATATGACCGCACCTTTTCAATTACTGCTCTTTCAATCATTATTTCCCTTTCTGTGGCATACTTGTTCATCATTACTTTTGTTTTAGCCATATTCATCTTTAGTCCAAAATCTTTACTAACCGTGCATAACTGATTAAGATTTTCCTGTAATTCTTTGGGATCATGGCTTATGACCACAATTTCATCTGCAAATCGTAAATGGTTTAGGTACTTTCCGTTCACATTGACTCCTTTCTGCAACCAGCCCAATTTTAACAACTCTACAGTAATTTCATCTTGACCACAATGTCATCTGCAAATCGTAAATGGTTTAGGTACTTTCCGTTCACATTGACTCCTTTCTCAACCAGCCCAATTTTAACAACTCTACAGTAATTTCATCTTCCCCGGGGCTTTCCTGATTCATCATTTTCTTCAATGCATGTTCTGCCTCATCAGGAAGAATATCGGGTATGTCATACGTGTTGCTACTTTTCAATCCACCTTCCCCACTGCTGGCATCATTCCCTCGCTCCTTGTATAATTCTCTATAGTAGTCTGCTATTTGAATTATGCCTTCTCTGCTGTTTATAAGTACACCATCGCTATTCTTCAGTTTCAGTATCATTTGTCTTTCTGTATTACTGCTCATGGTTGCTGATTTAAATCCTTTGTTTTCCCTTAATGCCTGTTCTACTTTTCTTGTGTTAAATCTTCTTATGTCCTCTCTGAGTCTCTTTCTAATGGCTTTGTATAACTCAGTATACTCAATTTTCTCCCTGTCGGTGTTTTTCTTGCTCTTCATTTGTCATCTTCGGTTCATCATGACAAGTGTTTCTTGACTAATTTTTTCTTCTTTGGATTTCTTTTTCCCTATAGGTTTCTTGGGCTTTATCACTTTCAGAAAGTTGTAATATTCCTCGTCGATATCTTGGTCCTGAGCAGTCTGCAGAAGCTCAAACTTGTTCTTAAGTTGCAGAACATACTGCTTTTTCTCCTCCTCTGTTATCTCAAAGACCTTTGTATTATTTACTCGGGTCAGTTTTTTCCTTTCCTTTCCTACATCTATATCAAGTGTACATCTTACCATTCTGTGATCACTTCCAACATTTACCTTATTCAGGATGGTAACATCATTCACAATATATCTTCTGTTAGTGAGGATGAAGTCGTTATTTCATTAGTTGTTAATCCATTTGGACTCTTCCACTTTCTGTTTACCCTTTTCTTGAAAAAAAGTGTTCATTACTGACAGTCCTTGAGATTCTGCAAATTCCACAAGTCTTTCACCTCTTTTATTTCTTTCACCAATTCCAAAATTTCCTATAGTTCCTCTTTCTCTGCTGTTTTGTCTTTTTCCAACCTTAGCATTGAAGTCCCCCATAATAATAGTGTAGTGGGTTTTCTGCTCATCTAGAAGGCTCTCAATTTCGGTGTACATTTCTTCAACCTCTTCATCATCATGGCTTGATGTTGGTGCATAAATCATTATAATCTTTAGCTTGTACCTCTTAGAAATCTTGAGTATTAGTCTTGACACCCTTGGTGATGTACTTTTGAATTCCAAAATGTTTTTAAAATCTTTATGGACCAGAAAGCCAACTCCACCTTCGCTGCTTTCACTGTTTCCATTGGTGTTCAGCAGATTTCCACTTGATATACTTATAAGTGATTCATTTCTTCTTCTTGTTTCAGCCAAACTGATGATATTCCAATTCACATTTTGTAATTCCTTTTCCAGCTCTAATATCTTGTCTTCACCAATGAGTGATCTTACGTTATAACAGGCCAAGTTCGGTTTCCGTGCGTGGTAGCCTGGTCGTACCCAGAGATTCTTAGCACCCTCTGCTTCCACTCTGATCCTCTTGCTGCCGTAAGAGGGAGAGTGAAAGCTGCTGGGGACTGAGGGCCATTTGTTTTGTTGTGCTGTCATATGCTGGAGGGTTTGGTCTTTTCCTCTTCACGCTGACCAGGCCTCTTGAAGAGAACCACTCTACAGGTTCGTTGCCACCTAAGTGACGTAACAAGGCTTACCATCGAGAAGGTGTGCATGAATGGATTTTAGAGAAGCAGGCCAACCAGGCTTCTCCTAAATCTTCTGCAATAGAGAGATATTGGATCCATCAGTGTTTTAGGCTGTCTGATAACACACAGGATACCTGTTCCTTTCTAAGCCCCTAATTGCATACTGTGGGGTCTCAACTGATGGAAGTAATCATGGTTCTGAAAAAATCTTCCCATTAATTATTCAGTATTTTGATGTAAATGAAGGAGGGTTACAAACAAAATTAATTGAATTACAGAAGATGCCTAATGAGACTGCAGATACTATTTCTACGTATGTTAAAGAAACTCTTAAAAAAAATGGTTTGTGTGAAAAATGTATTGCATTCACTGGGGACAATTGCAATACAATGTTTGGAGGACTGAGATGAAATGAAGAAGGGAATAATGTCTTTGCAAAATTAAAGAAATTGTTGCATTACAAGACTTTGATTGGAGTGGGCTGCCTTGCACATATTTTGAACAATTGTCTTCAGAATGCCACAGAACTTTGGGAAGTTGATGTAGAGAACATTGTTTTTAAAATTTACCAGTATTTTCATAATTACACAGTCCAGACTGAAGAGCTTAAGGAATACTGTGAGTTTGTTGAGATTGAATATAGACAGCTCTTTTCTCACAGCAAGACAAGATGGCTTTCATTATTTCCAAGCATCACAAGGCCCATAGATACGTTTCCAGCTTTACAGGCTTATTTTCTGTCCCAAGAAAAACCTCCCATTGTGATTAAAAGGTTCTTTGAAAATGAATTTAGTGAGATTCATCTTTGGTTCATGCAATCACTTATGAGTGTATTCCCTACACACACAACGAATTGAAAGGGAGAGTAACTCAGCTGCAGAAGTGCCAGATGTCTTAGTCTCAGTGAAAGAAATTACCTTGAAACGGATGGATCACAACTTCATGTCATTAAGAGTAAAGGAAATCATCATTTACTCTTAATGACATGAAGAGTAAAGGAAATCATCATTCATCAAGAGGAGTGTTTCCATTTACAATGGATTTCCTCAGCCTACAAGTTATTTCTTATTAGGAATTTTTTCCCGCCATAAAGTGTGGTTCAAGGTGTCTTGGTCAGTTAAGCCTCGGGCTGTCATGCACTCCCGTACTCCATCCATCCATGTCCTCCTAGGTCTTCCTCTTCTCCTTCCAGGAGGTATCCATTCCAGGATAGCCTTTGGATATCTGTTTTCTTGCATCCGTTTTACATGTCCATACCATGTTAGATGCTTTTCTTTGATGGTGTCAATAATAGTCTTTTTCACTTCCATTTTTTCCCTTATGTCTTCATTCTGTTTTCTGTCTCTTCTAGAAGTTCCTGCCGAGCGTCTCCAAAAATCCATTTCTGTGGAGAGTAATTTGTTTTCCGCTCGCCTATTCAATGTCCAGGTTTCCGCTCCATACAATAGAAGACTTTGTACAATCGTTTGAAATATAAGTTTCTTTGTTTTATTTAGGATATTTTTGCTCCACAGAACAGAGTTTAACATGCTGATAGCCTTTCTGCCGTCTGTAAAGGAAATGCTATACAAAAAGCATGATGGACTTGTACTTGAATGTGAAAAGTTTTCTAGTGATAGATACAAAAAATCTGTATAGAAATTGCATGGAATATTTAGATAAGTGGCTTCACCATATGGAATCCATTTCCTGTTTTATGTGGATGAAAATGGATGCAGTGCCAAGCTGGAACAATGTAGAATGTTCTATTTCCTATTTGATTGACAAAGGGATAACAATTGATGATGTTGAGTGTTTTGACCAATTTAACAATTTGAAGAAATTTTTTGAGGCTCAAATGAATAATAAAGACTTTAAAAACATGTTTATACATGAAAAGTGGGTCAAATATTTTAGTAATTCAAAAAAATATTGAATTCCATTCAGAATTGTTGAAAATTTGCCCAGTTTTTCTTTGCAATTCCTCCTCACAATGCAAATGTAGAGTATTCTCTCTAATGCAAAGTCAGTGGACGAAAGAAAGGAATAGGTTAAATGTCAGTTCTGTAAAAGGTATTTTGTTTTTGCAGTACAATTTCAAACATATGTCATGCATTGATTTTTACACATATTTGAGAGGCAATCCAGAGCTATTGAAAGAAATAATTTCTCAAGACAAATATGAATGTACTAATCCTAAATATCAGTAAATGTGATTTACATTGTCTTTATTTTATTATTTGCATAATATATTTGTCCTCTTTTTTAATCCAAGATGAACTTTTTCTCCTCTTTTTATTTGCTCCAAAACATGTAAATGTCCTCTTTTTATGAGTGCAGAAGATGGTAACCCTACATAACATAGTATCAAAAACTTTCCTGAAATCCAAGTATATGACATCAAAGTTATTTTTTGCATCCAGTTCCTTTGTGACCACATCATAGTATCCAATCAAATCGGTCAGACAAGATTTCCCCTTAACAAATCCATGTTATGTCTGAATTATTACTGCAGTCTTGTCTAGATGATCCTAGTGCTTCTTTAACCAGTGACTCCATTATTTTCCATAGAACAGAGGTTAAACTAACAGGTCTCTAATTACTTTTGTCACCCTTTGATCCCCCTTTATGAATTGAGGATACATTTGCACATCTGCAGTCAGTGGGGACCTCCCTTGAGTCCTAAGATGACTTTTTTCTGCATTACTTATAACTTGCTCTCCCATATAATTGTAATTATTGTTGAAATATAATTTCTGAATTGGGATTTATTAACTTGTTACACAATCAGATACTTACGATAGAGATCCGAGTATAAGTTAAGAAATTTGGATGCTTTCAAAATCAAAAATACCTGAGTCGCCTTATGTATGGGTTATGTCAGATTTCTATATAACAGAGTAAACCTTATGTTAATAACAGTTATACATTAGAGCAAAATCTGTCTTCTGAGTTCTTTATAGAATTAGCACACATTTATTTTGTTATAGATTATGGTATATTTATTTTGTTATAGATTATGGTATATTTATTTTGATACCTATCTTTGTTTTGTGGAACAAATTTGGGTCTTGTATTTCTTAGCTTTTATAGAATCTATTTGTTGTTGCAAAGTGGTCGGAAATTGTTATTAAAGTGTCTTTGTTTTAATTGGAAGTGCAGTCAATAGTACTGGTAATCATAAAAAAAACTAATCTTATGAATTATTTCATAAAAGTGCATATGGCTGAAATAATTGAAAACAAGTATCATACAAAATATAAATTGAATCAAACTACATTTCCCAAGTGTTTGCCAATTAAATAATTTTTCAGTTTCGTGCAGTTGCTTAATCAATTAATATTAAAGAAATGATAAACAGTCTTTGATTTTATAAAATATATTAATATAAATATTCTGTTCAGTTACTACCAAAAAAGGTTTGGATAAAATAGTTTTGCACACTTCACCTGTTTCAATTTGCTGAAATAATGAATTTGCATTCAGTGAGATAATTTTATTAATACAAATATGATTGGATTTCTGTATAGGTCATTCTTATTATCACATCCTATTTATATATATATAAATGTCCTATCGATGATCTATCAAACTTTTGCAAGTAGAGATAGGGACGTGATAATCCCATTATATAAGGCTTTTGTTAGACCACACTTGGAATACTGTGTTCAAGTATGGAGACAGCACCTGAAGAAAGACATCGAGCTTCTTGAAAGGGTGCAGAGACGGGTAACTCGCCTAGTGAGATCGGCAAAAGGGTGTCCTTATGAAGAAAGACTTCGAATATGTGGGTTGCAGAGTTTGGAAACTAGGCACCTTAGAGGAGATTTGATTGAGGTGTTTAAGGCTGTGAGAGGGATCAGTAAAATGAATGAGGACGAAATTTTCAAGATTATAAATGATGCTAGAACTAGGGGACATAAATTCAAGTTACGGGGGGAAATGCTTAGATTGGACTGCAGGAAGTTTTATTTTAGCCAGCGAGTTATAAATTATTGGAATAAGTTGCCTTCATGGGTGGTAGAGGCCGACAGTTTGGGGAAATTCAAAGGTCATCTGGATAGTACTGTCGAGTAAGGGAAGTGCATAGGATGATAGGTTTAATTTCCTTTTTTTTTTTATTAATTATTATTATTTATGTCTTTTTGTTTTTATCATTGTTTTGTTCGGATTGGCTGGTGCAGCATAAGCCATAGGCTTTCTTGCACCATGCGGCCATTACTAATACTAATATATTATTTTTTTTGTCTTTACTAATTTTGCAACTACTTCAGTTTTCCTGTTTTGTATGTCTTGAATTCAGAAAATTCCATTTTTATGTCTTTCTTTACTCTCTGTCATGATATATTTTCCTACAGATAACAGTATTGGGTCTCTATTTTTATATTACCTTCTGTTGTAATCTGAGGTTGTACATTGGATATTATTATTATTACATAAATTTGTTTTTACCTTCTTCTAGTATTACCTTAAGCCTTCCATTCTTCCATTCTAAATTTTAAGGTGTTTAGTTGCTAGGATTTCCTGTATTGGTTGATTTCTCGCATTATTTCTTGATTATTATTTTTTTTTTAGAGTGTAAAGTTACTCTTACTCGACAGTTTAATATAGGTTATTAATTTCTCCTTTCATAATAATTTTTCTCTAAGCAGGGTCTTCTTTTTGAGATTGAGCATTTATGCTTCCATCTTGCACAAGGTATTACAATTCTTTTCATTTTTGTCTTTCTACTTTTAAGATTGCTTCTATTAACATTCCTGTTACATTACTTACTGGGTAGGTTTATGCTCTTATTTACCATATTTCCCCATGTATAAGATGCTCCCATGTATCAACCCTGGGGGCTCACATCTGGTGAGTATGGGCTTGGCACACTGAGCTGGATATCATCATTCTTCTCTTTCTTGGTGATTCCCTTCTACTTTTGACTCTCTCTCTCTCTCTCTCTCTCATAGGGTTACTCTGGAACTTTTTTTTTGCCTGGTGCAACATAAGCCTCAGGCTTCCTTGCATCATATGGATATTAATAATAGTAATAATAATAAGACGCACCTTAATTTTGGGGCCCGAAATTTGAAAAATAAATGTATTACATAAATTTATTGAATTCAAGTTTTATTCATCATAAAATTCATACAACTCATCACTGTCAAAACTCCCATCCATTAGCTTGTCCTCATCTGTGTCTGGTGACGAATCACTGTCTTCATATATGCCCCTCGTCCTTAGTTCCATCTATGGCATTTGAAATGTCACACTTCTTAAATTACTTGACAATGATCTCAATCTTGATATTATCCCAGGATCTTTTCACCCCAGGTACAAACTTCTCCTATAGTTGGTTTCTTCACTCTTCCTGATGGTGTCATATTGTCCCCAGAAGACTTCATCCATCGGTTCTATTCGGCTCTCATGGCAGCTTTGAATGGTTTGTTAATGCTGACATCAAGTGGTTGGAGCTGGGATGTCAAGCCTCCAGGTATGACTGCAAGTTTTGTTTTTTGCTCTGCAGCAATCTTCTTTAGATAGTATGAATCAGAGCTGTACTACTCAGCAGCAATCTTCTTTGTATTTTTTGTTATGTGTGCCCTGAACTGATCAAGCAACAATAGGGCAGGTTTGTGTAAGAGCCCACCTGGTCTCCTGCTCCAAACTTTCTCAAACCAGATCTTCATCCCATCCTGATGTGGACAATCATTCCTCGAGGAATGGCTTCTTTTGGCATTGTTTTGTGTTTGAAAATCAGCATAGGAGGCAGCTTGGTTCCGTCGGTACAACAAGCTAGAACAACTGTATAATGACTCTTTTCATGTCCACTTGTCTTCACAGTTACAGTTTTCACCCCCTTCTTATCAACAGTTCTGTTACTTGGGACATCAAATTGAAGGGGGACTTTGTCCATATTTGCAATCTGTCCCAACTCAAACTGATGTCTTCCGACATTGAATGACAAAACGATGAAATTCAAGGACCTTCTGCTCATAGCTTTCAGGCATCTTTTGGGCAAGTCTGGTGCATGTATGCATGCTTAGTCCATTCCGTTTCATGAACCTGAAGCACCAATTGTGTCCTCCTTTGAAATCAGTACTTCTTTTTCATTAGCAATTCTTCTTGCCTCATGCTGAACCATCTTTGTGGACACAGGAATTCCAATTGCCCTTTGCTCCTCAATCCACATCTTCAATTCCCTCTCTAAATCAGGCTGTTTTGCTGACTTGCCTCTAATGGCCTTCTTCTGCCGTGGCGTTTTTAGTAGGGTTTCTTCTTCCTGTAGCCAGTCTCGGATTGTTTTCTCAGTTGGAGGAGGAGGAGGACCAACCTTACGTTCAGCAGCACGATTTCCATTAACTTTTGCAAACTGGATCACTTTTAACTTGAATTCAGCACTGTACAAAAATCTTATCTGAGTCATTTCTGGGCAGAACGTGGCAAAATGTAACCTAATATACCGGTAACAAGTGCAAAACAATGAGCACAAAGACAACAAGGGCAAAAAAGCGGGAAATGCAAGTAAAAAAAAAAAAATCTACAACCACTGTATAAGATGCACTCAGTTTTTAGACCCCAAATTTTTCGAAAAAAGGTGCATCTTATACATGGGGAAATACGGTATATTCTTGATACTTTTCTTCTTTTTTTTTTTTTTTTGCACATATCTTTTTACTTTCTTTATCTCCTAAGCCATTTTCTTAAGCATATAGTATGGGATAGGAAATCATCATCTGTGCCAAGGCCCTCTTTTTCGAGGATAGAATTTATTGATCTCAGCGGGCCCAAGTATTGTTATTTTTGGCAATGTACAGCTAACCATCCATATATTTTTCTGTGTAATCTATGTACTATTTATTGGTTGCAATCTTTTTTCTTCTTTCACATCTACCAGTTACATTACTTCCTTTACATTTGTGGCATACCTTTTGGACATGTCAATTTATTATCAGTAAATTTACATTCTGTACTTTGTACAGAATGTAAATTTATCATCACAGCCCATGCAGTTTATAAATCTGTCATATTACCGTCATAACCAGTTACTATTGTTCATTGGTCTGAATGTACAAATCCTGGATGGATTGTCATGGTTGTGATCCTCTGATGTATCGATGTTTAAAATATTTGTTTTTTTCTCCAGTTCTTGGCCTTCTAATAATAAATTTTTCCATAATGTTTAAAATATTTTTTATTTTTATTTTAATACCAAATTTCCTTAGCCTTTATGCATCAATATTGATACTAAGTAATTATAAGCTATCGTACAGTGTAGTTCTTATATAGTTTTTTCTTAAATTTTTTTACCATCTTTTTGCCATTTTGAAAGCTTAAAAAATTAAGCTTTTAAAATTCTTCTCGTCTTATTTTTCTACTTTCCTTTATTACTTTTTTTTTTTCGCACATTTTTAATTTCAAAATTTTAATTTATATTTGTGTATGTGTGTGTATTTTGTATATAATTAATTTTTTTTTTCTGATAATTTTTTCTACATCTCAGGATGCAGGATGACCAAGTTGAAGATCAGAGAGCTTCATTTATGTCTTCTGTTCCTAATGTGACTTCTTATAAGATGGAATCTGCAACAGAGGGGACTGAATTTATAGTTCTAAAAGTATATCTCAGTAGTGGAAACTTTAGTGTTATTCGAGTGGGAAATGACACAAACATGAGGGTAATTGTGAAAATTTTAATCTTTTAGTTACTAAGCCCTTTTAACCTTTATCATTTCAAAGATCATTATTTCTTTATTGTGAATAGGTTTCCGGCATCTAAATTTTTTAGAGTCCACAGTCTAACGAAGGACCCTTATAATGTCACTCTGTTGTCTGGTTGTTCATCTGTCACAGCATTGTATCTCTGGAACCACTCAAACTATTGACTTGAAATTTTGCATGGGTTTGTACGTCATGTGGGCTAACATAATGCCATATTGATTGTTGTTGACAAAAATTTGTTTGCGAAATGGGGGAGGGGGACAAAAAATGTTGTATACGACCTAAAGCTTATTATATGCCATTGGAAAGAGCTCAGTGAGTAGATTTAAAATATTTTTTAAATTAAAAATGGTGGCGCTAGACAGAAAAAGGTAATTTTCATGTCCCTCCCCCTCTATTTCCGTCGCTAATGGGGCTAAAAATTTAAAAATCACATTAGCTATGCGTTATTCGATGCTATTCCGATTGAAATCTGTCATTTACTTTTTGTGTTAAAATTAAAAAAACATTTTTTTATTGTACTTTGATAATGTGCTTTTTTGTACTAAGTAACTCTCCTTTTGGTGACAAAAAATGTTGCTAAATAGTTAGTTAATAATTCTATAAAGGTCATTTATAAATTTTGCAATGGGAAGTATTTTTTAACAGTTTTCAAAGCTGGAGTTGCCCCGGCAAGGAGGTACTCAGAGAGCAAGCATTGAGGTGGCGGTGGTGGGAAGGTGCCTGTGTGGAGAAGTCAGAGTCACTTCTCCCACCCTTGTAATTCACAACAACTGGAAAGATCCAAATAGACAATGTTTTTGTTAGTTCCTCAGTTTTAGGCCAAGCTGGGGTACTAGAAACTTTTTTCAGTTACCATAAAGCTCTCTATTTTGAGACACTACACTAACGACCATTCGTGACTATGGACCCTTCATCCTGAGTGCCCGGTACTCAATAATTGACTGATTTATTAGTTATAATAATTCTTAATTGTAATAGATTTGTAATCACTCTGTAATTCATTTGAATTCAATTCCTATAATGAAATTTAAAAAAATATATATAATTAGCTAACTTTTTGCAAACAGTCTGTGTCTTGAAACAGGCCTATGGGGCTGGGAATTTCCATACTATAATAATTAATGATAGACACCAGCCAGGAATTAAACTAAAAATTTACTATACAATGAAATAATATACAATGAAATATGATGCAAATAAAATAAAACACTGATTAAATTATAGTTAAAATATAGTTAAAAACAATAAAATTAATTAAAATAAACTAGGTTAAAAGCGATAAAACAATACAATCTGGAGCTTTCGGAGAACTGCCGTCTCCTTCTTCAACAGCATACTACCAGTGCTAAAACACATCCTTAAGTAGCCGGTCCATGGCACTCATGCACGTGATCATCAGACACATGATCTACATTCTCCATGCGCGTATCGGAAATGGAAGTGGCTCGGGAGCGTGTCAAACAGAAACGGTCATCCCTTCTGAGGACAACTGCCTCAAACAGGGGGTGTAAACGGATCCCCCTGTCCCTATTAATAGTATTGTGACTGGATGAACCGATTCGCAAGCTCTCGAGCCACTTGCGTTCCCAAAATCCATGGGCGCGGTCGGTAATGACCGCGTCTTCAGGGGAGATCCGATGCTGCTTTTCCCAGAAATGCTCTGCCACAGCAGACCTCGCATAGTTAGCAGTCTTGATAGCGGTCGTGTGTTCCCCCAGACGGTCCTTTAAACGTGTTTAAGCAGCATCGGATCTCCCTGAAGACGCGGTCATTACCGACCGCGCCCATGGATTTTGGGAACGCAAGTGGCTCGAGAGCTTGCGAATCGGTTCATCCAGTCACAATACTATTAATAGGGACAGGGGGATCCGTTTACACCCCCTGTTTGAGGCAGTTGTCCTCAGAAGGGATGACCGTTTCTGTTTGACACGCTCCGAGCCACTTCCATTTCCGATACGCGCATGGAGAATGTAGATCATGTGTCTGATGATCACGTGCATGAGTGCCATGGACCGGCTACTTAAGGATGTGTTTTAGCACTGGTAGTATGCTGTTGAAGAAGGAGACGGCAGTTCTCCGAAAGCTCCAGATTGTATTGTTTTATCGCTTTTAACCTAGTTTATTTTAATTAATTTTATTGTTTTTAACTATATTTTAACTATAATTTAATCAGTGTTTTATTTTATTTGCATCATATTTCATTGTATATTATTTCATTGTATAGTAAATTTTTAGTTTAATTCCTGGCTGGTGTCTATCATTAATTATTATAGTAAACAGTCTGTGGTGTGCAGTAGTTGATTCTCATTTACTTCCTGCAATGTTTGCTTACAGGGGTGAAGAAACCATGGAATAGTTTAATATCTTTTTGTGGTATTGAAATATTGTACATGGCCACTATCAAGCTATAAAAACAATTGTCTGTAGGACTACATCCTGCCTTTAATACTTTCTCTACTGCCAGTTCTGATCTGACTATCTCTTAATTTCACAAGATTGTCAACCTCAACCACCCAAAAGAGGCAGTTTATTCCAGTGGTTAATAGCATGCTGACTAAAACTTTCTTAGATCCAGTCTGTTTGTTTTTCTTCTTAGATTATATTTTATAATTTATTAATATTCATCTAATTTCCATTCATATAATGATACTTAACACCCACCCACCCACCCACCCACACACACACACACACCCACCCACACACACACACACACACACACACACACACACACAGTTGGCTTTGCATTAATAACACCTACCTAATATCTTGTGGGACCACCTTTTGCTCATAATACAGCCTATATACATTTTGGCATAGATCCTACTAAGTATTACATGGTAATGTTATCCATGTGTTGCACAGGGCATTTGTTAATGCCTGCACATTGTCATGTGAATGGTAATAGTATCAAATGTCATTTTCCTTTAAGTCTCAAATACTCCACTGGAAAGTTGGGTGGCTTGGGAATGGAAAGTCGGGTGGCTTTGGGAGGATAGAGAATTTATTGTCACATTCCTGAAACCAGTTTGCAACTGCTGGGCCTTGGAGCATGTCATATTGTCATGTTGATAAATGCCAGCATTGTTCTCTTTATTCTGTAATTGATGTCTCTTCTGATTATGTCTAAATCAAGGGGCAAGTACTTCCGGGACCTGGAGAGTAGGTGTGCTGGCAGTACAGTACAGTAAGACACTTGCTGTGGTTAGTACAGCCAGGCCTTGCATAATGCGAGTTCCATTAACGTGTTTTTAAGTTACCCCCGATTTGAAAAAACTATACCATTTTTCACTTTATGTGATGCAAATTGCCAGTGGTTAATAGCAGTCAACACTGTTAAAATATTTCTGCAACAGTAATTTCTTCATTGTGTATTTTATTTTATGTCAGAGGTTCCCAAACTTTCTCGGTTCACAGCGCCCTTAGTGTCTCAGTAATTTTTTCACGGCTCACCTAGACCAAAAGAAATACCTAACAGTTCCGTTTAGTAGTTAGGCCCAAACAACTTAATAAGAAATGTTGAAACTGTGAATTACCTCAAGCTAGTAGTTCGCTTGGTGTCCGACAGATGTTGAGTATCGCTGTTTCCCTCAAATTTAAAATATTCTGTGGTGCACAGTTTGGGAACCGCTGTTTTATGCAATAAACATTTAATTCCATAATTATTTTCATTATCTTTTACATTGTATACAGTTAAAAAGTTATATAAAAGGTATTTTTAAAATTCTTTATGGACATTCCAGAAGGTCAAGGACCAATTATAATTTTTCCTATTGATTATTGTATTCGATTAATTAATGCGTTTCTGTTTTGCGCGATGCACTCACGGGATGAATTAATCACGTTAATCGAGGCCAGCGTGTAGTATGATACGGTGGTTGGAATCTAGTTTAGCTTTGTTTTCAGCCCTTGTGAATGGTCATGTGCTTACACCATAAGTAATGACTGGGATAAAGATTTTCTTATAAATAAATGTGCAAGGGTCTTCCTTTTTAGTCCCCAATCAGTACAGCTGATTTCTTGCTATGGTGCCAGTGTAGTTTCTTACTTTTTTTTTTAGCTGCATACATAAGGTGTGGGTGGAAGGTCAGTTTGATGGCAGAGATATCTAAGTATTTTAATTCATTGACCAAGGCCTTATCAAAATAAGGTTTTTCCTTATTTTGATTTGTGGCTGTGTTCTTATGTTCAGGTTGCTTTTTCAAAGGATTGATTTAGTTTTAGTATTGGAAATTACTAATTTGTGGGTTTGGCCCAGTCCTGTAATGAATTTAAAGCAAGAAGTGCTCACTTTCTAAAGTAGCTCTAATGTTGGTTTTCACAAGCAAGACAAGATGATCTGTTTGCAAAGGCAACCTTATCAGTCTGGCCAATATCCATCCCCAGGAATTTATCCAGAACTAGGATCCCTTGGGATTAAGTTTTGGAGCCCTGTTTCTGGAATTTTCAGTTGAAATCGGGTCTTAAAGTCAAATTCTTTGTCTGACTGAAGGTTTGCATTTAAATAGAAAGTCTCTAGTGAGAGAAGGATTAGTCTTTCTAAAATCCTCCCTAAAACAGACAACAAGGTCTGTAGGATTTAGAATCCATTGGTCATTTTAAGACCAGATTTCAGGTGGAGAGAATATTCGCCTTGCTGGACAATTATACAATTGTATGACATGGTGGGTGAAACATTTCGTAGTATGAATTCTAATAATTTCAATTTCAATTAAGTCATGTCCCAGGCACTTATTACTTTTAGTTCTGTTCATTGCAGTTGTGAATTTTTCAGTAGTTATATCAACTCATGGGATTTTGTCAATGATATACAGAAAATTTGCTAGCAGGGATAAGGAAGTGATTATCCATTTGTATAAGGCCCTGGTTAACCTGTATCTTGAGTACTGCATACAGATCCTGGAGGCTTCGGTTTAGGAGGGATGTGGATCTGCTGGAACAGGTGCAGAGAAGGGCAACCAGATTGGTGAAAGGGAAAAAAAAGGATGCTCTTACCTAGAAAGGCTTCAGTTCTGTAAACTGCAGCATCTTCATACTAGACACCTACAGGGAGATCTGATTGAAGAGTTTAAAGTCTTGAACAGATTGAGTAAGCAGAATGTTAATGGTATTCTTCCACTTGATAAGACTAAAAACATGAGGGGGATGTGAATTCAAGTTGAGGAAGGATGGTTGCAGGAAAGGTGTGGGGAAGTTTGCTTTCAGTGCATGGATGGTTGATTGTTGGACAGTTGAAATCAAAAGTGCTTTCATCTGTTGTTTTGGAAATGAAGTGGGTAAGTTGAATAAATTTAAGGATGAACTAGACAAATTTGTGGAGGGTAAGGATGGGTGAACTTGTAGGAGTGTTTTTTTTTTTTTTTTTTTTTTGGCCGATGCTATATAAGCTTGCTTTCTTGCATCATTTGCCATTACTACTGCTACTGGTATAATTTCACATTTTGCAAACCATAGTCTTTTAAAATGTAAAGATGAATCAAGTCTAGAAAAAAAAACATTTTTGTGTATCCTTGGCAGGAGTAAATGAGATGTGAGGGATAAAAGATTAAGTAGTAGAAGAGATAGCCTTTGGAGAAGGCTATCTAGATTGCCATTTTTGTAATATAATCTTCCATCGATTAATCTTTATCTTTTTAGGATCGGCTGTAATATCTAAAGAAATATCTGCAAAATTTAGTGATAAACTTTTATGATAACTTTAAATATTAATTTGAAGTGGTGGAGTTCATGCTAAAACTTGTAATGCATGAGTACTGTTCTGCACATCCTTACCATTTCCAGAAGAAAAGATCATTGAGTAGTTGACAATTGTGCTTGGACAGTGAGAAGGGCAGCACATCTAAACTAGATACAGAAGCTGTACATTGCAATAGGTATGAAAACACTTATAAAGTAGGCATAAGGTATTATTCTTTAATCCTCAGTCATGCCTAGACACTGAAGATCATAGCAGCAAAGTTTTTTACTTTCATAGTAGTGTGATTCTGGATATGTGGAAAGAAGAAAAACAATCATCAAATAGGACATGAAAATGTTTGTCTTAACAAGTGGAGTCCCTTGATACTTGACAACAGGTCTCACATAGTTTAGCTTTCCATGTAATATCATAATTTTTTTTTTTGTTACAGAAACAGTTAATTTTTTGACAGCTGTTCAGTCAAAAAGCCTAGAAAGAAGAGTATTAGCTTGTATCTCTCTCTCTCTTTCTCTCTCTCTCTCTCTAAAGAGTTCCCTGAATTTCTGTGAACAGTGAGTGACAAGTCATCGGCATAAACCAATTTTGTATATTATTAAGATCAGCATTATTAGTAAGCCAGTCATCTAAAACGAGGTTCCATTCTATGGGACGAAAAATAGACCCTTGGATACAACCTTGAGAGACAGATCTGGAGATAGACTGGAATTTCGTTCTGGCTTGTATAGAGCAGTTTGAAAAGTAACTTTTGAACAGGAGGAAGAGTGAATAAGGACAAATTGCCAGACAAAGCCTACAAATAATACCCCCCCCCACCCGAGAGTGTTGAAAGTGCTTTCAAAATCCATGAATTCCCAAGGCTGTATTTATAGAGCGCTTGCGTTATTCTTTTCCACAATTCATACTCTGGTAAGGTCTGATTAAGTTGGTAGGCCAACTTGATCAGACCCCAATTATAATTTATGATAAAACCTGATACAATATAAAAAAAGCAGACTTGAACAAGTATATTGCAACCCTAGGTTCCTTACTTCTGGCAGACTTCCCCCCCAAGACAAAAACCACCTGCATCCAAACAAACAGGTTCTGAGGCTAAATCATTAAAAACCACCTGCATCCAAACAAACAGGTTCTGAGGCTAAATCATTAAAAACCACCTGCATCCAAACAAACAGGTTTTGAGGTAAATCATTTACCTGATCATTTAGCCACAAAATCGCTGCAAAGGGTGAACCAAGCAAGGAAGAATTTTCAAAGATCTCCAGAACTAACTGGTTGCCAGCTACAGTATATGCCTGAAGTGGTGGAGTTTATGGAATAAGAAATACTCTAAGAAATTCCTACACAAGCTTTATTAGGCAAAAGAAGAAAGAATCGTGGCAAACACTTGTCGGTACCTCGGGTAATGCCAACCTCCATTTGGGTTTCGCATTACCAGAATCATTACCAACAAGCTGCCAAAAGGAGATGTGGTAAACACCACAAACACTGTGACAGGACAGAATGTTTCCACACTTGGGAAGAAACAGGGAATAATATCTTGGATGCTCTGTTTCCATTAGATGACGAATCTCTCACGCAGGAACAAACTGCATTTGTAATGAAAATAAAAAATACTCAACCACAGTAATCTAACCACCTTTTATCAACTGTGTTGTACCACACAGTTGATAAATTACTCCAGGGTTACAACTTCAACTGCTATTTTTCAGTAATATTTAAAGTGATATTTCATATTTCAGAGTACTTCAACTGCTATTTCTCGGCCCATTGATCCAGCTTTCTTAGATCTTGTTGCACCTGATTACTGTCATAAACTACCCTGCCAACCTTTGTATCATATGCAAACTTACACATTAAGGCTGATATACTTTCATCATTATCATTAATAAATATTTAAAGCAACAATGGGTTCAGCATTGAGTCCTGGAGGGCTCCACTAATAACCAGTTCGACATTAGTCCTTATTTCCTTATTAGTCCTCATTGATAACCACTCTGTCTTCTCCCATTCAGTCATCTCTTTTATCTATAGCAGTAGCCTGCTTTTAATTATTCAAAATTATTTAATATTTAATTTTCAAAATTTAATGTCCATGCTGCAACTGCAGTATAATTGCACCCCTGTCTGGATGGTCCTGCATTACTTCTTTAACCAGTGACTCCATTATTTTCTCGGAAACACCGAGCTAACAGGTCTGTAATTATTCATTCCCTCTGATCCCCTTTGTGAATCGGTGCGACATTTGTATATCTCCAGTCTATAGTTGATATGTCACTCTGGGGTTACTGCTTCCTGTATGTAGTACTTTACATTTGTTAATTTTAAACTTCATTTGTCACTTTTCAGCCCATCTGCTCAACTTTTCTAGATCCTGTTGCAGCAGCGTACTGTCATTAGTGTCCTTAACAACCCTGCCAACCTCTGTATCATCTGCAAACTTAGACATTAAGCTTGATATACCATCATCAGTATCATTTATAAATACAGAAAACAACAATGGACCCAACACTGAACCCCGAGGGACTCCACTAATAACAATAGTCCACGATGAGCAGTATCCATTGATTACTACTCTGTCTTCTCCCACTCAACCATCCCTTTATTCATAGCAGCAATTTGATTCCAATGCCACACTGCTCCAATTTGTTCAGCAGTCTTCCACGTGCAACAGTATCAAAAGCCTTTCTATGATCCAAATTAGCATTAGCATTAGCATTAGTAGAGGCATTTGATGCAAGAAAGCAAGCTTATGCAGCATCAGCCAAAAAAAAAAAAAAAACCCACTTCCACTTCACCCCTCTGTTCGTTCAAAATACCTGTCCAGCTGAGCCTTAAACTTATTTAGGCTATCAACCTCCACCACAAGGGATGGCAGTCTGTTCCACCAACCAACCACCCGCTGGCTAAAGGCAAATTTCCGCACGTCTATCTTACATCTGTCTTTCCTCAATTTGAATTTATGCCCTCTCAGGTGATTTTTCTGAGCTAGAGGAAGAATCCCATCAGCATTGAGCATGCTTAAACCATTCAAGGCTTTATACACCTCTATCAGATCACCTCGCTGGTGCCTAGTCTCCAGACACTGTAATTTGCAAAACTTAAGCCTTTCTTCGTAAGAGCACCCCTTTGTTCCATTCACTAATCTTGTTGCCCTTCTCTGTGCTCGTTCCAGCAGCTCTACATCCTTCTTGAAATGAGGCCTCCAGACCTGTATACAGTACTCAAGATGTGGCCTAAGCATTGCCTTATACAAGGGAATAATCACCTCCTTATCCCTGCTAGAAAAATTCCTGTATATCATTGACAAGACACCAGGAGCTACTTTTGCAGCTTGTCTGCACTGCTCAGAGAACTTCATATCTGCCTGCACAATTACCCCCAGGTCCTTTTCATTCTCCACCACTGTCAGTGTAGTACCGCAGAGTTACGTTGCTCTGGGGTTACTGTTTCCCATATGTAGTACTTTACATTTGTCAATGTTAAACTTCATTTGCCACCTCTCAGCCCATCTGCTCAACCTTTCCAGATCCTGTTGCAGCAGCATAGCGTCAGTAGTGTCCTTAACAACCCTGCCAACCTTTGTATCATCTGCAAACTTGGACATTAAACTTGATATCCCATCTTCAATATCATTCATAAACACCGAAAACAACAACGGACCCAACACAGAACCCTGAGGAACTCCACTAATAATATTAGTCCACGTTGAGCAGTGTCCATTGATTACCACTCTCTGTCTTCTGCCACTCAACCATCCCCTTATCCATAGCAGCAATTTGCCTCCAATGCCATACTGCTCCAATTTGTGCAGAAGTCTTCCATGTGCAACAGTATCAAAAGCCTTTCTAAGATCCAAATATATAATATCAAAGTTATTCCCTGCATCCAGTTCTTTTGTGACTACATCATAGTATCCAATCAAATTAGCATTAGCATTAGTAGAGGCATATGATGCAAGAAAGCAAGCTTATTCAGCATCGGCCAAAAAAAAAAAAAAAAAAAAACCCACTACTACTCCCATTTCACCCCTCCGTTCGTTCGAAATACCTGTCCAGCTGAGCCTTAAATTTGTTTAGGCTATCAACTTCAACAACAAGCGATGGGAGTCTATTCCACAAACCAACTGCCCGCTGGCTAAAGGCAAATTTCCGCACATCTATCCGACATCCGTCCTTCCTCAATTTGAATTTATGCCCTCTCAGGTGATTATTCTGAGCAAGAGGAAGAATCCCATCGGCATTGAGCATGCTCAAGCCATTCAAAGCCTTATACACCTCTATCAGATCACCTCGCCGATGCCTAGTCTCCAGGCTCTGTAATTTGAAAAACTTAAGCCTTTCTTCGTAAGAGCAACCCTTTGTTCCATTCACTAATCTTGTTGCCCTTCTCTGTACTCGTTCCAGCAGCTCTACATCCTTCTTGAAATGAGGCCTCCAGACCTGTATACAGTACTCAAGGTGTGGCTTGACCAATGCCTTATACAAGGGAATAATCACATCCCTGTCCCTGCTAGAAAAATTCCTGTATATCATTGACAAGACACCATGAGCTACTCTTGCAGCTCGTCTGCACTGTTCAGAGAACTTCATATCTGCCTGCACAATTACCCCCAGGTCCTTTTCATTCTCTACCACTGTCAGCGTAGTACCACAGAGTTGATATGTTGATCTGGGGTTACTGTTTCCCATATGTAGTACTTTACATTTGTCAATGTTAAACTTCATTTGCCACCTCTCAGCCCATCTGCTCAACCTTTCCAGATCCTGTTGCAGCAGCATCGTATCAGTAGTGTCCTTAACAACCCTGCCAACCTTGGTGTCGTCTGCAAACTTGGACATTAAGCCTGATACGCCATCATCAATATCATTTATAAATACAGAAAACAACAATGGACCAACACTGAACCCTGAGGAACTCCACTAATAATATTAGTCCACGTTGAGCAGTGTCCATTGATTACCACTCTCTGTCTTCTGCCACTCAACCATCTCTTTATCCATAGCAGCAATTTGCCTCCAATGCCCCACTTCTCCAATTTGTGCATCTTCCATGCGCAACAGTATCAAAAGCCTTTCTAAGATCCAAATATATAATATCAAAGTTATTCCTTGCATCCAGTTCTTTTGTGACTACATCATAGTATCCAATCAAATTGGTCAGACAAGACCTGCCCTTAACAAAACCATGCTGCGTCTGAGCTATAACTGAATTCTTGTCCAGATGATCCTGCAGTGCTACTTTAACCAGTGCCTCCATTAATTTTCCTGGAACCGAAGTTAAACTAACAGGTTTATAATTACTTTTGTCAGCCTTTGATCCTCCTTTGTGAATTGGGGTTACATTTGCACATCTCCAGTCCATGGGTACCTCCCCTGAGTCCAAAGAAGCTCTCATAATTATGGCTAGGGGTTTGCTTACTTCCTTTGCTGCCTCCTTTAATATAACTGGATAGATCCCATCCACCCCAGGTGCCTTTTTTATGTTTATCCTCAACAATCTCTCCTCCACTTTCCTCTCAGTTATTACAAAATCATCCAGCTCACTGCCAGTGTTTACTTTACCTACATCATTCTCCTTCCTGAATAACTCCTCATGCGTGAATGTAGATGCAAAATACTCGTTTAGATTGTTAGCCACCTGAGCAGGATCCTCAACTGTTGAACCATCAATATCCAGTGGACCAATCTGATTCATCCCTTTCCTTCTTGAGTTTAAATATGTAAAGAACTCTTTTTCTGTTTTTCTTTGCATCCTTTGCCAAGGATTTTTCGTAGTCTGCCTTTGCCTGCCTAATCTCCTTTGTGACTTGGTTACAGACCAACTTATATCTATCATAGGCTTCCATGTCACCCATTAATTTGTATGTATCCCATGCATTTTTCTTCTCTGCCACGTCTCATTAGTTCATCTGACAACCATTTAGGCCTAAACCTTGAACAATATTTCTTAGTTGGTATGTAAAGCCTGGTAGCCTCCAAGATTAGTTCCTTGAATGCTTCCCATTTTGAGTTTGCTGTTGGTAACATCATCAGTTGGTCCCACTGTATAGAATTTAAATACTGTCTCAGACCATCATAGTCGCCTTTACGAAAACAAAAACTCTTCCCTTTACCTCTGATGGTAGTTACCTCCTTGAGTAAATCCCACTTCAACATACTGTGATCACTGCCACCTAGTGGTTCATTTATCTGCAGATTCTTAATGCATGAAGAATCACTACTGATAATCAGATCAAGAGTATTGCTCCCTCTAGTTTCCTCACGAACATGCTGATGTAGAAAACAATCATCCAATAAATCCACAAAAGCCTTGCTAGTGTGCGAGTGACCAACCCACAAATTCCAGTCAATATCTGGGAAATTAAAATCCCCCATTATAAGACTCTCTGATTTACTGGCCCACTCTATTTCCCTGTACAATATCTTATTATACTCATCAGAGTCATTAGGCGTATAGCACACTCCTACTCTCAATTTTGATTTCCCTATGCTTATGTCACACCAAACTGACTCGACACTGCCCTGTCCATCGATGTCGACTGGCTTCACTTCCTTGGACTTTATGTGTTTCTTAATTAATAGCATAACCCCCTCCTGTCCTGTCTATCCTTTCTATACACATTGTATTCCCCAAATTCCAGTTCCGCATTACTTATATCTGTGTGACACCACGTCTCTGATATCCCAACAATATCTGCCTTTGATGTTTTGAGCAATACCTCAAATTCATCAAATTTATTTACCAAACTCCTAGCATTGGTGTACACGCAGGTATACATGCACCTGTTTCTATTCTTAGCTACCCTAACACAACCCATGTGTTTACTTGTACCGCAATGACTCCCAGCAGTCTCTGAAATATCCTGCATCTTGTTTTTCGGGCTTCTGCTCATTTCAATAGAAGCAGTGCAAGAATCACTTCCACCTCTGCCAGTGGCTACTGTTAATCTATTATTCCTTGTATCACCCCCAACTAGCAGTTTTCCGACCCACCTAACACTGCCTCATCAGCATCAGCAAAAATTCTTGCACCCTTTCTATTTAAGTGTATCCCATCCCTGTAGAAGCAATCTCTCCTGTTAACAAGTACAGTCCAGGCTGAAAAAAATTCTACCCCTTGAGCCTTGCACAATCCCTCCAGGGCCGAATTGATCGACAAGGCTCTCATCATATACTCCCTCCTATCGTGTCTGGGCAGAATTGCAGACACTTTCAAATTCAACCCTAATTCACGGCTTTTTTTCAACAGTGACCTGTACTTGCTAAGTAATTCCGCCGGTATTTCAGTGGTTAAAGAAATCTGGGTGGAAGAATATTTAAAGGCATTTAGAAATTGGTTCAGTATGACCGATTTTTTGTATGGTTGAGGATGGTAACTGTGGAAGTGCATGGGTTTTCTATATATGCTGAAATTTAGTTTTTGGTCTAATCTGTTTATGGTAAAATTAAGGAAGTTTGTGGAGTGGAATTCTGCTTCAGTTTCTAATTCAAATTTTAGTCTCTGATGGATGTTATTAAAAACCTGTAGAATATTGTTTATGGTCAAGTGATCTGTGATGATTAGGATGTCATCCAGATATCTTCCGTAATATGTGATCTGTGGTATGAATGGATCAAGGTGGATCTTTTCTAATTTGTCTAAGTATAGTTCGGCAATGAGTCCACTAATGTTTAGGCCCATTGGGAGGCCAAAAATCTGTCTGTATATTTTTTCTTGGAATAGAATGTAATTTGCATTTACTAATAGTTTTGTTAGTTCGAATATTCTGTCTTTTTGGGAGTCTGGTGTTATTAATTTTTGTGTTATCATCGTTTAAGTAGGCCCAGACTATGTCTAAGGCGTAGGGTAGATTTACGTTAGTGTATAGTGAAGTCACATCGAGTGAATATAACTTCATATCCTCCTTGATATGGAGATCTTTGAGGTTCATGAATAAAGCATCGTAGTTTTTTATGTTATATGTTAGGAGTTCTCGGAGTGGTTTTAGAATTGGGTAGATGAACATGGCTAAGGAGGCAAAAGCTGAATTCTTATATGACACGATGGGACGTATTGGGTATCCTGTTTTCTGTAATTTAACTTGGCCGAATAAGGTTGGGATATTGTATGTGCGGGCTTTAATTTGTTTGAGCTGAGCCATAGTGATGTGGTCATCTTTCCTATAGGTGGTGAGCAATTTGTTATATTTGTTAACTAAGCTGTTGAACTCTGATGGTGCAACCTCTTCGTATGTCGTTGTGTCTGAAATGATGGTGTATAATTTATTAATATCTCGGTTTTGTCTAAGTGTGTGTAAAGCTTTTACTTCTTCTCTATGTCGTTTTGATATTGAGGGGATAGCTTGGTTTATGATTCGATTGGTTTGTTGGATTAATACGTTTTTTTGTGGCAAATCTCTAAGAGCGAACTCGAGGTCAAAAGCTCTCTTCCTGTGAACATGACACCCTGAAAAGTTCTAGTCCGACTTAAGGAATGTAGAGAATAACCCCCACCCGCCCACCCCCATATCCAATTATTAGACCCCTAAATTTAACTCAAAATTCCTGCCACAGCACCAAAAAAAAAACCGATCCTTAATTATTAGCCAGTTTAGACCTCCAAAATCTAACTTTATGACAATGTCTTGTAAAATTAATATCGCCTTCCCCATGAATTATTGAGTTGGACAAGGAGAGTTGGAAAAGAAGCTTCCTATACCAAAAATAAAGGTAAGCCCTGTTGATTCATAATATATATATATATATATATATATATATATATACACATTTATTTCTTTTTCTTTTTATTAGTTTTTTATTTTTTGCTATTTTTTTAAATTTATTTTTATTTTTGTCTATTATTGTTTTATTTATTTTTTTTATATTTATTTATTTATTTTATTATTATTTTTTAAGCACCACAGGAACTCATTCTCTCATCCTTTTCTTTCCTTTTTTTTTTTTCTTCTCCTCCTCTGGAGTGGGCCCCCAGTAGGAATCTGGCTCACCGTTTGGCAACATCAGGTGGGTCAGAGTCTCGAATTGAGACAGTACGAGCACTAATGGGACTTGTCCACCTTCCCATGGTGTGGACAAGTACCCAGAATCATCTCTCCAGGTGATTGATGCTTCTGGGTAGCTAAGTGGCCAGACAAAAACACCTAATACACACACACACACACACCTACGTCACTCACATATCTGGTCCATTTGTAGTGGTACTGTTCTTCACAGAAATACAAGGTGGAGTTGAACTGATGTTCTAGAAGCTGCCCTTTACAAAAATACATGTCCACAAAATTTCCACAGTAAAAGGAAGTTGACTGGTTGTGGAATGTGTTTGGACTGCTTTGGAAGAGAGAGCAGGAATTAGAGAAGACAATTCAGAACAGTGCCCATGGAAGTATCTATAGAAAAGGCATGCAACAGAAACAGAACATCTATGAAACATAGTGGAGAGACTATGTTAGAGATGAGTCATTAGTTAACCTAACTGCACTCTTTTGAATGGAATCTAGAAGCCTCAGAGAGGTTTTTGGGGGCACTGCCTCAGATGTGGGAACCATGTTCCATGGGAGAGTAGATTTGCAATTTGTGCAGAGTGAACAGCTGTTTGAAAGAAGAGTAACGCTGAAAGAAAAGTAATTCCTCTGCACCTAAAAAACCAGTTTTTTAGGTGCAGAGGAAGCAATATTTGTAATGTGCCTATGCCAAGAGAGATTAGTCAGGGTAATCCCCAATTGAGATATAAGATCTTGCTTAGAAATCATGTTATTGAAGATGAGCAGAAGAATACTTTTTGCAAATATAAGACAGGTCTCTGTTTTAGAAGGATTGAAATCAACGAAGTTATCTCTGCCCTACTAGAGAATTACCTGGAGATTAGCATATAAGGAATTGGTAGTGGATATTCAGGAAGTTGGAGCTGTTTGTGCAGGGCAAGGTTTCTAAAACTGGATTGTGAAATGCAATGTGCTGTCATCAGGAAAACTTTGGATATGATTCCCAGTCAATAGAAGAAGATCATTAATATTCAAGAGGAAAAGAGTGGGAGAAAGAACTGAACCTTGAGGAACGCCAGCATTAGTGGAGAACTTAGAAGACAGAGAGCCATCTACCATCACCCTCAGTGAGCGATCAGAGAGAAAACTTGATAACCAATTACAAAAAAACAGTTGGCAAACCATAAGATGGAAGCTTGTTTAGAAGACCTTTATGCCAAACACGATAGAAAGCCTTGGAGATAACAAGAGCAACTGCTTGAGCTTTGCCAAACTTTTCCATTGAATTTGACTGGAATTTGTGGGTTGGTCACTCACACACTAGCAAGGCTTTTGTGGATTTATTGGATGATTGTTTTCTACATCAGCATGTTCAGGAGGCAACTAGAGGGAGTAATACTCTTGATTTGATTATCAGTAGTGATTCCTCATGCATTAAGAATCTGCAGATAGAGGAACCACTAGGTGGCAGCGATCACAGTGTGCTGAAGTGGGATTTACTCAAAGAGGTAACTACCATTAGGGGGTAAAGGGAAGGGTTATTGCTTTCATAAAGGCAACTACGATGGTCTGAGACAGTATTTAAATTCTATACAGTGGGACCAACTGATGATGTTACCAACAGCAAATTCAAAATGGAAAGCATTCAAAGAACTTATCTTGGAAGCTACTGGGTTTTACATACCAACTAAGAAATATTATTCTAGGTTTAGGCCTAAGTGGATGTCAGATGAACTAATGAGACATATGGCAGAGAAGAAAAATGCATGGGATACATATAAATTAACACATGACACAGAAGCCTATGATAGATATAAGCTGGTCTGTAACCAAGTTACAAAGGAGGTTAGGCAGACGAAGGCAGATTACGAGAAATTTTTGGCAAGGGAAATCCATTGTTTAAAGATTTCACTGGTCATCCAAGCTTTTTTGTTGTAGTTGTAGTCCAACTCTAAAGACTTTACTCCTTGGAGACATTGGAGTTGTTTACTTTTACCTATCACCAAAAGCTTCAGTTTTTCATTACTAACCATATTTGCACAAATCAAGACTAATTCTCTCCTTACTAATTTTATCCCATTTAAAAGGCATTGTCTTGTTCAGCAAACATTTAAAAAATAAACCTGTTTCATTAACATTTAATGTCTTCGGGCTCGTAGTCCTCCATAATTTTTTCAAAACTGTTTCTTTCCGGTGAGTGCAGTCTTCTTCAATTACAACCCCACTTTCACCAAAAATAACTTTTTCAAGTAAGCCATGGTGCTTTTTAAATTTGTCCAGCCAACCACAACTGGCTTGAAATATTTTATGCCCCAGAAAAGATGCATACTCCACAGCCTTTTCTTTTATTAATAGTTCTGATATGAGCATGTTTTAGTTTCAAATCAAAGTTACCCACTAAAAAATGGCTTCATCTACATCTTCATATAGGCATAATTTCACACACTTCCGACTGAGTCTCGTTTCTTCAAACAGTTTGAGAATTGAAACATGGTTTTTGAGAATGGTTGACACCACTACTGGCAAGGATACCAGATTTTAAAGCAATTTCTTCTTTTTTTTTTTTTTTAAAGCCACGATCTACACTATTAAGCACTTACACTTTTTCCGTGATTTAGGGATCACTTGTACCTACCAGTGATCGTTGTACTGTCATATACCCTCCAGTCGCCGTAGCCTAGTGGTCAGGCGCGCGGGTGCATAAGTACACGCGCCTTGAGTGACCCGGGTTCAAGCCCGTGACTGCTGAATACGGTGCTGTTTCTTGTATTCTGTCTATCTTGTGAACTCCTCTGACCATTTGGTCGTCCCGGAGTATAAACAGAAAAATAATAAATAATAATAATAATAATATGAAAGCACAACAAAACAAATGGCTCTCAGTCCCCAGCGGCTTTCCCTCCCTCTCTTATGGCAGCGAGAGGATCAGAGTGAAAGCAGAGGGTGCTAAGAATCTCTGGGTACGACCAGGCTGCCATGCATGGAAACTGAACTTGGCCTGTTACAACGTAAGATCGCCCATTGGTGAGGACAGCATATTAGAGCTGGAAAAGGAACTAGAAAATGTGAATTGGAATATCATTGGTTTGGCTGAAACAAGAAGAAGAAATGAATCACTTATAAGTTTACCAAGTGGAAATCTGCTGTATACCAGTGGAAACAGTGAAAGTGGAGCGAAGGTGGAGATGGGTTTCTAGTCCATAAAGGTATAAAAAAACAACATTTTGGAATTCAAAAGTACATCATCAAGGGTGTCAAGACTGATACTCAAGATTTCTATGAGGTACAACTAAAGGTTATAATGATTTATGCACCAATATCGAGCCATGATGATGAAGAGGTTGAAGAAATGTACCCTGAAATCGAGAGGCTTCTTGATATGCAGAGAACCTACTACACTGTTATTATGGGGGACTTCAATGCTAAAGTTGGAAAAAGACAAAACAGTGCAGAAAGGGGAAATATAGGAAATTTTGGAATTGGTGAAAGAAATGGAAGAAGTGAAAGACTTGTTGAATTAGCAGAATCTCAAGGATTGTCAGTCATGAACACTTTGGCGCCTCCGTAGCCAGGTGGGAAGGAACAGCAGTGCATAGCACACGCGTCTTGATTAGACCGGGGTTCGAGCCCGTCACCACCAAATACGGAGAATGCGGAAAGGTCAGGGTATGACCACTGCATATCCCGGAGCAATATGGTCTTAGTTGTTAATGCTCATGCTCCTGAAAACCAAATAACCAAACAAACAAACAAACAAGAACACTTTTTTCAAGAAAAGGATGAACAGAAAGTGGACACGGAAGAGTCCAAATAGATTAACAACTAATGAAATCGACTTCATCCTCACTAACAGAAGATATAACAGAAGTGTGTTGAAGTGGGATTTACTCAAGGAGGTAACTACCATCAGAGGTAAAGGGAAGGGTTTTTGTTTTCGGAAAGGCAACTGTGATGGTCTGAGACAGTATTTAAATTCTATACAGTGGGACGAACTGATGATGTTACCAACAGCGAACTCAAAATGGGAAGCATTCAAGGAACTAATCTTGGAGGCTACCAGGCTTTACATACCAACTAAGAAATATTGTTCAAGGATTAGGCCTAAATGGTTGTCAGATGAACTAATGAGACATGTGGCAGAGAAGAAAAATGCATGGGATACATACAAATTAATGGGTGACATAGAAGCCTATGATAGATATAAGTTGGTCTGTAACCAAGTCACAAAGGAGATTAGGCAGGCAAAGGCAGACTACGAAAAATCTTTGGCAAAGGACGCAAAGAAAAACAGAAAAGAGTTCTTTACCTATTTAAACTCAAGAAGGAAAGGGATGAATCAGATTGGTCCACTGGATATTGATGGTTCAACAGTTGAGGATCCTGCTCTGGTGGCTAACAATCTAAACGAGTATTTTGCATCTACATTCACGCATGAGGAGTTATTCAGGAAGGAGAATGATGTAGGTAAAGTAAACATTGGCAGTGAGCTAGATGATTTTGTAATAACTGAGAGGAAAGTGGAGGAGAGATTGTTGAGGATAAACATAAAAAAGGCACCTGGGGTGGATGGGATCTATCCAGTTATATTAAAGGAGGCAGCAAAGGAAGTAAGCAAACCCCTAGCCATAATTATGAGAGCTTCTTTGGACTCAGGGGAGGTACCCATGGACTGGAGATGTGCAAATGTAACCCCAATTCACAAAGGAGGATCAAAGGCTGACAAAAGTAATTATAGACCTGTTAGTTTAACTTCGGTTCCAGGAAAATTAATGGAGGCACTGGTTAAAGTAGCACTGCAGGATCATCTGGACAAGAATTCAGTTATAGCTCAGACACAGCATGGTTTTGTTAAGGGCAGGTCTTGTCTGACCAATTTGATTGGATACTATGATGTAGTCACAAAAGAACTGGATGCAGGGAATAACTTTGATATTATATATTTGGATCGTAGAAAGGCTTTTGATACTGTTGCGCATGGAAGATGCACAAATTGGAGAAGTGTGGCATTGGAGGCAAATTGCTGCTATGGATAAAGGGATGGTTGAGTGGCAGAAGACAGAGAGTGGTAATCAATGGACACTGCTCAACGTGGACTAATATTATTAGTGGAGTTCCTCAGGGTTCAGTGTTGGTCCATTGTTGTTTTCTGTATTTATAAATGATATTGATGATGGCGTATCAGGCATAATGTCCAAGTTTGCAGACGACACCAAGGTTGGCAGGGTTGTTAAGGACACTACTGATACGATGCTGCTGCAACAGTATCTGGAAAGGTTGAGCAGATGGGCTGAGAGGTGGCAAATGAAGTTTAACATTGACAAATGTAAAGTACTACATATGGGAAACAGTAACCCCAGATCAACGTATCAACTCTGTGGTACTACGCTGACAGTGGTAGAGAATGAAAAGGACCTGGGGGTAATTGTGCAGGCAGATATGAAGTTCTCTGAACAGTGCAGACGAGCTGCAAGAGTAGCTCATGGTGTCTTGTCAATGATATACAGGAATTTTTCTAGCAGGGACAGGGATGTGATTATTCCCTTGTATAAGGCATTGGTCAGGCCACACCTTGAGTACTGTATACAGGTCTGGAGGCCTCATTTCAAGAAGGATGTAGAGCTGCTGGAACGAGTACAGAGAAGGGCAACAAGATTAGTGAATGGAACAAAGGGTTGCTCTTACGAAGAAAGGCTTAAGTTTTGCAAATTACAGAGTCTGGGGACTAGGCACCGGCGAGGTGATCTGATAGAGGTGTATAAGGCTTTGAATGGTTTGAGCATGCTCAATGCCAATGGGATTCTTCCTCTTGCTCAGAATAATCACCTGAGAGGGCATAAATTCAAGTTGAGGAAGGACGGATGTCGGATAGATGTGCGGAAATTTGCCTTTGGCCAGCGGGTGGTTGGTTGGTGGAACCGACTTCCATCACTTGTTGTTGAAGTTGATAGCCTAAACAAATTTAAGGCTCAACTGGACAGGTATTTCGAACGAACGGAGGGGTGAAATGGGAGTGGTGTGTGTGTTTTTTTTTTTTTTTTTTCTTGACTGATGCTGAATAAGCTTGCTTTCTTGCATCGTATGCCTCTACTAATGCTAATGCTATATCGTGAATGATGTTACTGTCCTGAATAAGGTAAATGTTAGAAGTGATCACAGAATGGTAAGATGTGCACTTGATATAGATGTAGGAAAGGAAAGTAAAAAACTGACTCCAGTAAATAATACAAAGGTCTTTGAGATAACAGAAGAGGAGAAAAAGCAGTATGTACTTTTTTTTTTTTTTATGTGAACCCCAAACACGAGAGGTATTAGAACCTATAGTACTTAGTACCCTGCTTGGGTTGGAGGTTGAGAAGACGAAAGAAGATTTTTGTTGATATTGGACTCGAACTTCTGTAGATTGTAATTTTCAGGAAATACATATGAAGGAAGGTTGTTCCAGAAAACGGCAGTTGAATGAATAAATGAGGAAGATGAAAAGTTGGTTCTGTGGGTTTGAAGTTGGACAGTAAGTGGATGTTGGCTGGTGGCGGCATGTGTTCGTACTGTTTTGAAAGAGAGAGCAGAAATTATAGAAGCCAGTTCAGAAGAACAGTGCCCATGGAACTATCTGTAGAAGAGGCATGCAGCAGAAACAGTATGTCTATGAGAAAGCGAGTGGAGAGACTGTTAGAGATGAATCATTAATTTACCTAACAGCCCTCTTCTGATTGGGCGCCTCCGTAGTCAGGTGGGAAGGAGCAGCAGTGCGTAGCACACGCTTCTTGATTAGACTGGGGTTCGAGCCCGTCACCACCAAATATGAAGGACGCGGAAAGGTCAGGGAATGACCACCGCATATCCCGGAGCAATATGGCCTTAGTTGCTAATGCTCCTAAAAACCAAATAACAACAACAACCCTCTTCTGAATGGAATCAAGAAGCCTGAGAGAGAGGTTTTGGGGGCACCACCCGAGATGTGGGAACAATATTCCATGGCAGGGCGTATTTGCGATTTATACAGAGTGAACAGCTGTCTGGAAGAAAAGTAACGCTGAAACTGAAAGAGAAAACCAAGTTTTTTAGATGCAGTGGAAGCAATATTAGTAATGTGCTTGTGTCAAGAGAGATTAGAAGTCAGGGTAATCCCCAAAAGAGATATATCATTTTGCCTAGAAATCGGAGTGTCACTAAATATAAGCATAGGAGCAGAAGAATCCTTTTTCCGAGAAATAAGACAAGACTGAGTTTTAGAAGGGTTGAAATCAACTAAGTTGTCTTTGCCCCACTGGAGAATTACCTGAAGATCCGCATTTAAGGAATTGGTAGCAAAGTTTTGAAAAATTGAAGTTGATTGAGCAGGACAAGGTTTCTCAAAATGGAAAGTGGAATGCAATGTGCTATCAACGGCAAAACTATGGATAGGATTTCCAGTCAATGGAAGGAGGTCATTAATATACAAGAGGAAGAGAGTGGGGGAAAGAACTGAACCTTGGGGGACACCGGCATTAGTGGAGAAGTTAGAAGACAGAGAGCCATCTACCATCACCCTCAGTGAGCGTTCAGAGAGAAAACTGGATAACCAATTACTAAAAATAGTTGGCAAACCATAAGATGGAAGCTTGTTTAGAAGACCTTTATGCCAAACACGATCAAAAGCATTTGAGATGTCAAGAGCAACTACTTGTGTTTCACCGAACCTTTCCATTGAATTAGTCCATAAATGTGTAACATAAGCCAGAATGTCACCAGTGGATTGACAATGACGGAATCCATACTGGCGATCGTTGATTGATCAGACGGAAGGTTTCTAGGTAGTTTAAGAGTTGGCAGTTAATTGATTTCTCCATTACTTTAGAAAGAGTAGAAGTAATTGCAATGGGATGATAATTGGATGGGAGGGATTTGTCACCCTTTTTAGGAACTGGCTGGATATGAGCAAATTTCCAAGCAAAAGAAAAACACTTTTGGAATAAGAAAGTGAAAAAAGGCGGCAAAGAATAGGAGTAAGTTCAGGAGCACAGGTTTTGAGAACAAGTGGAGAAATACCATCAGGATCTGGAGCTTTCTTAGCATCAAGATTCATCAAAATCCTTCTGATATCCTTTTGACGAAAGACCACAGGAGGCATTGAATAGAGCGTGTTGGGAATGGTGGGAGGTGTTTTACCAAGATCATTAATACATGAGCTGGAAGAAAAATGGGATGCTAGCAGGTCAGCTTTATCCTTGGCTGAAGTGACAACAGAACCATCTGATTTGGACAGAGGTGGGAGCAGAGATGGGCAAAAGTTGCGGCCAATGGCTTTAGGCAAGAGACCAGAATGCTCGGCTACCATTAGGGCAAGAAGCAAGTTTTCTACTCTTAGCCTGTTCAAACTCTAGTTTGGACTGATTAATAACTGCTTTACAATTGTTGCGAGCTTTGGTGTAGGCAGAAAATGACACTGAAGAATTAGAAACAAGCCAATTACGATATGCAACATTCTTCTCTTGAACAGCCTTAGCACATTTATTGGAAAACCAAGGTTTAGATGAAGGACGAGATTTTAAAGTGGAGTGTGGGATAAAGGATTCCATTCCTGCAAGAATAATTTCATTGAGATGATCTGAGCAAACGTTGACATCAGAAGTTTTGAAACAGTAATCCGACCAAGGAAAAGAAGAAAAGAAGTCTCGCAGGTCATCCCATTTTGCATTTTTTAATGCCAAACAACACAAGGTTGGGAATAGCCATGAGATAAAGGTTCCATTGGAGAAGAGATTAGCATTAGCATTAGTAGAGGCATTTGATGCAAGAAAGCAAGCTTATGCAGCATCAGCCAAAAAAAAAAAAAAAAAAAAACCCACTTCCACTTCACCCCTCTGTTCATTCAAAATACCTGTCCAGCTGAGCCTTAAACTTATTTAGGCTATCAACCTCCACCACAAGGGATGGAAGTCTGTTCCACCAACCAACCACCCGCTGGCTAAAGGCAAATTTCCGCATGTCTATCCTACATCTGTCTTTCCTCAATTTGAATTTATGCCCTCTCAGGTGATTTTTCTGAGCTAGAGGAAGAATCCCATCAGCATTGAGCATGCTTAAACCATTCAAGGCTTTATACAGCTCTATCAGATCACCTCGCTGGTGCCTAGTCTCCAGACACTGTAATTTGCAAAACTTAAGCCTTTCTTTGTAAGAGCACCCCTTTGTTCCATTCACTAATCTTGTTGCCCTTCTCTGTACTCGTTCCAGCAGCTCTACATCCTTCTTGAAATGAGGCCTCCAGACCTGTATACAGTACTCTAGGTGTGGCCTGACCATCGCCTTATACAATGGAATAATCACCTCCTTATCCCTGCTGGAAAAATTCCTGTATATCATTGACAATACTCCATGAGCTACTCTTGCAGCCCGTCTGCACTGCTCAGAGAACTTCATATCTGCCTGCACAACCACCCCAAGTCCCTTTCATTCTCTACCACTGTCAGTGTAGTACCACAGAGTTGATACGTTGCTCTGGGGTTGCTGTTTCCCATGTGTAGTACTTTACATTTGTCAATGTTAAACTTCATTTGCCACCTCTCAGCCCATCTGCTCAACCTTTCCAGATCCTGTTGCAGCAGCTTAGTGTCAGTAGTGTCCTTGACAACCCTGCCAATGTTTGTATTGTCTCCAAACTTGGACATTAAGCCCGATATACCATCATTAATATCATTTATAAATACAGAAATCAATAATGGACCCAACACTGAGCCCTGAGGGACTCCACTAATAACATCAGTCCACGATGAGCAGTGTCCATTGAAGATAATCACCAAGTTGTGATCTGAAGTGCCCAAACGACCTCTCACTTCGACTGTGTATTTAGAAGGGTTGTTTGTGAGAAAAAGATCAAGCTTATTGGCTGTATGGTTAGGATTGTCCGGTATTCTTGTAGGTTAATAAACAATCTGTGCTAGATCATAATAATTGCAAAAGCCTGAGCATCTCGACCTGCTGGATCGGTGTGACTAGAAAATGGAAGCCAGTTGGATTTGTAAACATTAAAATCACCAAGGAAAATTACCTCACTGTTAGGAAAGTTGGACTGGAGAAAGTGAAGTTGCAAAGAGAGGAAGTCAAAGAGCTCCAAGTGATTAGTGGAGTTTGGAGAACGGTAGACACAACAGATGAATTTGACACAATGAGGTAGAGAGATTTTAAGCCAGAGGTGATCAAAGAGATGAGATTCCAAATTGCCAAGTCTCTGACAGGGAATATCAGAACGGACATATGCACAAGTACCACCTTTGTGGCGAAACGAATCATACAGCGAATAATTTGGGCATCTCAGATGAACAGTACTTGCATCACCCGATAACTGAGATTCTGTCAGGAAAAGTACATGGGGTTTGGCAATATGCAAGTGGAAATGGACATCGTTGAGATTAGAATTGAGACCATGTTTATATTTGTGAAATGAATTAGGAAGTGCTTGGGAGGTTTAGATCTTTTCGCAGATAACCTTGCTCTGTTAGTTTGACAATTCATGGTGTATTCAATAGTAAGAAAAAGTAGGTGGGACGTGCTGTATGAAGTAATGAAATTTTTGGATATGGCGTACACGTGGTAAGTATATACCCAGATCCTTGACGTAACGTGGCCTCGACAATGCTCCCCGCATACACACTACTCGGACTCCCTCCAGTCACTATCTGGCAGAGTAGAGGTAGCAAGATTATACACTGGCTGATCCAGAAGCCTCCTTGAGAGTTACCAATAGGTTCGGTCCGGTGTACTAACTAGCGCCCGGCCTGCGAACACCGTTTTAGAGCTGTACCCTCGAAATGTAAGGAATATTGGATCTTTCCACCTTAACCTCAAAAGTCATCAGTCATACTGCATGATATAAGAGATAGGGAAGGGTTGACCGGAACTTAGCTCTAGAGACTAAACATGGGTTCCACCACTTCAAGCCTCCAATAAGCAAAGTGGTGGTATTTCACCGGTTAATGAGAGTCATCTACCACCTAGTACTGCCTGGTAACATAGAGGGGCGGCGTTCCTCCATGTGGTGTGGGCGCCACACCTCGACCCCTGCTTACATTGGTTCACACCTGGGTGGTCACCCACCATGTACTTGTGCATGGAGGTTATACCCAGGATTACTTCAGTCCCACCATCGTGAAGGTGCAAGCAGAGGATTTGGCTGTCACATTTGGCCGGACTTTGCCGAAATTGGGTACATTTGACTTGAGTATCACCCGAATATCAGTTCCATCAGCGTTTTAGACTCCCAGGTAGCAACTACAGCTTGACTGGCATATCTGAGAGAATGTGTGTGACAACCTCAAGGACCAACCTAAGTACTGGAACTTAAGAACTAGTTTGAGCTTCTGCAGGCTGCTCAGGACCAAGATATCGACGAGGAATATTACAACTTTCTGAAAGTGATAAAGCCCAAGAAACCTATAGGGAACAAGAAATCCAAAGAAGAAAAAATCAGTAAAGAAACACTTGTTATGATGAACCGAAGGCAACAAATGAGGAGCAAGATAAGCACTTACAGGGAGAAAATTGAGTATACTGAGTTATGCAAAGCCATTAGAAAGAGATTCAGAGAGGACATAAGAAGATTTAACACAAGAAAAGTAGAACAAACATTAAGGGAAAACAAAGGACTTAAATATAGAAAGACAAATGATACTGAAACTGAAGAGTAGCGATGGTGTACTTATAAATAGCAGAGAAGGCATAATTCAAATAGCAGAAGACTATTATGGCGTATTATACAAGGAGCGAGGGAATGCTGCCAGCAGTGGGGAAGATGGATCGCAAATTAGCAACACATACAACATACCTGATATTCTTCCTGATGAGGTAGAACATGCGTTGAAGAATCAGAAAGCCCCGGGGGATGATGAAGTTACTTTAGAGTTGTTAAAATTGGGAGGAAGAGACATAACACAAAAACTGGCAAGGCTCTTCACAAAATGTATTAAAAAAGGTGTGATACCTAAGCAGTGGAATAATGCAATCATAGTTTTGCTGCAATAGAAAGGAGATAAATCAGAAATTGGAAATTATAGACCAATTAGCTTGTTATCCCACAACTACAAATTGTTCACAAGGGTCATTACTAACAGATTAGAAAGAATGCTTGATGAGAATCAACTGAAAGAGCAAGCTGGCTTTAGGACAGGATTCTCAACTATGGATCACCTTCAAGTAATATCAGAGCTAATGGCGAAAGCAAATGAATATAAAACACCATTATGCCTGGCATTTGTGGATTATGAAAAGGCATTTGACTCCATACAACATAAGGCAATGTTTCGGACACTGGAAAGACAAGACGTAGATACCACATATATTATGATTTTGAAGAAAATATATGAGAATGCTACCTCTTTTATTAGACTAGACAAAGACAGTAGCAAATTTAAAATCGAGAAAGGTGTTCGACAACGAGACACAGTATCTCCGAAGCTGTTTACTGCTGCCCTTGAGGAAGCTTTCAGAAAACTAGACTGGTCTTAGAAAGGAGTCAATGTGAATGGAGAATACTTAAACACTTTACGATTTGCAGATGACATTATGGTCATAAGCCATGATCCCAAAGAATTAGAGGAAAATGTAATCAGTTATGCGCAGTTAGTAAGGATTTTGGACTAAAGATGAATATGGCTAAAACAAAAGTGTACATAATAAAGAAAGGGACATAATGATTGAAGTAGCAGTAATTGAAAAGGTGGAGTCATATACTTATCTGGGACAAGTTATTAGCTGTAATAATGATAAATGGCTGGAGGTCAAGAGAAGAATAAATTTTGGATGGATAGCATTCAGGAAATATAGCCTCATACTGAGGAGCAATATCCCAGTTTGTTCGAAACTTAAAATAATGAACCAGTGTAACTTGGGCACTTACCAAAAGAATGGAAGAGAAGCTGAGAACTACACAGTGAAGAATGGAAGGAATTATATTGGCAATCAGACTGTTAGATAAGAAGAGAAACACATGGATTAGGCAGCACACTCAAGTAAAGGACATTCTTATCAAAACTAAAGAACTTGAATGGTCTTAGGCAGGACACATAAAAATAACAGAATGGTACCCAAGAGGAGCTTGAAGAAAACCTGGAAGACAACGGCAGAGATTGATAGTTGAAATTCATGAGTTTGTGGGTAGTAAATGGATGGCCATTGCACAAAGCAGAAGGAATTGGAAAGTTGCTGGAGAGGCCTTGATTCTGCAGTGGATTGAATATGGCTGATGATGATGTACCTACAATGTTAACAGAGACAGGTGAAATTTAGTGAATGTGTGGATGACTCATTTCTGCTAAAGAACAGATGAATTTATGGGATAAAGGAAAATCACTATCTCCTAATTTACTAATAAAACATGTTGACCAGAGCCAATGTTCGTGGAATAAGTCTTAATTTTTTGCCAATGGCTGTGGATAGATAGTAGTTGACCAGCACGACTTCTCAGTACAGTAGAGGTGGGCACCACTAAATTGTGGAATGCTCTTAAGAATTAAATCCTTTAGATCTTAAAAGCTAAAGTAATTGATTCTTAATTCTTTAGCCCTTAATTTGTGTTGCTTTCTATAGCATCAGCTCTATTGTGTAAAGGCCAGAGGTGCGAACTATTCATATTCAGGTTTCTCGAAATCAATTTGTTATATGGAAATTATTTTCAATGAATCGACCACGGGGAAATCAAAAAAAATTTGCTATATGGAAGTTCATTAAAGAGAGGTTCAACTGTAATTTTAATTTTTTTCAAAATTAGTGATTAAATCATGTGATCATAGGAAAGTGGCGAACAAAATTTAGCTATGCATTCATATAAAAATATTCTCTCTCGCTCTCTCTCTCTTTCTCTCTCTCTCTGCTCATTTGTATAATCAATATGTTCTTTATCTCTGGTTAGGTGTATTTTCACCCATCAATTTGGCCAGTAAGGACCTTCTTATATGGCTGATATACTTTCAGGCCACCTATAACAAGTCTTTGTTGCATAGGTTTTCATTTGCCTCTACACCAGTATGTTTCTCTCACATGGCTTTCAGGTGTGTGAATATTAAATGATGGTTGTAGAGGATTAAATGTTTTAAAAGTCTGTCCTGTGCCAGAGTATTAATTTGCTTCCAGATTTTATTTTGACTTTTATGGTTGCTCATTTCTTAGGAATTCTTGACACACAGATTTAATTACATCCAAAAATTGGAAATATTTTGATCAGAAATGCCCTCTTTATTAATAGCAAAGTAATGACACTTTTCTTTCTCACTTCTGAATGGAAACTGGCACACATGCTGGCAGGAGGATGCTTTTATATGCAGGATGTTGCAAAAACATGCATCTGATTTTGCAACAGATGGCAAAAATCCACCGACTATTCTCTTCCACGACCAGCCTGTGAGGGCACTCTGGTCGTGGAAGAGAACAGTCGGTGGATTTTTGGCTGCTGTAAAGGAATAAATATTTTGATACTTTTTACCGTATTCTTCGTTAATTAACATACTACATTGTGTTTTACAAAGATATTAAATAGGTTTCGTAGCATTTGTTAGCTTCTTATTTTGAATTTAACTAGTGATTTTTGGAAGTTACAACTCCAACAATATTGAACAGTGTTGAACTAGCCACCATATTGTAATCGATAAGAAATAGCACAACGTATATGTCTCGAACTTATAGCGTAAGGTATCAGTTTGAGATATATAAGTGGATAACATAAATCGAATTTGGAATCTGTTAGCTTAGCATAGTATTATCAATTAATCAAAAAATATTTATTAATCTTATTAAATTCCATTGTTAATTAAACTGTATTTAAACAGAAATCATGACCCAGACTAGAGCTGCGAAGCAAAGATCACAGACTAGCAAGAGTGCTGTGATTCAGGGAGAAACGGAGGCGATTCTCAAACACATCACAGACTCAAAAATTGTGCGAAACTTGAAATGTTTGTTCAACTTTCTAAAACGGGACATGATCTAGCCAAGGAGGATGTCTTTGTATATGTGCTAGATGCCTAGAGTGTTAAAAAATTAGGCGCCAACTCAGCGTTCTGATGGGTGTCTATGAGAGCTTGAGGTGTAGTAAATGCCCTCGAAGAAATTAATATGTGGGGCCCATTAAGCTCTCAGCTGCCCAGCTCAATGGCAGAGCTGACTCTGTGTATCAGGCAACACAGAAGCAATATCCAAGGCAGAATTGCACTTCCCAAAGGAACTAGTTATTGTGGGCAACTGTATTGTCAGGGAGATGGGAGAACGTACTATGCAAAAAGGATAGGTCGAACAGGACCAGGTTATGTCTGCCAAGGGCAAAAGTTGATGATGTTGTAAAGCAGATGTCATCTTTTAAGGGCACAAAAGGTGATATTATTGTACAAGTTGGAACTAATGACATTAAGAGTAAGAGATCTGCAGATTTACTGTACAAGTACAGGTCAATGTTGAAACATAGAAGCCTATGGCAGATATAAGCTTGTCTGTAATCAAGTCACAAAGGAGATTAGGCAGGCGAAGGCAGATTATGAGAAATATTTGGCAAAGGATGCAAAGAAAAATAGCAAAGAGTTCTTTACTTATGTAAACTCTAGAAGGAAAGGAATGATTCAGATTGGATCACTTAACACAGATAGGTTAACTATTGATGATAATGCTCAGGTAGCTGATAAACTGAATGAGTATTTTGCATCTACATTCACACATGAGGAGTTATTCAATGAGGGTAATGCCAGAAGTTTTTCAAACTCTAACCAGGAGCCTAGTGATTTTGTAATAACTGAGACAAAGTGGAGAAGAAATTGTTGAAGTTAAACCTAAGGAAGGGCACCTGGGGTGGACCAGGATCTATCCAGTTATATTAAGGGAGGCAGCAAAGGAAGTAAGCAAACCCTTAGCCATAATTATGAGAGCTTCCTTGGACTCAGGGGAAATCCCCATGGTCTGGAGGTATGCAAGTAAAGTAAAAGGAAATTGCAGCCATTGCAGCCATTATTTAGCAATCAGGGACTTGAACCCCGGTCTACTCAAAGAGCGTGCGCCACTGCACCCCGCTCTGACCACTCGGCTACGGAGGTATGCAAATGTATCACCAATTCACAAAGTGGGTTCAAAAGGTGACACAAGTCACTATAGACCTGTTAGATCTTGTTTTCCCCAGAACTTGTGTTGTGGGGAAAATAATGGAGGCACTGGTTAAAGAAGCATTGCAGTATCATGTAGACAAGACTGCAGTAATAGTTAAGACACAGTACGGGTTTGTTAAAGGGCGGTCTTTTCTGACCAATTTGATTGGATACTATGATGTGGTCACAAAGGAACTGAATGTCAAAAATAATTTTGATATCATATACTTGGATTTCAGGAAAGCTTTTAATATTGCTTTACAGATTGGAGAGGTATGGCATTAAGGATAAGTTGCTACAATAGATAAAGGGATGGTTGAGTGGGAGACCACAGAGAGTGGTAATTATTGGATACTTCTATTAATGGACAAATGTTATTAGTGGAGTTCTGCAGAGTTCGGTGCTGGGTGCATTGTTTTGTGTATTCATCAATGATATTGATGAAGGTATATCAGGATTAATTTCCAAGTTTCGACAGTGGCAACTGAAGTTTAACATTGATAAATGCTGAGTACTGCATATGGGTGCAGTAACCGAAGAGAAACGTACCAACTTTGTGATACTACACTCAGGGAAGTGGAAAGCGAAAAAGTCCTGGGAGTAATTGTGGAGTCAACTATTAAGTTTGCTGAGCGGTGCAGATGGGCTGCCAGTGCAGGTTATTGAGTCTTGTCAATGATATATAGGAATTTTGCTAGCAGGGTCAGGGAGGTGATTATCCTGTTGTACAAGGCAATGGTCAGGCCACACCTAGAGTACTGTGTACAAGTCTGGAAGCCTCATTTGAACAGAGTTGTTAGAACGAGTACAAAGACGGGCAACAAGATTGGTGAGGGGAAAAAATTGGTGCTGTTACCAAGAAAGGCTTAAGTTCTGCAAATTGCAGTGCCTGGAGAGTAGGCATAGGCGAGGTGATCTGATTGAGGTATATAAGGCCTTGAATGGGTTGAGCAAGCTGAATGCTGATGGGATTCTTCCTCTTTCTCAGATTAAGAATCTGAGATGGCATAGATTCAGACTGAAGAAAGACACTTGTAGAATAGATGTGCAGAAGTTTGCCTTTAGGCTGTTCTGCCATCAACCAGTGAGTGGTTGATGGCAGAACAGCCTTCAATCTTTTGTTGTGGAAGTTGATAGCCTAAATAAATTTAAGGATGAGCTGGATAGGCATTTGGAACGAATTAAGGAGTGAAATGGGATGTTTTTTTTTTTTTTTTTTGGCTGATGCTGCTTAAGATTGCTTTCTTGCATCATATTTGCCTTCTAACGCTAATGTTAATGAGAGGCATTCAGCATTGATGCACTAACACATTAATATTACATGATGATGAAATTGGTACCTTCAGGTGATATTATTTTAAATAATAAACTGTAAGGAGGTGATGCAATTTATTGTGGCTGCCACTGTTTTTAAATAATGGAATGATTTATTTCTGTTGCCATATCATTTCTGTTTTAGTCTAATTGCTCTCCACATTGAATGTACAAATAAATATGCATGATATTTAATTTATTTTTTTAGGGTATCATTCGTGTGATAACTGGCATTATCTCAGTTGGAAGTCGTCCAGTAGAATCTCTTTATGCTCTGCGTCTCTCGCACACCTCAGGAGAATCATACTGGCTCCATGCAGACACACAGATTGATCAGGTTTTAAAAAAGTATCATTCACAGCAGTTATCAGATGAATGGAGGTATTTATTCTTATTTAACTGAAATCTTTACACTTAAATGCCATGGTGATTAACACTAGACTGCCAGCTAGCAAAAATGAAATCTCCTTTGCCAGTCATTTTGATTGCTATGCATAAAATAAGCTTTTAAGTTGTGTTTTTAACATTTTAATGTAAGCACTGATAAGAAGTAACTGGCAACAGTACGTAGCATTCCACTTGTGGTAATACACATAAAAGTAATATTTCTGATAGTAAAAATTTTAACCCAAAACTTTGTCTGGCAAATAATTTGAAGTTTACAAATTAATTTGAACAATTTAAACAAATTACATTTTTTTTTTCAACAATTACTGTACACTTTCTGCATACATATGTTTTACACATGGTGCACATTTCTGTACTTTTGGTTTGCCTTGCATCGCCTAATTTGGTATTGATGCCCTTTGAGAGGTTTGACATGGGCTGCTGCTGTTACTGGATTTTGAGCTACTGCTCTACTGTGAATCTGTATATATTATTTTCAGAGTTCTTCATCTAGATTTAATATAAAATTTAATATCTCTTCTCTTAACTTTCCCTGTTATTTTTTTTATAAATAATCCACGTGTTGATTACAAGATCTAATATATTATAAAAGATGTGAACTGGCCATCTACATGAACTTGCTTTTGTTGAATTTTTTTAGGCATTAGGTCTATAACATAACCCCCCCCATACTTTTTTTTGGTTGTAATATAATACTGTGTCAGGTTACTTCTTTGTACCATTGCTTATTACAACACTTGTATGAAGTGTACTCAGAATTATAACATTTTTATTTGCTATGGTGTGATAATTTATCACAATGCAATCACCAAGTTTGGAAACATATTTAAGTATTTAAATATGTGTTGATATATAAGGTGCAACCTTGATATTAAACAAGATATTAAGATAGCATTAACACACCCGCATTATACCTGAAAATAAATAGATGCAATGACCAAACAACACAAAATGTTAAACATTGTATAAGCATCGGCCTTTGAGGTTGTTGCAGGCATTCTCTCAGATATGCCAGGCTAGCTGTATTTGCTACCTAGGAGTCCAAAGCGCTAATGGAACTGATATTGCGTGACACCCAAGTCAAGTGGACCCAATTTTGGCGAACTCAAACAGTCTGTGACAGCCAAATCCTCTTCTTACACATTCACAATGGTGGTACTGTTAGTAATCCTGGGTATAACTCCCATGCTCAAGCACACTGTTGGTGACCAGGCTGGTGTGAACCGATGTAAGCAGGGATCGAGGTGTGGGGCCCACACCGCATGGAGGAATGTCCTCCTCCCCTCTGTGTTACTAGGCAATATTAGGTGGTAGATGACTCTCATCAACCGATGCAATTCCACCACTTTGCTTATTGGAGGCTCGAAGTGGTGGTTTGTTTGTTTGTTTGTTATTTGGTTTTTAGGAGCATTAGCAACTAAGGCCATATTGCTCCGTGAATATGCGGTGGTCATTCCTGACCTTTCCGCATCTTCCGTATTTGGTGGTGACGGGCTCGAACCCCGGTCTAATCAAGAAGCGTGCTACGCACTGCTGCTCCTTCCCACCTGGCTACGGAGGCGCCCGAAGTGGTGGAATTCATGTTTAGTTTCCAGAGCTAAGTTCAGGTAAAACCTTCCCCATCTCTTCCATCATGCAGTATAACTGATGACTTTTGAGGTTATGATGAACATCATGGTGAGATCCAATCTTCCTTACATTCGCGGGTACAGCTCTAAAACGGTATTCGCAGGCTGGCCGCTAGTTAGTATACCAGACTGAACTTATTGGTAACTCTAGGAGGCTTCCGGCAACTCCATAGCCAGGTGGGCAGGAGCAGCATTGCGTAGTATTACAAACGTATATATCCCCTCCCCGGAACAGTATGGTCTTAGTTGCTAATACTCCTAAAAAACAAATAACAAACAACAAACAGGAGTCTTCTGGATCAGTTAGTGTATAATCTTGCTACTCTACTCTGCCAGATATTGACTGGAGGGAGTCTGAGTAGTGTGTATGTGGGTTACATTGTTAAGGCCACATTATGTCAAGGATCTGGGTATGTTCTGGCCATGCATACGCCATATCTAAAAATTACATTACTTCATTCAGCATGGCCTCCCACTTTTTCTTACTGTTGGATACACTATGAATTATCAAAAGTAATCATCATCATCAGCCATTTTCAATCCACTGCAGGATGAAGGCCTCTCCAGCAACTTTCAAGTTCCTTCTGTTTTGAGCACTGGCCATCCATCTACTACCCACAAACTCATGAATTTCATCTATCCATCTCTGCCTTTGTCTTCCAGGTTTTCTTCTAGCTCCTCTTGGATACCATTCTGTTATTTTCTTAATCCATCTGTCATCATGTCTTCGAGCTATGTGTCCTGCCCAAGACCATTTAAGTTCTTTAGTTTTGATAAGAATGTCCTTTACTTGAGTTTGCTGCCTAATCCATGTGTTTCTCTTCTTATCTAACAGTCTGATTCCCAATATAATTCGTTCCATTCTTCGCTGTGTAGTTCTCAGCTTCTCTTTCATTCTTTTGGTGAGTGCCCAGGTTTCACTTCCATAAGTCATGGTGGGGAGTATACATTGGTTCATTATTTTACGTTTCAGACAAACTGGGATATTGCTCTTCAGTATGTGACTATATTTCCTGAATGCTATCCATCCAAAATTTGTTCTTCTCTTGACTTCCAACCATTTATCATTATTACGGCTAATAACTTGTCCCAGATAAGTATATGACTCCACCTTTTCAATTACTGCTACTTCAATCATTATGTCCCTTTCTGTGGCATACTTGTTCATCATTACTTTTGTTTTAGTCATATTCATCTTTAGTCCTGAATCCTTACTAACTGTGCATCAGTGATTAAGATTTTCCTCTAATTCTTTGGGATCGTGGCTTATGACCACAATGTCATCTGCAAATCGTAAATGGTTTAGGTACTCTCCGTTCACATTGATTTGTTTCTGTGTCCAGTCTAATCTTCTGAAAGCTTCCTCAAGGGCAGCAGTAAACAACTTCGGAGATATTGTGTCTCCTTGTCGAACTCCTTTCTCGATTTTAAATTTGCTACTGTCTTTGACTAGTCTAATAAAGGAGGTAGCACTCTCATATATTTTCTTCAAAATCATAATATATCTATGCCTTGTCTTTCCAATGCCCGAAACATTGCCTTATGCTGTATGGAGTCAAATGCCTTTTCATAATCCACAAATGCCAGGCATAATGGTGTTTTATATTCATTTGCTTTCTCCATTAGCTGTGATATTACGTGAAGGTGATCCATAGTTGAGAATCCTGTCCTAAAGCCAGCTTGCTCTTTCGGTTGATTCTCATCAAGTATTCTTTCTAATCTGTTAGTAATGACCCTTGTGAACAACTTGTAGATATGGGATAACAAGCTAATTGGTCTATAATTTCCAATTTCTGATTTATCTCCTTTCTTATGCAGCAAAACTATGATTGCATTATTCCACTGCTTAGGCATCACACCTTTTCTAATGCACTTTGTGAAGAGCCTTGCCAGTTTTTGTGTTATGTCTCTACCTCCCAATTTTAACAACTCTACAGTAACTTCATCTTCCCCCGGGGCTTTCCGATTCTTCATTTTCTTCAATGCATGTTCTACCTCATCAGGAAGAATATTGGGTATGTCGTATGTGTTGCTACTTTGCAAACCATATTCCCCTGCTCCTTGTATAATTCTCTGTAGTAGTCTTCTGCTATTTGAATTATGCCTTTGCTGTTTACAGGTACACCATCGCGTTTCAGTATCATTTGTCTTTCTGTATTACTTCTCATGGCTGCTGATTTAAATCCTTTGTTTTCCCTTAATGCTTGTTCTACTTTTCTTGTGTTAAATCTTCTTATGTCCTCTCTGAGTCTCTTTCTAATGGCTTTGCATAACTCAGTATACTCAATTTTCTCCCTGTCATTGTTTTTCTTGCTCTTCATTTGTCGTCTTCGGTTCATCATGACAAGTATTTCTTTACTAATTTTTTCTTATTTGGATTTCTTTTTCCCTATAGGTTTTTTGGGCTTTATCACTTTCAGAAAGTTGTAATATTCCTCGTCGATCAAAGTAATAGAGCAAGCTTATCTGTGAAAAGATCTAAACCTCCCAAACACTTCCTAGTTCATTTCACAAATATATGTGGTCTCAGTTCTGATCTCAACAATGTCCATTTCCACTTACAGTCTGTCTGGCTTATGTTACCCATTTATGGACAAATTGAATGGATAAGTTCGGTGAAACACAAGCAGTTGCTCTTGACATCTCAAAGGCTTTCAGTCGTGGTTGGCCTAAAGGTCTTCTAAACAAGCTTCCATCTTCTGTTGTGCCATCTGTTTTTTGTAATTGGTTATCCAGTTTTCTCCTTGACCGTTCACTGAGGGTGACGGTAGGTGGCTCTCTCTGTCTTCTAACTTCTCCACTAATGGCAGTGTCCCTTCAAGGTTCAGTTCTTTCCCTCACTCTTTTCCTCTTGTATATTACTAACCTTCCATTGACTGGAAATCCTATCCATAGTTTTGCCGATGATAGCACATTGAATTCCACTTTCCATTTTGAGAAACCTTATACTGTTCAATCAGCTTCAACTTTTCGAATATCTGCTACCAATTCCTTAAATGCTGATCTCCAGGTAATTCTCCAGTGGGGCAAAGACAACCTTCAAAAACTTCAAAAAAGACAAACTTCAGATCCTTCAAAAACTTGAGTCTTGTCTTTTTTCTGGCAAAAAGGATTCTTCTGCTTATCTTTGTGACACTCCAATTTCTAGGCAAAATGATATATCTCTTTTGGGAATTACGATGACTTCTAATCTCTCTTGGCACAAGCACATTAGAAATATTGCTTCCTCTGCATCTAAAAAACTTACTTTTCTTCCAAACAGGTGTTCACTCTGTACAAACTGCAAATCCATCATATCATGGAATATTGTTCCCACATCTGTGTGGTGCCCCCAAAACCTCTGTCAGACTTCTAGATTCTATTCAGAAGAGGGTAATTAGGTTAATTAATGACTCCACTCGCTATCTCATACTGTACTGTTTTTGCTGCATGCCTTTTCTGCAGATTCTTCCATGGGCACTGTTCTTCTGAATTGGCTTCTATAATTCCTGCTCTCTCTTTCAAAACAGTCTGAAAATGCGCTGCCACCAACCAAACATCCCTTTACTGTCCAACTTTAAACTCACAGAACCAACTTTTTTCATCTTTCTCGTTTATTCATTTAACTGCTGTTCTCTGGAACAACCTTCCTTCATACGTATTTCTTGAAAATTACAGTCTACAGAAGTTCAAGTCTAATGTATATCTTCTTTCGTCTTCTCAACCTGTAACCCAAGCACGGTACTAAGTTTTTTTTTTAATTTTGTTAGCTATTGGTGCATCGGCTTCTGTGGCCATAATGCGCCTCCCAAAGTTTTTGCATTTTATTCTGAGCCAAGCCCGAGGCGGGTTTCGAACTTGCGACAATTGGGTTGCCGGGCAGGCACTTTACCCACCTGGCCAGCCCGGTTGGCTATGGTACTAGGTACTATAGGTTCTAATACCTGTCATGTTTGGGGTTTTCATAAAAAAAAATTACTGTCAGGACAGCAATATTCTACACCTTGAAATGACAAAACCAGATTTATCTTGGTATCCCCTAGGAGTATTCTGCCTTGCCATGTCTAGGAATGTGGAGCCCCACATCAAATAAGTAACCATGTGGGGGGGGGAGATGTATAGGCAGCCAGGGGAGCAGGTTAGCTTAAAAATATCAGTAAGCTGGTAGCAAGGGGAGGCAATGTAGAATGAAAGTCAGAGTGATTAAGCTGGTCACTGAGTGAATTAGGAATTATGGTAAAAGTGAATAAATGTCAGAATTGGCGAAAGAAAGATGGACCCAGTACGAAGGAAAGAGAGAGTGAATCAGTGTTATGGTGATTATGGTGAATGGGAATGAGTGGAAGAGCAAATGTAATTGGCTGAAAGAATACAAAGTTAATAATAACTTACACTGTTTTATGTGTACTGACAAACATTTACTAACAACACTATTACTATATTCTCCTCTGACCTGTAAAAACTTGCTGCTAGGCCTGCACCTTACCTGCACCACAACGAAAGAATAATAGTAAGTTGAGGTGCCCAGAGAGAGTGCAGTGGAGAAAGCAAGAGTCGAACAAACAAAGTGAAAGCCAGAAGAATGAATGAGAGTGTGAGTGTGTGAGAAAAAGAACACAAACTATAAATGTTACAGTTAACTTCACACTATCATCATCATCATCATCAGCCATTCTCAATCCACTGCAGGATGAAGGCCTCTCCAGCAACTTTCCAGTTCCTTCTGTTTTGAGCACTGGCCATCCATTTACTACTCAAAAACTCATGAATTTCATCTATCCATCTCCGCCTTTGTCTTCCAGGTTTTCTTCTAGCTCCTCTTGGGTACCATTCTGTTATTTTCTTAGTCCATCTGTCATCATGTCTTCGAGCTATGTGTCCTGCCCAAGACCATTTTAGTTCTTTAGTTTTGATAAGAATGTCCTTTACTTGAGTTTGCTGCCTAATCCATGTGTTTCTTTTCTTATCTAACAGTCTGATTCCCAATATAATTCGTTCCATTCTTCGCTGTGTAGTTCTTAGCTTCTCTTCCATTCTTTTGGTGAGTGCCCAAGTTTCACTTCCATAAGTCATGGTGGGGAGTATACATTGATTCATTATTTTACGTTTCAGACAAACTGGGATATTGCTCTTCAGTATGTGACTATATTTCCTGAATGCTATCCATCCAAAATTTATTCTTCTCTTGACTTCCAGCCATTTATCATTATTACAGCTAATAACTTGTCCCAGATAAGTATATGACTCCACCTTTTCAATTACTGCTCCTTCAATCATTATTTCCCTTTCCGTGGCATACTTGTTCATCATTACTTTTGTTTTAGCCATATTCATCTTTAGTCCAAAATCCTTACTAACTGTGCATAACTGATTAAGATTTTCCTCTAATTCTTTGGGATCGTGGCTTATAACCACAATGTCATCTGCAAATCGTAAATGGTTTAGGTATTCTCCGTTCACATTGACTCCTTTCTGTGACCAGTCTAATCTTCTGAAAGCTTCCTCAAGGGCAGCAGTAAACAGCTTCGGAGATATTGTGTCTCCTTGTCGAACTCCTTTCTCGATTTTAAATTTGCTACTGTCTTTGTCTAGTCTAATAAAGGATGTAGCACTCTCATATATTTTCTTCAAAATCATAATATATGGAGTATCTATGCCTTGTCTTTCCAGTGCCCGAAACATTGCCTTATGCTGTATGGAGTCAAATGCCTTTTCATAATCCACAAATGCCAGGCATAATGGTGTTTTATATTCATTTGCTTTCTCCATTAGCTGTGATATTACGTGAAGGTGATCCATAGTTGAGAATCCTGTCCTAAAGCCAGCTTGCTCTTTCGGTTGATTCTCATCAAGTATTCTTTCTAATCTGTTAGTAATGACCCTTGTGAACAACTTGTAGATATGGGATAACAAGCTAATTGGTCTATAATTTCCAATTTCTGATTTATCTCCTTTCTTATGCAGCAAAACTATGATTGCATTATTCCACTGCTTAGGCATCACACCTTTTCTAATGCACTTTGTGAAGAGCCTTGCCAGTTTTTGTGTTATGTCTCTTCCTCCCAATTTTAACAACTCTACAGTAACTTTATCTTCCCCTGGGGCTTTCCGATTCTTCATTTTCTTCAATGCATGTTCTACCTCATCAGGAAGAATATCGGGTATGTCGTATGTGTTGCTACTTTGCAATCCATGTTCCCCACTGCTGGTATCATTCCCTCGCTCCTTGTATAATTCTCTATAGTAGTCTTCTGCTATTTGAATTATGCCTTCTCTGCTGTTTATAAGTACACCATCGCTATTCTTCAGTTTCAGTATCATTTGTCTTTCTGTATTACTGCTCATGGCTGCTGATTTAAATCCTTTGTTTTCCCTTAATGCTTGTTCTACTTTTCTTGTGTTAAATCTTCTTATGTCCTCTCTGAGTCTCTTTCTAATGGCTTTGCATAACTCAGTATACTCAATTTTCTCCCTGTCAGTGTTTTTCTTGCTCTTCATTTGTCGTCTTTGGTTCATCATGACAAGTGTTTCTTGACTAATTTTTTCTTCTTTGGATTTCTGTTTCCCTATAGGTTTCTTGGGCTTTATCACTTTCAGAAAGTTGTAATATTCCTCGTCGATATCTTGGTCCTGAGCAGTCTGCAGAAGCTCAAACTTGTTCTTAAGTTCCAGTACATACTGCTTTTTCTCCTCCTCTGTTATTTCAAAGACCTTTGTATTATTTACTCGAGTCAGTTTTTTCCTTTCCTTTCCTACATCTATATCAAGTGTACATCTTACCATTCTGTGATCACTTCCAACATTTACCTTATTCAGGACGGTAACATCATTGACAATATATCTTCTGTTAGTGAGGATGAAGTCGATTTCATTAGTTGTTAATCCATTTGGACTCTTCCATGTCCACTTTCTGTTCACCCTTTTCTTGAAAAAAGTGTTCATTACTGACAGTCCTTGAGATTCTGCAAATTCCACAAGTCTTTCACCTCTTTTATTTCTTTCACCAATTCCAAAATTTCCTATAGTTCCTCTTTCTGTGCTGTTTTGCCTTTTTCCAACCTTAGCATTGAAGTCCCCCATAATAATAGTGTAGTGGGTTTTCTGCTCATCTAGAAGACTCTCAATTTCAGTGTACATTTCTTCAACCTCTTCATCATCATGGCTCGATGTTGGTGCATAAATCATTATAATCTTTAGCTTGTACCTCTTAGAAATCTTGAATATTAGTCTTGACACCCTTGGTGATGTACTTTTGAATTCCAAAATGTTGTTTTTAAAATCTTTATGGACCAGAAACCCAACTCCACCTTCACTCTTTTCACTGTTTCCATTGGTGTACAGCAGATTTCCACTTGATAAACTTATAAGTGATTAATTTCTTCTTCTTGTTTCAGCCAAACTGATGATATTCCAATTCACATTTTCTAATTCCTTTTCCAGCTCTAATATCCTGTCTTCACCGATGAGTGATCGTACGTTATAACAGGCCAAGTTCAATTTCCGTGCATGGCAGCCTGGTCGTACCCAGAGATTCTTAGCACCCTCTGCTTCCACTCTGATCCTCTCGCTGCCGTAAGAGGGAGAGTGAAAGCTGCTGGGGACTGAGGGCCATTTGTATTGTTGTGCTCTCATTGCTGGAGGGTTTGGTCTTTTCCTCTTCACGCTGACCAGGCGTCTTGAAGAGAACCACTCTACACGTTCGTTGCCACCTAAGTGACGTAACAGGGCTTACCATCGAGAAGGTGTGCATGAGTGGATTTTAGGGAGGCAGGCCAACCGGACTTCTCCTAAATCTTCTGTAATAGAGAGATATTGGATCCATCAGTGTTTTAGGCTGAGTGTCTGATAACACACAGGATACCTGTTCCCCTCTAAGCCCCACTTCACACTAACCCCTAGCTTTAATCTTTTATATTCTTTCTTATTTAGCTTAATTATTAAGCATTAGTACAGGTAACACTTGTATTATACAGTAGTTTGGTTCCTACAAAATCTTGTGTAATGCAAAACCATGTTATACGGGATTAAGACCCAGTACAAAAAGGGAGTTACATTCCAAAAGCTAAAAGAAATACACCATTTTTGTTTTTTATAACTATCGGAAACTTCATTTTTATAGTAGTAACTTAATATTTTAACTTCATTTTTATAATAATAGCAACTTAGCATTAGCAAAGGCACATGATGCAAGAAAGCAAGCATCAGCCAAAAAAAAAAAAAAAAAACACCTTTAATTCACCCATCCACTCGCTCCAAATGTTTGTCAAGTTTTGCCTTGAATCTATGTGAGCTATCAACTTCTACAGCATTGAGCATGCTCAAACCATTCAAAGCTTTGTACACCTTAATCAGATCACCTCGCAGGTGCCTAGGCTCTAGACACTGTAATCTGCAAAACCTTAAGCCTTTCTTCATAAGAGCAACCCTTCGTTCCATTCACTAACTTGTTGCCCTACTCTGCACTCGTTCCAGCAGCTCTACATCCTTCTTAAAATGACGCCTCCAGACCTGTATACAGTACTCAAGGTGTGGCCTGACCATTGCCTTATACAAGGGAATAATCACCTCCCTATCCCTGCTAGAAAAATTCCTGTATATCACAATTACCCCCAGGTCCTTTTCATTCTCTATCACTGTCAGTGTAGTACCACAGAGTTGATATGTCACTCTGGGGTTACTGCTTCCCATAAACTTCATTTGCCACCTCTCAGCCCATCTGCTCAACTTTTCTAGATCCTGTTGCAGCAGCGTACTGTCATTAACAACCCTGCCAATCTTCGTATAATCTGAAAACTTGGATATTAAGCCTGATATACCATCATAAGTATCATTTATAAATACAGAAAACAACAATGGACCCAACACTGAATCCTGAGGGACTCCACTAATAACATTAGTCCACGATGAGGAGGGTCCATTGATTATAACTGTCTGTGTTCTCTCATTCAATCATCCCTTTATCCATAGCAGCAGTTTGCCTCCAATGCCACACTGCTCCAAGTTGTGCAGCAGTCTTCCATGTGCAGCAGTATCAAAGGCCTTTCTGAGATCCAAATGTATGATATCAAAATTCTTCTTTGCAACCAGTTCCTTTGTGACTACATCATAGTATCCATTCAAATTGGTCAGAGAAGACTTCCCCTTAACAAACTCATGCTGTATCAGAGCTATAACTGAAATCTTCTCTAGATGATCCTGAAATGCTTCTTTAACCAGTGCCTCCATTGACTTCCCTGGAACAGAAGTTAAACTAACAGGTCTGTAATTACTTGTTAGTGTGTCTCCTCTTGATCCTTTGTGGTTTAGGATCACATTTGCATATCTCCAGTCCATGGGTACCTCCCCTGAGTCCAAGGATGCTCTTATAATTGTGGCTAAGGGTTTGCTTACTTCCTTTGCCACCTCCTTTAATATAACTGGATAGATTCCGTCCACCCCAGGTCCCTTTCTTATGTTTTTCTTCAACAATTTCCCCTCCACTTTACTCTCAGTTCTTACAAGATTATCTAGCTTACTGCCAGAGTTTAATACACATCTGGCATTCCCCTCCCTGAATAACTCGTCATGTTTAAATGTAGGTGCAAATATTCATTTAGTTTGCTAGCTACCTGAGGAGGATTGTCAACAGTTGAATCATCGATATCAAGTGGACCAATCCGATTCAATCCTTTCCTTCTAGAGTTTACATAAGTAGAGAACCCTTTGCTGTTTTTCTTTGCATCATTTGCCAAAGATTTCTTATAATCTGCTTTTACATGCCTAACCTCCTTTGTGACTTTATTACAAACCAGCTTATATCTATCATAGGTTTCTGTGTCACCTGTTATTTTATATGTATCCCACGCATTTTTCTTCTCTGTCACATGTCTAATTAGTTCATCTGATATCCATTTAGGCCTAAATCTTGAACATTATCTCTTAGTTGGTATGAAAAGCCTAGTAGCTTCCATGATTAATTCTTTGAATGCGTCCCATTTTTAATTTGCTGTTGGTAACATCATCAGTTGGTCCCACAGTATTGAATTTAAATACTGTCTCAGAGCATTGTAGTCGCCTTTACAAAAGCAAAAACCCTTCCTTTTTCCCTTAATGGTAATTACCTCTTTGAGTAAATCCCACCAACCGGGATAGTCGGTGGGTAAAATGCCTGCCTGGCAACCCAAAGGCTGTGGATTGCAATCCCGCCTTGGGCTTGGATCAGAGCAAAAACTTAGGGAGGTGCATTATGGCCAAAGAAGCCGATACGCCAGAAACTAACAAAAAAAAAAAAAAAGTAAATCGCACTTCAGCACACTGTGATCACTGCCACCTTGTGGTTCCTTATCTGCATATTCTTAATGCATGAAGAATCACTACTGATAATCAGATTAGCATTAGCATTAGTAGAGGCATTTGATGCAAGAAAGCAAGCTTATGCAGCATCAGCCAAAAAAAAAAAAAAAAAAACCACTTTCACTTCACCCCTCTGTTCATTCAAAATACCTGTCCAGCTGAGCCTTAAACTTATTTAGGCTATCAACCTCCACCACAAGGGATGGCAGTCTGTTCCACCAACCAACCGCCCGCTGGCTAAAGGCAAATTTCCGCACGTCTATCCTACATCTGTCTTTCCTCAATTTGAATTTATGGGTCACCCTCTCAGGTGATTTTTTCTGAGCTAGAGGAAGAATCCCATCAGCATTGAGCATGCTTAAACCATTCAAGGCTTTATACACCTCTATCAGATCACCTCGCTGGTGCCTAGTCTCCAGACACTGTAATTTGCAAAACTTAAGCCTTTCTTCGTAAGAGCACTCCTTTGTTGCATTCACTAATCTTGTTGCCCTTCTCTGTACTCGTTCCAGCTACTCTACATCCTTCTTGAAATGAGGCCTCCAGACCTGTATACAGTACTCTAGGTGTGGCCTGACCATTGCCTTATACAATGGAATAATCACCTCCTTATCCATGCTGGAAAAATTCCTGTATATCATTGACAATACTCCATGAGCTACTCTTGCAGCCCCGTCTGCACTGCTCAGAGAACTTCATATCTGCCTGCACAACCACCCCCAAGTCCCTTTCATTCTCTACCACTGTCAGTGTAGTACCACAGAGTTGATACGTTGCTCTGGGGTTGCTGTTTCCCATGTGTTGTACTTTACATTTGTCAATGTTAAACTTCATTTGCCACCTCTCAGCCCATCTGCTCAACCTTTCCAGATCCTGTTACAGCAGCATAGTGTCAGTAGTGTCCTTGACAACCCTGCCAACCTTTGTATCGTCTGCAAACTTGGACATTAAGCCTGATATACCATCATCAATATCATTTATAAATACAGAAAACAATAATGGACCCAACACTGAGCCCTGAGGGACTCCACTGATAACATTAGTCCACGATGAGCAGTGTCCATTGATTACCACTCTCTGTCTTCTCCCCCTCAACCACCCCTTTATCCATAGCAGCAATTTGCCTCCAATGTCACACTGCTCCAATTTGTGTAGCAGTCTTCCATGTGCAACAGCATCAAAAGCCTTTCTAAGATCCAAGTATATAATATCAAAGTTATTCCCTGCATCCAGTTCTTTTGTGACTGCATCATAGTATCCAATCAAGTTGGTCAGGCAAGACTTCCCCTTAACAAAACCATGCTGTGTCTGAGCTATAACTGAAGTCTTGTCTAAATGATCCTGCAGTGCTTCTTTAACCAGTGCCTCCATTAATTTTCCTGGAACAGACGTTAAGCTCACAGGTCTATAATTAATTGTGTCAGCCTTTGATCCTCCTTTGTGAATTGGGGTCACATTTGCACATTTCCAGTCTATGGGTACCTCCCCTGAGTCCAAGGAAGCTCTCATAATTATGGCTAAGGGTTTGCTTACTTCCTTTGCTGCCTCCTTTAATATAACTGGATAGATCCCATCCACCCCGAGTGCCTTTTTTGTGTTATCTTCAACAGTTTCTCCTCCACTTTACTCCCAGTTATTTCAAAATTCTGTAGCTTACTGCTAGAGTTGAATACACCTCTGGCATTCCCCGTGCTGAATAACTCCTCATGTGTGAATGTCGATGCAAAATATTCATTTAGTTTGTTAGCTACCTGAGCAGGATCATCAACAGTTGACCCATCAATATCAAGTGGACCAATCTGATTCATCCCCTTCCTTCTAGAGTTTACATAAGTAAAGAACTCTTTGCTGTTTTTCTTTGCATCCCTTGCCAAGGATTTCTCATAATCTGCCTTCGCCTGCCTAACCTCCTTTGTAACTTGGTTGCATATCAACTTGTATCTATCATAGGCTTCTGTGTCATGTGTTAATTTGTAAGTATCCCATGCATTTTTCTTCTCTGCCATATGCCTCATTAGTTCATCTGACATCCATTTTGGGCCTAAACCTTGAACAATATTTCTTATTTGGTATGTAAAGCCTAGTAGCTTCCAAGATAAGTTCTTTGAATGCTTCCCATTTTGAATTTGCTGTTGGTAACATCATCAGTTGGTCCCACTGTATAGAATTTAAATACTGTCTCAGTCCATCGTAGTCACCTTTACGGAAGCAATAACCCTTCCCTTTACCCCTAATGGTAGTTACCTCTTTGAGTAAATCCCACTTCAGCATGCTGTGATCACTGCCACCTAGTGGTTCATTTATCTGCAGATTCTTAATGCATGAAGAATCACTACTGATAATCAAATCAAGAGTATTACTCCCTCTAGTTGCCTCCCGAACATGCTGATATAGAAAACAATCATCTAATAAATCCACAAAAGCCTTGCTATTGTGTGAGTGACCAGCCCCCAAATTCCAATCAATATCTGGAAAATTAAAATCCCCCATTATAAGACTCTCTGATTTATTGGCCAACTCTATTTACCTGTACAGTTTCTTATTATACTCATCAGAATGATTAGGCCTATAGCACACTCCTACTCTCAACTTTGATCTCCCAATGCTTATGTCACACCAGACTGACTCGACACTGCACTGCACTGTCCAGCGATGTCGACTGGCTTCACTTCCTTGGTTTTTATGTGTTTCTTAACTAATAGCATAACCCCTCCCCCTTCTTATCCTGTCTATCCTTTCTGTAGATGTTGTACTCCCCAAATTGCAGTTCTGCATCCCTTATATCTGTGTGACACCACGTCTCTGATATCCCAACAATATCTGCCTTTGATGTTTTGAGCAATACCTCAAATTCATCAAATTTATTTACTAAACTCCTAGCATTGGTGTACACGCAATTATACCTGCATCTCTTTCTATTCTTAGCTACCCTAACACAACCCATGTGTTTACTTGTACCGCAATGGCTCCCAGCAGTCTCTGAAATACCATGCATCTTGTTTTTCAGGCACGTAATAAAAATTGTAAAAATAAAACTTAAGCACTAATAACTGAAGAAATGTCTTATCTTTCAAACTGTGATACTCGTATGTCAGATAATGTACGTTTATTTAATTTTCTTCCTCTTCATCGCTGCTAAGCACAGTCCCTTCTGCAGCATCTAGATTTCATGTACAATCAAAGTCCCAATTTCTCTGTCACAATCAAAATTCACAATCTGTATGCTTCGAAGTCACAATTTTTTTTATGTCTCAAACATGCACGAGTTCAATAGCACAGAACCTAACCCAGGGATCTCCCAACAAGATACAGTGGATCCCTGCTTTAAGTGATACTTAAAAATCGGAGGAATATTTTTCAGTTAGCAAAATAAAAATGAAATTACGCTTATGTACATAACTTAATTAATACGTACTGTAATATGTCCATACTAACTAATTGGTATTTCTGTTCATAGACATTTTTTTTTTGTTGTAAAATTTAAAACAGCAAAAATGATAAACAATTTATAACAAAGAACACGGCACACACAAGTTGCAACATACGCAATACACACACACAAGTGAGATATAGAGTAATGAGTTTCTGAGTATTTATGTTTCTTATATGATTGAATATTTCATGGAAGGGGAACACATTTCACCGTAATAACGTGACAACCAACAGAATTCCAGCTATCGGTACTATAGCAAATACAAGAAGATTGAGTTTACTACCACTCTTTTATAATAGATCGCACTAACAGAAAAGCCCAATAAACTGAAAATGAAAATTAAAAATTTATAAGACCTGCAAATTATTTTTATTACTTTATGGTAGTGACCTGCAGAAATGTGCTTTAGAAAAATATCACAAAAGCGAAACGACTAGCGAGTCAACAGCGGGGATTCACAAAATGGAATGGAAATGTTGAAAAATTACATCCAACATAATAGCAGAATTTTCCTAACACAAAAGCTCAAAAATACCCTGTTATGCAAGATTTCCTGCAATTCTGAAACCGTGTTAGAGTTAAACTGTGTTATATAAGTACCGTGTTGTGGGAGGATTGCCGCAATTTATCAATCATGTTAGAGCTAAACCGTGTTGCAGAATACCATGTTATATGGGGGTTTGGCTATATTTAAATTACATTACAAACCATTGTATCCCCCTCTCCTGGTGTGGGAGAAAGGTGAGTGAGTTAGTGAGAGAAAAAAAAAATATATATATGTATATATAACCTAATTGGAAAAAAAAATTATTATAAACTATAAGAAAAAAAGTATAAAAATAGAATGCAAATAGTGTGCATGCGGATTGTGAATGAAGTAAATGTCTCTTCCCCCCCCCCTTTCCTGGGTGTTCCCCGCTGCGCCAGCTAACATATCCCACCCCCAGAGTGGAATGGGCAGTTTGACATCGGATTCAACAAGACATGGACCTGACAACCATCACCGAAGAAGACATACTGTAGCTTTGCTGGATTTACACTCCATTTGGTAATTTGAACTTTGTTCTAAGCTGGTTCTCTTTAAAACCCCATCCCCAGGCGGGGGGGGAGATGGGTCTCTGTCTCTCCCCTTCCTGCCCCACCATACTTTGCCTGACCCCACTGACCTCTTTGGGGATGCGTACTCTATCATCCCCATCCTTCTACCTGTGTCTCTCCAGTCTCCCCCCCACTCTAACCAAACTGACCAAGTATGCCCCTTGCAATGCTAACAAATTCTAATTAGCGTCAAAAAATTGAACCGCTTTCTCGTAAACCTCTTTCGGCCTTTCCAAATTCTCGTGTTAACCCCCCCCCCCCCCCCTTTTATATATATATATATATATATATATATAGGCCTTGCCACTGAAATCCTTGGAAAATAGGTGGCGGTGGCGGGACCTGTCAGAGTACTTAAATAATCTACTGGGTGCCTGACTTGTGCCTTCTTGTGGCAAAGTGTGGTCAACGTTGGGTCCCAGTAGGGGCCCAATGGCTAAATGGTCAGGGAAACAACAGGACATAACACTACACAAGAAACCACTCCCCTCACGTTTTAAATCTCTGGCCTCGACAGAGTTCTGTGTCACTTACAAAGAATACAAAGTAGAGGTGGGGGAAACCCTTGATGCCATCTGATAACTAACACACCTTCAAAAACACACACACACACACACTCTCTCTCTCTCTCTTTATCTGAAAGGACCTGTCTGATTTTGTGTGTGTGTGTGTGTGTGTGTGTGTGTGTGTGTGTGTGTGTGTGTGTGTGTGTGTGTGTGTGTGTGTGTGTCCCCTTTTTCAGCTTTTTGGATAATAATATTTTTGTTTCTCAGGAGTTTATCTAAATTTGTTAATTTCTGTGCACCTATGTTAGACAGTGTTGTTATGTGCGAATTGATGATGGCATTTGTCTCATGCGTTATCTGGTATTTATCGGGGTGGTTTTCTAATTTTTACCGAAATTCAACTATGCTGTTTTTAATAGGGTATTGATTATTATTAACTGCATAGTTAAAGCCATACTCAAGGCAGGACAACTCTTCAGAAGGTAGCAGTTCCGATGAGCAGTTGACGATTGAAGATTGTTTGGGGTGTGAGATTTACATGTGAGCGTGTTCCATTTTTTAGTATGCCTTTCTATTATTAAGTTTTGTGCAGCATTAATGCGTGTATTATTGAAATTAGTGAATTCCGACCATGCTGCAAATGAAATTTTTCTTTTAAGCCAAAATTTTATAAAATGTATTTGATGAAGAAGTCTATATTTGTTATGAAATCTATTCCCTAGCTCAATTTTAATAATTACAAGTGAGGTTTGGTGTGTAATATATGGATATTTCTTACAAGTATCTTTGCAAATGTGAGCGAAGTTTGGAATTATGTCGTTAGCAAGACATTTTTTAAGAAATGTGATGTGTTATTTGCTGATGGAATATTTTGTGAGGATTTTGGATTTTCTCCAATATGGAGGAGTCTCACACAGATAAAATTCCCATATGTTAAGACATCATAGGACTCATGATTCCTTTAAAAACTCTTCTGTTTACATTTTAGCCGACTGATGATGAATATTTTGAAAGTCTGCCATTTAGATTCGCGGCCTTTTACGTTATAGTTTCAAGATTTTAAAGTTTAAAATTTTAATTTCATTCAGAGTATGATTTTATAGATGACAACCTGGGCAATTGGGTGTGCTCTTTTTCTTCCTCTGCGCTTCATCTTAGATTACTAATGTGATGTAACTCTTCCATTCTAATTTTAATTTAATCACATTTTAATGCTTTTACCTTCGTATAATTCTGTGTGTTAATATATGGATAAATGAATCCATAAATGAGGTGAATACCAATAGGTTAAGCTGTTGCTATTTTATCGAGTGAGTTATACAAAGCACGGTACTTTAAGAATTACTATAATTAGCATTAGCATTGGTAAAGGCACATGATGGAAGAAAGCAAACTTATACTGTATAGCATCAGCCAAAAAAAAAAAAAAAAAACAAAACCTCATTTCGCCCATCCACTTGCTCCAAATGTTTGTCTAGTTCTGCTCTGAACCTATTTGAGCTATCAGCTTCTACAACGACAGATGGTACTTTCCATTTGTCAATGTTAAACTTCAGTTGCCACCTCTCAGGCTCAAACTTCCTAGATCCTTTTGCAGCAGCGTACTGACATTAGTGTCATTAACAACCCTGCCGACCTTCATATCAACTGCAAACTATTACATAAGGCCTGATATACCATCATCATATTATTAATAAATACAGAAAACAACAATGGACCCAACATTGAACCCTGGGGTATTCCACTAATAACATTAGTCCACGAAGAGCAGTGTCCATTGATTACCACTCTGTCTTTTCCCACTCAACCATCCCTTTTTATCCATAACACCAATTTTCTCCAATGCCACACTGCTCCAATTTATGCTGCAGTCTTCCATGTGCAAAAGTATCAAAAGCCTTTCCACAATCCAAATATATGATATCAAAATTATTCCTTGCATCCAGTTCCGTTGTGACCACACCATAGTATCCAATCAAATTGATCAGACAAGACTTCCCCTTTTAAACCATCTTTTATATTGAACGCTTGTCAATATGGATATGGCATATTGCCATATCCATATATGAACAGATCTGTTCGTGGTTGGTCTTGTCAATTAGATCAGCCAGAACACGATTTAAATACTGATCCTTAAAAGATTTAATCACATGTTGGTCCATAGGCTGGAGTATTGAGGTTGTATTTACCAGAAAAAAATGATCTTGATATTGGAACAGACATCAACAATACTGGGTGGATGGTTTGCGGCATTATCTAGAATAAGTAAGATGTTGAAGGAAGTGCTTAAGCACTTCCAGCTTCATTTCAAACGAAATCGATTTTATTGAGTGCTAGCCATCACTTCCACTATAAGTACGAGGATACTTACTAGCATTAAGGGTCATAATAAAATCAAAAAAGGAAAAAAAAAAAAAAAAAAAATGCACTTCCAATAGATGACCAGTCAATAATCTTCAGCAAAAGAAAATGAGAAAATGGCTGGCTATAGTGCTGGTTTCCTTAAATATGGTTGCCGCACATGATTTAAATTTACGTAATTTAAACACGCGTAAAGTAAGAAGTAACTGTATATATAGAAATTTATTTATTTATTTTTTGTGTCATTGGTTTGCTTTTGCTGAAAGATGCCATATCCATATCCACAAATCATTATTAACCCACTGAGGAAGGGATGATCCAACAGTAAAATAGTTTCACAGGGAGCTGTTCGAAAGGAAATAATATCTGTTTGCCCACACTTCGCCCTGTGCAGGCAGACCAGGGACCCAGTAGTTTGAAATTTTTACTCTGGCAGGTGCAGCCACTTAGTTTTCTGAGATTTCAGTGCCTAGGGCCTAAAAAAAAAATGTAGGGGGACATTGAATTTGGAAAAACCACCTAAAACTGGTGATTGTGGTTAATTTGACGTATAAATTTAGACATGTGGGGCATTTGCTTGCATATAAATAGAGTGGGGTAGACAGAATGGGGGAAGACAGAAGTATGGGGATGTTAGGAAAGGTGACCCCAATCAGTCATTGAGGCAGGCCGATGCCTCTCCAGAAGCAGCAGTGCAGGGGAGGACAGAACTCTTCTCAAACTTTAAATGGGTGAGAAGTCCGGCTTGCTTAACTCGAGGCCCAGACAAAAGGATGTGAGTGCGCAGTGGGTCACATTTGGTAAGCAGAACTGGCGATGTGGGATGAACCAGGGGAAGGGAACACAGTGGAACGTGATACAAATTGCCAGATGGTGCTGCAGCAGAGTTGCTGGTTGTCAAGGTCAGTGCAGAGTCCAGATCAGGTAAGTGTTATATCTGGTGAAGACATCATTCCTGGCACACAGGTCGCATCTAGATTGTACTATCAGTTTTTGTTGCCAGGCTTTGGTAGTGGGTGGATGTATACCTCAGTTGCTACTGAACAGACATTCGTCGTCAGAATTAGCATTAGCATTAGTAGAGGCATATGATGCAAGAAAGCAAGCTTATGCAGCATCAACCAAAAAAAAAAAAAAAAAAAATCACTTCCATTTCACCCCTCTGTTTGTTCGAAATACCTGTCCAGCTGAGCTTTGAATTTATTTGGGCTATCAACTTCCACAATAAGGGATGGAAGTTTGTCCAACCAACCAACTACCCGCTGGCTAAAGCCAGATTTCCGCACAATCCATCCTACATCTGTCTTTCCTCAATCTGAATTTATGCCCTCTCAGGTGATTATTCTGAGCAAGAGAAAGAATCCCATCGACATTGAGCATGCTCAAACCATTCAAGGCTTTATACACCTCTATCAGATCACCTCGCCAGTGCCTAGTCTCAAGACACTGTAATTTGCAAAATGTAAGGCTTTCTTTGTAAGAGCAACCCTTTGTTCCATTCACTAATCTTGTTGCCCTTCTCTGTACTCATTCCAGCAGCTCTACATCCTTCTTCAAATGAGGCAATGGTCAGGCCACACCTTGAGTGGCCTGACCATTGCCTTATACAAGGGAATAATCACCTCCTTATCCCTGCTAGAAAAATTCCTGTATATCATTGACAAGGCACCATGAGCTACTCTTGCAGCCCATCTGCACTGCTCAGAGAGCTTCATATCTGCCTGCACAATTACCCCCAGATCCTTTTCATTCTCTACCACTGTCAGTGTAGTACCACAGAGTTGATACATTGCTCTGGGGTTGCTGGTTCCCATATGTAGTACTTTACATTTGTCAATGTTAAACTTCATTTGCCACCTGTCAGCCCATCTGCTCAACTTTTCCAGATCCTGTTGCAGCAGCATAGCGTCAGTAGTGTCCTTAACAACCCTGCCAACCTTTGTATCGTCTGCAAACTTGGATATTAAGCTTGATATACCATCATCAATATCATTTATAAATACAGAAAACAATAATGGACCCAATACTGAACCCTGAGGGACTCCACTAATAACATTAGTCCACGATGAGCAGTGTCCATTGATTACCACTCGCTGTCTTCTCCCCCTTAACCATCCCTTTTATCCATAGTAGCAATGTGCCTCCAATGCCACACTGCTCCAATTTGTGCAGCTGTCTTCCATGTGCAACAGTATCAAAAGCCTTTCTAAGATCCAAATATATAATATGAAAGTTATTCCCTGCATCCAGTTCTTTTGTGACTGCATCATAGTATCCAATCAAATTGGTCAGGCAAGACTTTCCCTTAACAAAACCATGCTGTGTCCGAGCTATAACTGAAGTCTGGTCTAGATGATCCTGCAGTGCTTCTTTAACTGGTGCCTCCATTAATTTTCCTGGAACAGAAGTTAAACTCACAGGTCTATAATTACTTGTGTCAGCCTTTGATGCTCCTTTGTGAATTGGGGTCACATTTGCACATCTCCCATCAGTCCAAAGTAGCTCTCATAATTATGGCTAACGGTTTGCTTACTTCCTTTACTGCCTCCTTTAATAAAGCTGGATAGATCCGATCCACCCCAGGAGCCTTTTTTATGTTTATCCTCAACAATTTCTCCTCCACTTTCCTCTCAGTTATTACAAAATCATCTAGCTCTCTGCTAGAGTTTACTTCACCTCTGGCATTCCCCTTCCTGAATAACTCCTCATGTGTGAATGTAGATGCAAAATACTCGTTTAATTTGTTAGCCACCTGAGCAATATCCTGTGGACCAATCTGATTCATCCCCTTCCTTCGTTTACATAAGTAAAGAACTCTTTTCTGTTTTTCTCTTCATCCTTTGCCAAAGATTTCTCATAACCTGTCTTTGCCTGCCTGATCTCCTTTGTGACTTGGTTACAGACCAGCTTATATCTATCATAGGCTTCCATGTCACCCATTAATTTATATGTATCCCATGCATTTTTTTTCTCTGCCATATGTTTCATTAGTTCATCTGACATCCATTTAGGCCTAAACCTTGAACAGTATTTCTTAGTTGGTATGTAAAGCCTAGTAGCAAGATTATATAGCTTATATAGCCTGCCTAACCTGGAAGAACTTATCTTCCAAGATAAGTTCTTTGAATGCTTCCCATTTTGAATTTGCTGTTGGTAACATCATCAGTTGGTCCCACTGTATAGAATTTAAATACAGTCAGTCCTCGTATAGCACGATAGTTGTGTTTCCTAGAAACCCTCGTGCAATATAAACAACAGGCCCTACGGGAAAAATAGGGTTAGGTGCCGCCCACCCAAGATTGAACACACATTACCAAACACAATAAATAATCGTAATAAACTACTTACGTATTTTACTACATAATAAAATATTGCTAATGCTTTTGCTTCTATCGTAAGCAAACTTGTTTTTTTGTTTGATTTTCTATCCAAATAGATGACAGCTGTTCCATCTCTTCCAGTTCTTTGTGTCTTAATCTGATGGATTTTAATTACACTTTGAGTTGTTCCTGCTATGAAAGTTGTTTTTATTTTCTCTGCATTCTTTGTAATTCACAGCATTGCTTCATTTAGGTCTGTAGCACGTGCAGTATCACATGGTCTTTCATTTGCTCAAAGCGTTACAAATTTCATATTTTTTCTCTATCGACAGAGGCGGACTGGCCATAAGCCCCACCGGGGAAAACCTCGGTGGGCCGGAGGCCGGTGTGATTTTGGCCCTAAACGCTAGTATGAGGCCGCTACAAATTTTCCCGGTTAAGAATTTTTGATCCAGTCTGCCTCTGTTTATCGATATTGCTTTTCTTTTTCTCTCTGAATCTGCAGTGTCTTCACCAGGACACTTCCTTTTCCCACCTTTTAAGTATTTTACTCATTTTTAGGGAATAAAGCACAATTACAAAACGAGGAGGCAGGCTTGATACACACATAAACAAAGCTGCGTGCGTGTAGCAACTGAATAAACAACACCGTAAAGGCAGAGATATACTATTAACACCTCACATTTTACTAAAGCACATTTCTGGGGGTTACTACCAAAAAACAATTTCCAATTGCGTTTCTGCTAATGTAATCTGTTATAAACTGGTAGTAAACTCGATCTAATTGCATTTGCGATTATACCAATGGCTGGAATTGTGTGGGTTTTTACGTTATTATGGTGAAATGTGTTTCCACTTCATTAATATAAAACAGATAAATACATTTTCAGAATCTTCTCTTCATTCCTATTGCGTTGCGTACAATTGGGGTGATTCCACATTCAACTGCCATTTCTTGTAAACACAAAGGGTAATCGTGCATAAGCGAATTCAGTTCGTGTTATGTAAGTTATCGTTCCCCTATTTATAAATCGTGTATGATCGAATTCGTGTAGTATAAACATGTGTTATATGAGGACTGACTGTACTGTCTCAGACCATTGTAGTCACCATTATGAAAGAAAAAACCCTTCCCTTTACCCCTGATGGTAGTTACCTCTTTGAGTAAATCTCACTTCAGCCCACTGTGATCACTGCCACCTAGTGGTTCCTTTATCTGCAGATTCTTAATGCATGAAGAATCACTGCTGATAATCAGATCAAGAGTATTACTCCCTCTAGTTGCCTCCAGAACATGCTAATGTAGAAAACAGTCATCCAATAAATCCACAAAAGACTTGCTAGTGTGTGTGAGTGGCCAACCCACAAATTCCAGTCAATATCTGGGAAATTAAAATCCCCCATTATAAGACTCTGATTTACTGGCCCACTCCATTTCCCTGTACAGTTTCTTATTATACTCATCAGAGTCATTAGGGCTATAGCACACTCCTATTCTCAATTTTGATCTCCCAATGCTTATGTCACAGCAAACTGACTCGACACTGCATTGTCCAGCGATGTCGACTAGCTTCCTTGGATTTTATGTGTTTCTTAACTAATAGCATAAACCCTCCTCCCTTCCTATCCTGTCTATCCTTTCTGTACACATTGTACTCCCCAAATTCCAGTTATGCATTCCTTGTATCTGTGTGACACCATGTTTCTGATATCCCAACAATTTCTGCCTTTGATGTTTTGAGCAATACTTCAAATTCATCAAATTTATTTACAAAACTCCTCATTGGTGTACACGCAAGTATACATGCACCTGTTCCTATTCTTAGCTACCCTAACACAACTCATGTGTTTACTTGTTTCGCAATGACTCCCAGCAGTCTCTGAAATATCCTGCATCTTGTTTTCCAGGCTGCTGCTCATTGCAATAGAAGCAGTGCAAGAATCACTTTCACCTCTGCCAGTGGCTACTGTTAATCTATTAGTCAGTGTATCCCCCCAAGCTAGCAGTTTTCCGACCCACCTAATCCTGCCTCGATAGCCTCAGCAAATATTCTTGCACCTTTTCTATTTAAGTGTATCCCATCCCTGTAGAAGCACTCTCTCCTGACCAGGCTGAAAAAAATTCTACCCTTTGAGCCTTGCACAATCTTTCCAGGGCTGAATTGATCGACGAGGCTCTCATCATATACTCCCTCCTATCGTGTCTGGGTAGAATTGCAGACACTTTCAAATTCAACCCTAATTCACGGCTTTTTTTCAACAGTGACCTGTACTTGTTAATTGTCTTAGTTGAGCGGGGAAGTTTTTCGTGTCTCGAAGAGAATGTTGGCAAATATCTTGAAGGCATTGTAGTGCCTTTCATCACTCAGGATGTGATGTTCCTGGTCTAGAGGCAGGTAATATTTTTTTGTTATTAGTTGGCATCTGAGATCGTCGTATGATTCGCATCTGTACATTAGGTGCTTCCAGCTTTCAGGGAGTTCACCGTGACATAGTAGGTTGTTAGTGATGCCTAGGATGGAGAGTTCCTCCCTAATGGGGCTCTGTCCTGTTAGCAAGGAGGTGCCATGTAGACCCAGAAAAAACCATTGTGACGACTTTGGGTAGATCGGCATTGGGTATGAATTCCCTAGTGACGTTTCCCTTGGTGGAATTGGTCCAGTGTCCTGCCTTATCCACATTAGGTGAGTATCAAGTTGTGTTTTCTCCATCGTGAGGGTGTTTGTTGCGTCTGTGGTATAGGCAATACAGGTTACTGTTCTGCCTTTTGTGTGGTTATACATTAGGCCTGTCTGGACAATCTCCAGGTCAAGGGGGAGGGCACTGGCCAGCACTTGTAGCATGCTAGTGCTGACTGTGCAGTAACCCCTGGATATAGGTTTTGATAATTATCCCTACATTTTTTGTGTTTCAAATTGACTTGATTTTCATTGTTTTCAGATTGTCATTTAAGTGTGCGTTAACCGAGGTCTTGATTTCTTTGTTTGATTTAGGGCCATTTTCTGTTGCTGGCTTAAGGATGATGAGGTTTGGTTGTGGTAGGGGAGTCTTTTCCTGGGTGGCAGCATGCTAGGTATTGTCACATTGTTGGGTGTTTTGGAGACTTCTGCATATGAGGGGGTGCACTGTTGCATTTGTTGCTGATAAAGATAGGTTTCTAGTTTTGTTTGAGGCTTTTCTTGCAAAAGATGTTCACAGACCAAAATCGATTCCATCTTATTTCATATGATGATTATTTCTCCACGTAGTTCGGTTGTAATTCTGCTACTGGACTTGGCCAACAGCTGTTCCAGTTGCGTTTGCAGGAAGCACATTTTCTCTAGGGTTGTTCCATTTGGGAGTGTTGGAGCCAGTGGGGGTTCTGCTTAATCCACCTCTTGATGACTCATCTGGGTAACAGTATTATCACTAGGATCTTTGGACTCACTTGTACTTCGTGCCTCCCGATCACTCTTGGGGACAATCATCACCTTGTATATTTTTTGCTCACTAGGCCTGTTTTGGCATCATCTGTATTGTCAGATATTGCTTCAGTGTCCTGTATAGCAGGTTCTTGCTGTTGTACACAGGTTTCCTTGACCACAATTTTGGTATTTACCATTTTCCAGAAAAAACTGGAGTTTATCGGATTAGCAAGAATGCAGCTGCAGAGAGGTCTCCAAATGCAGTGTTTGACACTAGCCACAAGTTTGTGGGTAAATTTGGGGCTAAACATTTCATCAGATAACTTATGGGCTGTTCCTCACTGCACACATCTTACACGGCGTCTCCGTAGCCATGTAGGTAGGAGCAGCAGTGTGTAGCACACGCTTTTTGATTAGACCGGTGTTCGAGCCTGTCACCACCAAATACGCTGGATGCAGAAAGGTCAGGGAATGACCACTGCATTTCCCGGAGCAATATGCCATTAGTTGCTAATGCTCCTAAAAACCAAATAACAAACAAACAAACAAACAAACAACAACTGAGGCCGAATGATGATTAAAACAAAAATTGAGAGGAAACCGTGTAGAACCTTGATAAGACAAGTCACAATTCCCGCAAGAAATGTATACCAGGTCATTTATTTGTGCTGTGAACGAGGAAACAACTGAGCAATTTTTCAGTATAGTGTGTAATTTCTGTATTGGCCTGGCCACAGTTTTAAATTCGGTATCTTTAAGAATCTGCTGGTTAATATTTATATTTTTGTGTCTAAAGCCGATTCCGTTTTTGAATATCTACAGGCATTTAGAAATTGATTAAAGATAATCGATCTTTTGTAGGCGAATGGGTGGTAGCTGTTATAATTCAGAAGCATACCGGTGTTTGTAGGTTTACAATAAATGTTAAATTGGATTTTATTCGAGTCTTGAGTAAGCGTGAAATTTAGAAAATTTAATGACTTAGTATCTGTATTCTCTCTTTCCAATGTAAATTTGAATCTAGAATTAATCTATTATTAAACGATTGTAAAATGTCTTGGATAGTGCTATCAGTAATAACTAGAACATTGTTTAAATACCTCCCATAGCATGTGATACGGGGTAGAAAAGGCGTCAAATGTATATGCTCAATCATTGAGAGATAGATATCCGATATTAAGCTGCTCAGGCTTAATCCCATTGGCAACCCATAAATTTATTTGTATACTTTGTCTCGAAAGGTGATATTGTTAATTTCAACTAAAAGTTTAATTAAATGAAAAATTTTCTTAATAGGAAGCTTCCTATAATTAATCGGTATAGAGTTATTATTTAGCTTATCCCAAATAATATCCAATGCATATTCAATGTTTGCATTCTTATATAATGAGGTAACATCTAGTGAGAATAAATTATCATTATCGCAAAGTCTACAGTCCTTAAGGTTATTAAATAATGTATCATAGTTCTTAATCCCAAATTGTATTGCCTGTCTAAAGGGTTTTATAATGCTATATACATGTCTGGCCAAGGTTGAAAATGCTGAGTTTCTGTAGGAAACAATAGGCCGGATAGGAAATCCTGTCTTATGTAATTTTACTTGATTTACTCAAAGAGGTAACTACCATTAGGGGTAAAGGGAAGGTTGCTTCCGTAAAGGCGACTACGATGGACTGAGACAGTATTTAAATTCTATACAGTGGGACCAACTGATGATGTTACCAACAGCAAATTCAAAATGGGAAGCATTCAAAGAACTTATCTTGGAAGCTACTAGGCTTTACATACCAACTAAGAAATATTGTTCAAGGTTTAGGCCAAAATGGATGTCAGATGAACTAATGAGGCATATGGCAAAGAAGAAAAATGCATGGGATACATACAAATTAACACATTAAACAGAAGCCTATGATAGATACAAGTTGATATGCAACCAAGTTACAAAGGAGGTTAGGCAGGCGAAGGCAGATTACGAGAAATCCTTGGCAAGGGATGCAAAGAAAAACAGCAAAGAGTTCTTTACTTATGTAAACTCTAGAAGGAAGGGGATGAATCAGATTGGTCCACTTGATATTGATGGATCAAGTGTTGATGATCCTGCTCAGGTAGCTAACAAACTAAATGAATATTTTGCATCGACATTCACACATGAGGAGTTATTCAGCGAGGGGAATGCCAGAGGCGTATTCAACTCTAGCAGTAAGCTACAGAATCTTGAAATAACTGGGAGTAAAGTGGAGGAGAAACTATTGAAGATAAACACAAGAAAGGCACCCGGGGTGGATGGGATCTATCCAGTTATATTAAAGGAGGCAGCAAAGGAAGTAAGCAAACCCTTAGCTATAATTATGAGAGCATCCTTGGACTCAGGGGAGGTACCCATAGACTGGAAATGTGCAAATGTGACCCCAATTCACAAAGGAGGATCAAAGGCTGACACAAGTAATTATAGACCTGTGAGCTTAACTTCTGTTCCAGGAAAATTAATGGAGGCACTGGTTAAAGAAGCACTGCAGGATCATTTAGACAAGACTTCAGTTATAGCTCAGACACAGCATGGTTTTGTTAAGGGAAGTCTTGCCTGACCAACTTGATTGGATACTATTATGCAGTCACAAAAGAACTGGATGCAGGGAATAACTTTGATATTATATACTTGGATCTTAGAAAGGCTTTTGATACTGTTGCACATGGAAAACTGCTACACAAATTGGAGCAGTGTGACATTGGAGGCAAATTGCTGCTATGGATAAAGGGGTGGTTGAGGGGGAGAAGACAGAAAGTGGTAATCAATGGACACTGCTCATCGTGGACTGATGTTATTAGTGGAGTCCCTCAGGGCTCAGTGTTGGGTCCATTATTGTTTTCTGTATTTATAAATGATATTGATGATGGTATATCGGGCTTAATGTCCAAGTTTGCAGACGATACAAAGGTTGGCAGGGTTGTCAAGGACACCACTGTCACTATGCTGCTGCAACAGGATCTGGAAAGGTTGAGCAGATGGGCTGAGAGGTGGCAAATGAAGTTTAACATTGACAAATGTAAAGTACTACACATGGGGAAACAGCAACCCCAGAGCAACATATCAACTCTGTGGTACTACACTGACAGTGGTAGAGAATGAAAGGGACTTGGGGGTGGTTGTGCAGGCAGATATGAAGTTCTCTGAGCAGTGCACATGGGCTACAAGAGTAGCTCATGGAGTATTGTCAATGATATACAGGAATTTTTCCAGCAGGGATAAGGAGGTGATTATTCCCTTGTATAAGGCAATGGTCAGGCCACACCTAGAGTACAGGTCTGGAGGCCTCATTTCAAGAAGGATGCAGAGCTGCTGGAAGGGCTGGAAGCTACAGAGAAGGGCAACAAGATTAGTGAATGGAACAAAGGGATGCTCTTACGAAGAAAGGCTTAAGTTTTGCAAATTACAGTGTCTGGAGACTAGGCACCAGCGAGGTGATCTGATAGAGGTGTATAAAGCCTTGAATGGTTTAAGCATGCTCAATGCTGATGGGATTCTTCCTCTAGCTCAGAAAAATCACCTGAGAGGGCATAAATTCAAATTGAGGAAAGACAGATGTAGGATAGACGTGCGGAAATTTGCCTTTAGCCAGCGGATGGTTGGTTGGTGGAACAGACTTCCATCCCTTGTGGTGGAGGTTGATAGCCTAAATAAGTTTAAGGCTCAGCTGGACAGGTATTTTGAACGAACAGAAGGGTGAGTTGGAAGTGGGTTTTTTTTTTTTTTTGGCTGACGCTGCATAAGCTTGCTTTCTTGCATCAAATGCCTCTACTAATGCTAATGCTAATGCAACAATGGGCCCTTACGAAGAAAGACTTAAGTTTTGCAAATTACAGTGTCTGGAGACTAGGCACCTGTGAGGTGATCTGATTGAGGTGTATAAAGCCCTGAATGGTTTGAGCATGCTCAATGCTGATGGGATTCTTCCTCTTGCGCAGTATAATCGCCTGAGTGGGCATAAATTCATATTGAGGAAAGACGGTTGTAGGATAGATGTGTGGAAGTTTGCCTTTAGCCAGCAAGTGGTTGATTGTGGAACAAACTTCCATCTGTCTTGTTTAAGTTGATAGCTTAAATACATTCAAGGCAGAACCTGACAAACAGTTGGAACGAATGGATGGGTGAAATAAAGTTTTTTTTTTTTTTTTTTTTTATGGCTGATGCTATATAAGCTTGCTTTCTTGCATCATGTGCCTTTGCTAATGCTAAAAGGGAAAACAAAGGACTTCAATCAGCAGCCATGAGCAGTAATACAGTAAGACAGATGATACTGAAATTGAATAGCAGAGAAGGAAAAATTCAAATAGCAGAAGACCACTAGAGGGAATTATACACCAATAGACCAATTAGCTTGTTATCTCACATCTACAAGTTGTTCACAGGGAGTGAGGGAATGATGCCAGCAATGGGGAAGATGGATTGCAAATTAGTAACAAATACAACATACCCAATATCCTTCCTGATGAGGTAGAACATGTTTTGAAGAAAATGAAGAATCTGAAAGCCCCAGGGGAAGTTGAAGTTACTGTGGAGTTGTTAAAATTGGGAAGAAGAGACACGCACAAAAACTGGCAAGACTCTTCACAAAATGCATTAGAAAAGGTGGTGACGCCTTAGGAGTGGAATAATGCAATCATAGTTTTGCTGCATAAGAAAGGAGATAAATTAGAAATTGGAAGTTATAGACCAATTAGCTTGTTATCTCACATCTACAAGTTGTTCACAAGGGTCATTACTAACAGATTAGAAAGAATACTTGAAGAGAATCAGCCGAAAGAGCAAGCTGGCTTTAGGACAGGATTCTCAACTATGGATCACCTTCATGTAATATCACAGCTAATGGAGAAAGAAAATGAATATGAAACACCATTATGCCTGGCTTTGTGGATTATGAAAAGGCATTTGACTCCATACAGCATAAGGCAATGTTTCAGGCACTGGAGAGACAAGGCATAGATACCCCATATATTATAATTTTGAAGAAAATATATGAGAATGCTACCTTTTTTATTAGACTAGACAAAGACAGTAGCAAATTTAAAATCGAGAAAGATGTTTGACAAGTCGACACAATATCTCTGAAGTTGTTTACTGCTGTCCTTTAGGAGGCTTTCAGACGACTAGACTGGTCGCAGAAAGGTGTCAATGTGAATGGAGAGTACCTAAACCATTTATGATTTGTAGATGACATTGTGGTCTTAAGCAACGATCCCAAGGAATTAGAGGAAAATCTTAATCAATTATGTAGAGTCAGTAAGGATTTTGGACTAAAGATGAATATGGCTAAAACAAAAGTAATGATGAACAAGTATGCCGCAGAAAGGGATGTAATGATTAAAGGAGCAGTAATTGAAAAGGTGGAGTCATATACTTATCTAGGACAAGTCATTAGCTGTAATAATGATAAATGGCTGGAAGTCAAGAGAAGAATTAATTTTGGATGGATGGCATTCAGGAAATATAGTCACATACCGAAGAGCAATATCCCAATTTGTCTGTAACGTAATGAACCAATCTATACTCCCCACCATGGCTTATGGAAGTGAAACTTGGGCACTCACCCAAAGAATAGAAGAGAAGCTGAGGACTAAACAGCAAAGGATGGTACAAATTATATTGGGAATAAGACTGTTAGATAAGAAGAGAATCGTATGGATTTGGCAGCAAACTCAAGTAAAGAACATTCTTATCAAAACTAAAGAACTAAAATGGGCTTGGGCGACACATAGCTCGAAGACATATGACAGATGGACTAAGGAAATAACAGAATGGTACCCAAAAGCAGCTAGAAGAAAACCTGGAAGAGAACGAAGGAGATGGACAGATGAAATTCAAGAGTGTGTGAGTAGTGAATGGATGGCCATTGCACAAAACAGAGGGAACTGGAAAGTTGCTGGAGAGGCCTTCATCCTGTAGTGGATTGAAAATGGCTGATGATGATCTCACCTTTTGAGACAAAGTATACAAACAAATTTTTGGGTTGCCAATGGGATTAAGCCTTGAGCAGCTTAATATTGGATATCTATCACTCAACGATAATTATTGAGTGAGTGATAATAATCTATCACTCAAACCTTAATAATTCCTCATGTGTGAATGTAGATGCAAAATACTCATTTAGCAAACAAACTGAATGAGTATTTTGCATCTATATTCACACATGAGGAATTATTAAGGTTTGAAAATGGCAGAAGGTTATCAAATTGTAGGAGGATAATTAATGAATTTGGATGAATTAATGATTTTGGAATAACTGAAAGCAAAATGGAGGAGAAATTGTTGAAGTTAAACATAAGAAAAGCACCTGGGGTGGATGGGATCTATCCAGTTATATTAAAGGAGGAGGCAAAGCAACTAAGCAAACCCTTAGCCATAATTATGAGAGCATCCTAATACTCAGGGGAGGTTCCCACGAACTGGAGATGTGCAAATGTATCCCCAATTCACAAAGGGGAATCGAAGGGTGACACGAGTAATTACAGACCAGTTAGTTTAACTTCTGTTCCTTGTAAAATAATGCAGTCACTGGTTAAAGATGCATTGCAGGATCATCTAGACAAGACTGCAGCAATAATTCAGACACAGCATGGGTTTGTTAAGGGAAAGTCTTGTCTGTCAAATTTGATAGGATATTATGATGTGGTTACAAAGGAACTGGATGCAAAAAATAATTTTGATATCATATATTTGGATTTCAGGAAAGCTTTTGACACTGTTGCGCATGGAAGACTATTGTACAAATTGGAGCAGAATGGTATTAAGGGTAAGTTGCTACAATGGATAAAAGGATGGTTAAGTGGGAGAAGACAGAGCAGAGGGTGGTAGTCAATGGGTGCTGCTCTTCTTGGACTAATGTTATTAGTGGAGTCCCACAGAGTTCTGTGTTAGGTTCACTGTTGTTTTGTATATTTATCAATGATATTGATGAAGGTATATCAGGCTTAATGTCGAAGTTTGCAGATGATACAAAGTTGGCAGGGTTGTTAATGACAGTAATGGCAGTGTGCTACTGCAACAGGATCTAGATAATTTGGGCAGATGGGCTAAGAAGTGGCAACTGAAGTTTAACCTTGACAAATGTAAAGTACTGCATATGGGTAGAAGTAACCCCAGAGAACTGTACCTACTGTGTGGTACTACACTTAAGGTGGTAGAAAATGAAAAAGACCTGGGGAGTAATTGTGCAGTCAGATATGATGTTTTCTGAGCAATGCAGACAGGCTGCCAGGGCAGGTCATGGGGTTTTTTAAATGATATATAGGAATTTTGCTAGCAGGGAAAAGGAGGTGATTATCCCTCTGTATAAGTCAATGGTTAGACCACGCCTTGAGTACTGCGTACAGGTCTGGAGGCCTCATTTTAGGAAGGATGTAGATTTACTTGAGCGTTTACAGAGAAGGGCAACAAGATTAGTGAGGGGAATGAAGGGATCCTCTTACCAAGAGAGGCTTAAGTTCTGCAAATTGCAGTGGCTGGAGACTAGGTATCTGCACGGTGATCTGATTGAGGTATATAAGGCCTTGAATGGGTTGAGCATGCTGAATTCTGATGGGATCCTTCCACTTGTTCAGATTACGAACCTAAGGGGGCATAAATTCAAATTAAGAAAAGACAGATGTAGAATAGATGTGCGGAAATTTGCCTTTAGCCAGCGGGTGGTTAATTGCTGGAACAAACTTCCATCTGTCGTTGTGGAAGTTGATAGGTTGAATAAATTTAAGGAGGAACTGGACAGGCATTTGGAGGGAATGGTGTGATTTTTTTTTTTTTTTTTTTGGCTGATGCTGCATAAGCTCATACACTTGCTTTCTTGCATCACATGCCACTACTACTACTACTACCCCATATCACATACTATGGCAGGTATTTAGACAATGTTCTAATTACTACTGATAGCAGCACTATCGAAGACATTTTATATTCTTTTAATAATATTCATTCTAGAGTCAAATTTAAATTGGAAAGGGAGAATACATGCACTAAGTTATTTAATTTTCTAAATTTCACGCTTACTCAAGACTTGAATAAAATCCAATTTAACTTCTATCGCAAACCTGCAAACACCCATATGCATCTGCATCATTACAGCTACCACACATTCATCTACAAAAGATCGATTATCTATAAAAAATTTCTAAATGCCTATAAATATTCAACAACGGAATCGGCTTTGGGCATAGAAATACAAATATTAACCAGCACATTCTTAAACAGGAGTTACCCCTTGTTACAATAAACAGCATCAAGGTACAAGCTAAGGATAGGATACAAAACACTACACCAACCAACAATTGTAATATCAAAAAGTACTTTATTTCCGTCCCATATGTCGAACAGTGGCACAAACAGCTTAACAGATTCTTTAAAGATACTGAATTTAAAATTGTGGCCAGGCCAATATGGAAATTACACGCTATACTGAAAAATCGCTTAGTTGTTTCCTTGTTCGCAACACAAATAAATGACCTGGACAACATTTCTTGTGGGAGTTGTGACTCGTCTTATCAAGGTTCTACACGGTTTCCTCTCAATTTTTGTTTTAATTATCATGCAGCCTCTGTTTGTGCTTCATGTTCAGCAGCGTCAGAATTAGCCTTTCATGCCGTTAATGAAAAACATACGTTTTTATTTAATGAGGCCAAAATACTTAGTGTCCAATGTAATTATATGAGACTATTAATTGCAGAAACTGTCGAAATTAAATTACATGAGAATTCTATTAATGATTGCTGGCCATATCTGATCTCTGATTCGTGGTCTTTTATGTGCATGCGCAAAGACAAATAAACCCTATTGTAGTTTCATGCTCACCCCATTTGGTAATTTTTATTTTAATGATCACGACATATTGTCAAAAACTGTTGTCAGCTTCAGGAAGGAAAATTTTTTTCATTAAATTAATTTTTTACTTGAATTTTAATTTTTAATTGTGTTTAAATTGATTTTTAATTATTTTTTACTGGTATGTAAGTTTTTCGATTTTTAAAAATTTTTTTTAAAAAATTTGTTGAGAGTATCATACTGAAGTGTTCTACGTATCATATTGAGGTAAACACTTCCATTAACACTTACATGAGGTAAATCTAATTTCTTCACACTCTCTTGGTTTATGGGTACCTAGCAACTATAAACCATCCTCCTTGGCTAGATCATATCCTTTCTGTTAATTATAATAATTAATATTAATAATTTATTTATTATTTATTTAATAATAAAAATAGTAAGAATAATTAAGAATATTAAATTAATAATTTATTTATTTATTATTATTTATTGCTATATAATAATAAAACTTTCAAAAACAATTATGTTAAGACTATAGTGTTTAATGAACTTCTAAGAGAAGAAAAATAAGTAACCCGAAATCAAATACAAATACATCAGTGCTTGTCCATTTCAACACTTCAATCAAAAAAGACAAATAATTGCAAAGACAGTGGTGGGGTGCCTGATAGGTTTTCATTAACATGGCAGTAGTGGCAAGTGAAAACTTGCCACTACTGCTAGATATCAGGTTAATTAACATGGCAGTAGTGGCAAGTGAAAACTTGCCACTACTGCCATGTTAATTAACCTGATATCTTTTGAATGGAGTCGCGAAGCTTGAGAAGTTTTTGGAGTGCCACCCCATATGTAGAAACGGTATTCCCTGGTAGGGCAGATTTGAGATTTGAATAGTTGTTTAGAAGAAAAGTAATGCTGAGAGTGAAAAAGAAAACCCAATTTTTTTTTTATGCAAGGGAAGTAATATTTGTGATATGCTTGTGCCAATTGAGATAGAAGGCGCACTTTTTTTTTTTTGGAGAGAGAGAGACCGGACTGAGTTTTAAAAGGATTTAAGTTAACTAAGATTTCTTCACACTGGAGAGTTACCTGGAGATCAGTATTTCAGTAATTGAGGGTGGATATTTCACAACTTAAAGTTGTTTGTACAGGCCAAGGTTTTTCAAACTGGAAGGTGGAATATAGTGTGCTATCATCAGAAAAAAACTGTGGATAGGAATTCCAGTCAGTGCAAGAAGATCATTAAAATACAAAAGGAAAAGAGTGGGAGAAATAGCTATACCTTTGGAACATCAGCATTAGTGAAGAGGTCGGAAGACAAGGAACCATCTATCATCACCTGCAATGGGTGGTCTGAGAGAAAGCTGGATATCCAATGAATAAACATAGTTGGCAATCTGTAAAGTGGGAGCTTGCTTAAAAGGCTGCAAGTCAAAATCAAACAACATTGGTGAATGGGGGTGATCTTCTCCTCTGATTTAAAAATCTATTATCATGCTTCGATCTGTTATGAACTGTGTATACAATTGCTTAGAAAATTCCAGGTAAGAAATGGCATCTCTTATTGGAAGGTTTGTAATACAGTTTAAAATGGAGGCCATTTTTTTACTTTTTTTTTTTTTTTAAATTTCCTTGTGTGTGTGTGTGTGTGGGTACTGGTTGGGGTCCGTTACACAAAAAGTATGTACTTGTATATACTCCAAAAAAGATTAATCAACTTGGTTATATTTTGTCTGAAACAAACATAATACATGGATCTATTCAGCTTTACTTACCTACGTGTGAATACCATTGTACAAATCTGTCAGGATCATTACTCTTCACCACATTAAAGAATTGTTTGGTATGCATTGTTTCTGTGTATTAATACCTTCATTATTCTGCTTTGTAAGCTTAAAAAATTAAACTACAGTTTAATGTACTCTTCACTCACATATGCTTTGGACTGAGCATATTATTGTTTGTGAAATTTTTTACTTTTTAAGCTTTATGGAATCCCGTTTATGTAAAGAAATATCTCGGCCTTTGTATAATGATCCTTGTGCTATGAACTTTCTATTTATCTTTTATGTTTTTTATGGACTTACAAGTTCACTACTGTTTCTTTTCTTTTTTCCTTTTAATGTTAACTGTATTGAAAATCACTATCTTTGCAAATTAAGATAACGTATGAGGCTTGTCACACATTCTTCCAGGTGTGACAGGCAAGTGCTTACTACCTGGGAATCTAAAATACTGATGGAACTGATATTACGGCCCATTTGTGAGTTGAGTGAACTTAATTTTGGCAAAGTCTGGTCCTTCTGTGGTAACCACATTTTCTGCTTGCACTTTCACGATGGTGTGAACTCTACTTTTGCCGGTCTAATTTTTCTAACAATAAGTTAAATTTCCTTGGTGGTGTTAACATTTACAACTCCAGTTAAGTTCCAGTTTCCTAGATATGTGGAATTAGCTATATTGATGTTTTAAATCTTTTGATCCCAATGTTTTCTCAGTTTTTGTCACTATCAGTTCCAGTGAAATTCTTCTTGTAGGGATGAAATCCTTTGATCCATCCCATTGTAATCATCATCATTTCATCCTTGGAGTTCTAATAAATGTGCTAAGGCTGCTGAAGATACCAATGTTGCATATCAGAATTCATTTGTATCTAAATCTCAAGCTTCATTTCCTACTTATGCTAAAGCTCACAGTGATTTAAAACAGTCATTAATCAATCAAAACTCAATTTTGAATATGCTATGAGTAAAATTTGCTACTTGTTCAAATGATAGACAAGTATTCTTGTGTCTTGCCAAAGCAGTTGGCCCAAACTTCTGTCCATCTGTATTCTCACCTCTTTTAAAACCTGATACTTCTAATGCATTATCAGTGAAAAACAACCACAGATTGTATCAAGGAAAATTAAATCTCTCTAATAGCTGTAGACTGTAAAGAGATAGAAGCCGTGATGGGGGGAGACTTACATATACCTGGGGATAATGCAGGTTCACCAATTAGAACACAGGAAGATCACTATCTTTGCAAATTAAGATAACTTATGAGGCTTGTCACACATTCTTCCAGGTGTGACAGGCAAGTGCTTACTACCTGGGATTAAGCACCTGACATTAGAGGCAGCTGAGCAGCCTGTTAAAATCAGAGCTGAATATATGCAGAGCCATGTTCTCTGACCGTTTATGGGTGTTTATGTTCTCTTACCATGTTCATCTTACCAGGAACATGGTCATACCCATAAACACCCACACATTCTCAGTACTAATGTGTTCCTTTGGGTTCATAGATTGTACCAACACCAAGCTGGAGGAGATTGAGATTGACCAGGATAAGGATTATCAAGAGGTGCCAATACCATCCAAAGTTGGTTTTTCGAGAGATTGACCAAAGCTCGGAAAGAAGGACAAGGGGTTTGACCCACCTCGTTGAACAACAGAAGAAGGCGATTAACACTTACATGGAACTTCCAGGAAAAACACAGCACCAGTTTAACAAATCATAAGGGAGATAGACAGAGAGCATACACCACTCAACCTTAATAAGGAGTCTTCACACAGACAGAAGAAACAAAGAAAAAGATGGGCAAAGGAGACACTTCATGGCAGACACCACAATTACTTCCATCAAGACTACATAGATAAGATAGCTGCTTCCAATGCATGGCTCATGGGTGGGAGGCTCTTTCCTGAGGCCCAAAGGATTCATGCTTGCCATCCAAGACCAGGTAATCAACACCAGGAACTATGGGAAATACAGTGAAGGATCTTGGAGTGACATGTGACGTATCGACGATTCCATCTGGCTCTAGAAACAACCCAGCACATCACTACGGGGTGCAGGGTGATCACCCAGACAGGGCACACTCACAGACAAGACCAGGTTGCCAGAATAATCAGAAGCTAGTATAAAAATACCAGTACTAGAGACTCCTTATTCACAAACTGTACTGGGACCATGTCATAATAATGGACAAGGTGATCTCCCACAGCAGACGAGACGTAACCCTAATCGACAAGAAGTAAACGACTGCCTACCTGATTGACATGGTGGTGCTCAACACCAGCAACTTCCAGAAAAGCTACTAGGAAATTATCGGGACATACTGTACAGACCTAAGACAGAAAATCAAAGAAGCGTGGCGTATGGAACATGAAATGACCATCCCGAGCACTGTCTGTCAGCATGGTGCCATAGAGCCTCCATGAAAACCTAACAGTAGTAGGCCTCCCATAGAACACTTACATAGAACTTCAGAAAGCTGTGATTCTAAATATATTTAGGGTAGTAAGAGTTCCTCAACCAACAGTAATAATAATAATAGTAACCAAATGCAACTGACTTCTCCATGCACTTAGTAGCAGTGTCCATCATGGGGCAGAAAAAAAAAATTCCATAAAGGAGAATGTTGAATTTTTTTTTTTTAATAATAATGAGAATTCAGAATAGTAAATATATAATAATAAAGCAAAAATAATACAGAATGCAAATAATACAGAAATACAAGTGAACAAAAATTATAAGTTAATGTTTGTCAAACAAGCATCAATTGTCAGTCTAACAATCACTAATTATTAATAAACTTGGTGTACAGGAACAAATAAAATTTGTGAAACTTGTTTGTAAAATTTGTGAAACTAAAATCAAAATATGATTTTTGTATTCCCTGCACTAAAATCAAAATGTAAATTTTGATTTTAGTGCAGGGAATACATATGTATCAATACTGAAAGTTCTAAGGCATTGCAATTCTTAATCAGTTGCTATGGCTTCTATCTCCTAGTTGGCCTGGCAGCAAGCTTCAAGGTCCACTTTCAGTCAATTAAGGTGCTACCATTGCTGATTTATATCCACAGAGAGCAGGAGCAAAAGTACACCACAAACTTCGTTTGTTTGCCTGGCACAATGTTTTTTTCTACTGAAGCTGGTTAGGTTGAAATTCTTAGGAATCCAGTGCATTAAAGGCATTGCTTAATTTGTATCTTTTTTATTCTTTATTAAAGCATCGAGGTTTTCATTCACTGTGCACAGCGGATTATGGTTCCTTTGGAGGAAACTATCCGAGTTCAAAGCCTTGTATAGTGGGTCATTAATGAAGGTTCCATCCATTAATGAAGTATTGCCAGTGTCCCTTAGGAGCAAGCATTTAGATACTTGCAAATAGTTTGGCCATGAAAACTACCCATTTCTCTGTGACAAAGAATGTGCATTGAAAACACCAGCTTTTGTTCAGCAATTAAATGGTGCAGAATAAACCTAGTGCAGATCCTCCAGTTTCCCAAATCTTCTGTTAGAAATATTAATTCTGACAATAACTGATAATTCTTTCATCATTCAAAAAGTCATTCAAGATGAGATGTAGTCAGTGATAGCTCTTTACTGGGGTTCAAAAGCATTACTTTCTGTGGCCTCCATGAAATCTTGCAGATCAGTGAAAAATATGAGCTAGAGCTTTATCATATACAGCAGGGGTGGGCAACTTTTTTCGTCAGCGGGCCGAATGAAATTTTCGCATCATGATGCGGGCCGGAATAGATTGAACGATTTAATAAAAAAAATGAGAACCTAAAAAATGTTATATTACTTGAATTACCAAATTATTAATGTATTTTTAAAAAAAGTAAATACAATATTTAAATAGAAGTCGATTATAGATAGGTACGGATAAGAACTACAATTTGGAATAAACATTTTTATTGTTATGATAACAAAGTAAATACAAAAAAAGAAAAACTTTAATGTGAGGGATTACATTTGGAATGTTCCTGATTTATGATTTCATCAAAATTGGGATTCAGTTCACTAGTGGCTATTCGTAGAACTGCTCCTAAATTTTCATCCGTTATTCTTGATCTAATTTTGCTCTTTGTATTTTTCATTAAAGAAAATGTAGTTTCGCATAGGTATGTCGATCCAAAGAATGCCAAATATTTCTGCGCATTATCCAGAATATTTTTAAACATTTCTGGATTTAACGAGGCATAAAAGTCCGTTATTGTTTTTTCAGCAAATTGATTCTTTAAATTTGATTGTAAATTTATCAGTTCCAACTGGATACAAGGTGATGCATCATTGACATTAAAATTAAATGGTATGCTTACTAAAGATAGATCTTTAGAAATTTTCTGAAAATCATCAAATCTTCTTGTAAATTCATTAAATAAGTCATTTATTATAGCCTCATATTTCTTAAAATCAGCACATTTCAAGTTTTTTTTCTCTTTTTTGTAAGATTGGAAAGTGAGTTAACTGTTTATTTTGGAATTGTTGAGAAAATAACTTGTTTTCTCGTAAACGATGCGACATTTGTATACATATCAAAAATAAATAGTCCTTTCCCTCGTAATAATAAATTTAATTCATTTCGACGCGAAAACATATCAACGGAGAAGAAAAAGTTGTTCAGCCATTGTTCATCTTTTAATTCACAAAATTCATTCAGCTTGTCCTTAGCATTTAAGAAGTTTACAATTTCATCCAACAAATCATGAAATCGTTTTAACACTTTTGCAAGACTAAGCCATCTTATGTCCTCCGTATGGTAAGGAATATCAGTAAAATCACATTCAATTTCTTTCAAAAATGTTATGAATTGCCGGTGGTTTAAAATTTTTAAAATTTTAAATTTAACGAAAATGAACTACTTTCGTTACAACCGATATAACAGCTTCAGTTTTAAAACTCTTTTGTAAAGGGCTTCTTGATGAATTATACAATGTAAGAAAATTATTTCTTTTTCCTGGAATACGCTTTATTTCGTCGCTTATTCTTTTTAATAATCCAATGTTTTTTTCCTGTCAAACTAAGACACCCATCGGTTGTGATGTTGACAATTTTGCCCCATTTTATATTATGTTTTTGCAAAGCTTCTTGAAGAGCTATAAAAAAATCTTCGCCAGTCGTTGTGTCTTTCATAGGACATGCAGAAAGTAATTCCTCCGTAATTTCGAATCTATGATTTATACCTCGAATAAAGATTAAAAGTTGACTCGTATCGGTAATGTCACATGACTCATCTAAAGCCAGTGCATGGTAAGTACAATCTTCCAATTTTAATTTTAATCGATCGCATAAATTACTCGAAATATTATCAATTCGTCTCACAAGAGTTCTTTGTGACAGAAAATTTTTCAAACGTCAGTTTTTTTTTAGCAGGGCATAATAATTCAGCAATATCTATCAAACATTCCTTCACAAATTCCCCGTCAGAAAATGATTTACATTGTTTTGCAACCTTATGTGCAACAATGTAACTAGCTTTTGTCAGGTTGTTTGTTTGTCATCTGGTTTTTAGGAGCATTAACAACTAAGGCCATATTGCTCCGGGATATGCGGTGATCATTCACTGACCATTCCGCATCCTGCATATTTGGTGGTGACGGGCTCGAACCCCGGTCAATCAAGAAGCGTGTGCTACGCACTGCTGCTCCTTCCCACCTGTCTACGGAGGCGCCTAGCTTTTGTCAGAGCTCTATCTGTTTTGACAAAATTTTCAAAGTATTTTGTTGCTTACGCAAACCACATTTTAAATTTTCTGCTTCAATTTTCATTTGTTCCGGTGAAAATAGCTTATATTTTACGAAATGTTTTTTTTGAAAAATGCCTTTTTAGATTATATTCTTTAAAAACGGAAATAGTTTCGTTACAAACCAAACAAACAGCTTTATCGTCTATATTTGCAATTAAATATCTGAATGTCCAATCATCATTGAAAATGCGGCATTTGGCATCAATTTTTCTTTTTTTTTTTTAATTGGCTCATTTTATGGGCTATAAATTATATTAAATTAAAAATTGTAATAATTAGAAAAGGCATAAAACATAAAATATCTCGCACCAATATTACTTTTTTTCAATAAGAAGTCAAACCCAAAGGAACTTCGTTCGATCGATGCTACAATAATAATTAGGAAATAACTTTTTGACGCTGCGTAGAATCACTTGGTTACTCTTGTACTGGCCGCGATTCCCGATTGAACTGAATTAAGCCGAACGTTTACGGCGAGTGTAGTCAGGTATGGATTTTCTATATTTATGCATTTACCGAGGGGGCCGGATTCAACATCGTCGCGGGCCGGCTGTTGCCCACCCCTGATATACAGTAAGCCCTCGCTATTCGCAATATCTGTATTTGTGGTCGCTGATTTAAACCTAAAAAAATGTGAATTTTAAAGCCCTGTGAACATTTTCAAAACATGGGCATGGCTAAAAATCATCTTGCCAGGTCCACAGAGTAGTACTCTATGGAGCGGTCAAAACAGTGCTCAATAGGTGGGGGGGAGAGGGGTGACAAAATCGCGAGTGCGGATGTTTCCCGCTAATCCTTGTTCAGTATGTGTACTGTGCTTGTCATGGAAGATTTCGTCTCTTGATATGTTTACAAAAGTGAAAAATCTACCGTTTTGCAGTGTGTTGGTGTAAACAGACTTTTTCGAGCGTGTTAACTTTAAAAGAAAGTGACTTTATTGTGGACAGGTTCTTTTCTAATCCTACAAAAATATGGCTATGAATAACAAGGGAATTGTGAAAAGATCAAAAAAGGTGATGACATTAGCGAGTAAAATTGAATTATTAGACAAAATTTCTAATGGTGAAAGTGTCTCGTCAGTGGCAAAACATTATAACATCAATGAGTCAACGGGTGCGATCAATCAAGAAATCGGAAGAAAAAATCTGCCGTAGTGTCCGTGTAAACGTGCTAATTGCTTCAAAAATTTGCTCTGTAACTCGTGATGTTAAATTAGAAAAAATGGAAAAGGCTTTAATTCTGTGAATAAAAGACTGAACTCAAAATAAAATCCCGTTAAGTTCACTCATCATTTGTGAAAAGGCAAAACACCTTTATCAACACTTTAGCGAAACTGGTGATAGCACTGGCAGGATAAGTTTTTTAGCCAGTGAGGCTGTAGCTTTAAATGAAGGAAAAACTATAGCAGCACCTACCACACTGGCAGCTTTCAATCCATCAGTATAGATTTTACAGGCACGGGAGTTCAGAGTAGCATGAACTGAGTGGAACTGTTCGATATTGCAAGAAGTTATCACATTTTTCCCCCACTGAAGAAAATGCCCATCATAAGAGGCAGAAACGTATGTCCAAGGTGGAACAGGAGCAGTTGTGTCCTGGAAAATGTCACTTAAATCAATATTCCAATTCTGAACAAGCTCTTTAATCCTGAGTGAAGCAGGTCTATTTCCATTTGGCTTGCTCTCATAGAACAAATCCCACCGAGTATTATTGGGGTGCGATGGAAGACTCTGGATTTTAGCAGCATATTGGAGCAGTAATGTTTTCCTACAAAGAGTAATGGAGGATCATCCGCTTCGATATAAATACTTTGGATTGTAGAAATCCAAATTTGGATTATCGAAGCGGATGATCCTCTTCGATATAAAGACTTTGGATTGGAGAAATCCTGAAAGCCCTCAACACAGTCCTCAGAGCACTGTGCTGGATGATATTTAGATGTTGTAAAGTAGTGCTTCTGACAGAATCATATACTAGACAACCATAATCTGAGCATGAATGGATTAAAGTTCTGTAAAGGTGAAATAAATTATATCAGTCAGCTCCCCAAGACACGGACGAGACTGATCGAAGTATGTTCATATGCTTTCGACAAACAATTTCTTAATTGAGTGATGTGAGCTTGGAAATTATTCAGGAAGGAGTCCTTCAGGGATTAGAGTATTATTGATTTGTAATTCAGGATCAGAATGGAGAGCCCGCCGCTTGCAAAAGTGGGTAGCAGTGCATTTCTTTTCTGATAGCCAATAGCCATTCCTTAAAAGTCCAGGATCCTACTTTGGTTATGGCGTTCAATGGTATTGATAGTTTGAGACTGACAGGAAATGGTAAGATCATCTGCATACATAAGTTTCAACAGTTTTTGGGACATCATGTGTCATGCTGCTAACTCTAACTGCAAAAAGTGTTGAACTAAGTGTTTGATCCCTGTGGGACTCGTTCTTCCTGAATGTGAGAAGCAGATGCTTTTATACTAGACCTTTTTCAGGTCTGGTATAAAAGCATACTCTCTGCTTCTCACATTCACAATTTTCCTGCACAATTGCAGGAAATTTTTAATTATTTCAGGCAAATGTCTCCTAAATCCCAGATGGTAAAGATCCATAAGAATGCCATGATGCCAGGTAGTGTCAAATGCCTTTTCCAGATCTCGGTTGACCATGACTAGATGTTTCCTGACAAAGGCATTGTGGATATGAGATTTGGCTTTGATCAGCACATCTAGGGTTAATCTATTTTTTTGAAAGCCATACTGATGATCTGGCAGGAGATTCTGTGACTCCAGGATGTAAGTGAGCCTTGTATGAACCATCCTTTTGAAAATTTTATCCAAGCAGCTCGTGAGAGATATGGGCCTATAATTTTGAACCAGGAAAGGATCTTTTCCTGGTTTTGGTATAGCAATAATAAAAGAATGGCACCAAGAATAAGTAGTTTCATAGAAGATCAACAAAGTAAGCAAGTCTTTTTTTGGTAAATGATTCAATCAACCCCAGGGGCTCACATCTGGTGAGTATGGGCTTGGCACACCCAGGGTCCTAAGCTGGATATCATCATTCTTCTCTTTCTTGGCGATTCCCTTCTACTTCTCTCTCTCTCTCTCTCTCTGGGTAAATTGGATTTTTTTTTTTTTTTTTTTTTTTGCTTGTGCAGCAAAAGCTTCGGCTTCCTTGCACCATATAGCTAATAATGATAATAATAATAATAATGTAATGAGTACCATCTGGGCCTGCAACACTATTGGATGATCTATTTAATGGTTCTTTGAGTTCTGTCAATGTAAAGGGTTGATTGTGTGGAAAGGAGCAGTGCATGAAGAAGTTGATTTTATGGCATTCTGCAGCTGCTTTAATGTTTTGGATGGAAGATGCATAGGAAGCAGAAGCAGAGATTGTGGCAAACGATTCTGTTAGTGCATTAGCAATTTCTTCAGGAGTAGACACGTCTTTCCCTTTCCAATGAAGTATCCCTCTCCAGATGAGCTGGATTCCGGTATCTTTTGTGATGGTTGAGACAAAGGCAATCCACGAATCACGTTTTGCTTTCCATATAATTTGCCTTGCTTTCTGTCTAATTAGCTTAAAGTCTCTTATAAGCGATTAAGTTAGTTGTGGTAGGATACTTTCGGAAATTATTCCACGCACAGTTTTTCTCCTGTTTGGCATGAAGGCCATCTGTATTCCACCGATGATTTCAGTGAATGCTATATGTCTTTGATTTTGGAATAGATGCATTAGATGCTGTCAGAATCTGATTGGTTATGTATGCAGTTACATAAAATCTGTCTAGACCATAGGTTCTCAAAGTGGGCGGTACCGCCCCCAGTGGGCGCTGAAGCCTTCTAGGGGGCGGCAATAGTGGGTTCAGAAGCAATTTGGGGGGGGGTCTAGGGGTTGGTGGCTCCTTATCCGTATTTTTATCTCCTCGAGTCCAGTGGACTCAGTTCAAAGGTCAGCTAATAAATTCTATAATTGTTACTCTATGGACACAGCTGAAATTCGCTATAGGTGAAGCCAGAACTGTTTTCTTCGATTTTCCCACGTCAATTTTCAAAACCTTCTATTGAATTTCACGCAAATGACAAAAATGTGACATCAAGTGTGTATTTTTTTAGGCGTTTTTCTGTTATTTTTCTAAACCCACCCTAATTAGCCTAGGGCCTTTGAAACACGACAACATGAGCTACTGTGAGTTGACATAATATAGTGAAACAGTAGCAACAACTGTTTTTGAAAGCGAACAGATCGTATTTCCTTTCTTCAACGTGTATTGCTCCTCTGAACAGAAGATCAAGGAAATTCATCTTTTAGAAACGAGAAAAACTGGTGTAAAACTAATAACACTACAATGCGCATTTGATAAAAAAAAAAAAAAGTTTGCTTTATTGTAATTGTTTTTAGTAAACCATATCGGAACAGCAGTTTCCTGGGTTTGATCCCCTAATGAAATTTCGAGAAAATATTTCTATTTGTAGCTGCGTTATAAACTTCGAAAACTGGTGTGCAAAAGAAGAAAAAAAAAATCACTCGCTATGAATAATAACATATTGTTTCTTGAAATGTGTATTCTTCACAAAACTGCAATATTTTCTAACAGTACAAAGCTAACAGATTGCGACTAACGGCTGCCGAAAAAGTATTCTTAGAAGATATTTTCTTGTTACTCTTTGATGTCATCGCAACGGGAGAAATTTTGTTTTAGTACAGAAGCCAAATAAATTCACTATCCACGGTCATAATGCTGTTCTGAACTGCAATAAACAGATAAACCCTGCTGAAAAATAGATTTTCTCCCCATCACTTCTCTTGCTTTGCTGTGGTTTTTGGTGAGTAATTTCACACAATCAAGTACGTGACTGCTAAATGCGATGCGGTTTCTTGTATTCTCTCTCTATTTTGAGATCTCTGATCGTGTGGTCATCCTGAAGTATAAACAGAAAATTTGTTAGTTGGAATGCTGCCCACCAATGGCACCAATTATCAACTGTTTTACTGTCCTTCTAATTTTCAATATGTGTGCAGATAATAGACTTGGGCAAAATTCAAAAGTGCTACTTCAATTAGGAGCAAAAACCATTTGCCCCAACATAACAAATTACTTTAGGTACAATAAAGGACGACTACTGATGATTTTACTGACTGGAAGGAAGTGTCCACAACTGTACAAGGCTGTCACTCAAAGGAAAGTAACTGTAGTCATTTGTATTCAAGGGCAAGCTATACGACGATGTTTGAAATGTATAATGCAGTTCACTGGCTAATATTTCCAGGGGGATTATTGCAAAATATTGTTCCGAAAAACAATTACAATAAAGCAAAGAGGGTTTTTTATCGAATGCACACTGGACAAAAATCGGAGTAATCTGAACTTAGGCATCCTACGATGAAGCTGACTTATTAGAACTTTAGCATCTGTTGTGAAACTGAATGCAATAAAGAAATACTTTCGAATCCGCGATGAAACTAACTTACTAGAACTTCAGCATCTGTGATGAAAGTTACAGTTATGGACCTTTGACAATCTCCTGGCCTTCCTCCCACCAAAAGAGTATTTTTATTTCTTTCTCTCTGTCTCTTTCCCTTAGAGTCGGACTAGAAAGGGTGAACTCCCTCCCCTAAGGAGTTTTTTTCCCCCTGAAGTGAATGAAAGGAAGTGGAAATTTCAGGAAAATGGCAAACATTTGGCAGCTCTGTCAGCGCAAGAGAAGTGAAATTACATTTGCAGCTCAGAATGGAATTCAAGCAAGCAAACATATGACACTTTATGGTGAATTTTTCGGGCATGTGTGTGATAGTGAAAATTCAATTTTTTCCTCAAATTTTTTAATGGTATCAAATGCATATAAAACAATCCATTACTCATAGCATATATATATATATATATACAGTATATATTTCTTTTTCACATGCATGCATTTGGTGTGCAAACGAACTTCGAAACCAAATGCATGCGAAGTTCCTTTGCAACATTTGGTTGCGAAGAATTTAAGTGAACGCCTGCATACTTCACTCCATTACGTTATTAGAGCAGTCAACAAGATTAGAAGCAATTCATTGAGTGACAGATTGTTTAGCCAACTTTGTAGTGAAAATAATGAACATTTCAATCGTTTGCTGCTTCACACAGAAGTTGGTTGGCTTTCAAAAGGTATTTGTCTGAATCGATTTTACAATTTGTTTGAGTCAGTACTAGAGTTCCTAGAGAACAGAGACAATGGATTGCAGGCCAACCTGATTACATCCAAAAATGACATCGCTTATGTGACAGACCTCTATAAAATATTTAATGAAGTCAATCTACAATTACAAGGTGATGAATGGAATTTAATTAAAACAAAAAACGTTATTGCCGCTTTTGTGGGGAAACTTTTTCTGTTCAAGCGGAATCTAGGCCGAGGGGAATAGCCACTTTTCAAATTTATCAGCAGTGTCTCTCAAAAAATAAGATTTACTTACATACTGCCAACACTCGGAGGTTCTCCATGCTAATTTTAATGAGTGATTTAAGGTGAATATACTAAACTGGGTTCTAGATCCTTTCTCACATGTAAACACAGCAGGATCATCAAATTTAGAAGAGGAACTCATAGAACTCACAACAAATGAAGAACTAAAAATAAAATTCAAAAGTGGATACCAAGAGTTCTGGCTTCAGAAATCAATACCGACACTGTACCCTGGATTATGGGAAATAGTGCAAAAATTTTTAATTGCATTTCCATCTTTTTATTTGGCTGAGCGTGGGTTTAGTGCTGTAGCGAATTTACTATCTAAGAATAGGAACTGATTGCATATAACTGAGCGTAGCGATTTATGACTGTTTTTAATGAAAGTTGAACCCGATATTAACAAACTTTTGAAAATGCATCAGGCTCATCCTTCACATTAATTTGTTATTTTTGCTTTCTATTTTTACTTTATTAGTTTGAAATAAACAATTTTGTAATATATTTGATGGTGTTTTAATTATTACAATAAGATTCTTACTAATGCATTTGCAAACTCTTAATATGTATTCCGAATTTTCATATTTAAACCATTGTATGAAACTGTGCATAATGTTATTCAAGCATACACTTTACAATCTTTACATATGGGCTAAGTTTCATCAAAATCGGTATAGCAATAACTGTGTTCAAGATGAAGCAAATATTGGCCACTACTTTTTCAATAATTTAATGGCATAAGCAGTAATATATCATTAGTTGCTATTTACGTCGAAAATATCAAATGGCTTGAATGCGGAAAACTGTTATAATGGGGGACGTTAACAAAATTTATGTTTTGCAAAGTGGGCGGTGGTCCGAAAAAGTTTGGAAACCTATGGTCTAGACATATTTGGACAGAATAGCCATCCCAATTTGCCTTTCTAAACTTCCAAGTGGATTGTTGATTAGGATTTACAGTTACCGTTGTTTGTAATGAGCAAATAATCGGAAAATGATCGCTATTAAAGGGAACGGTTAACACTGACCATGTCATGATTGGAAAGATCGACGATGAACAAATTGACAAGTCAGTTACAGAAGTGGATACTGTAGGTAGGTAGGTGAAGATATGTGGGAGATCCAGAGTTTAGTAAATTTAGATCATTGTTATTCAAAAACTCTTCAATCAGTTTGCCTCTTGCATCCATTGGAGTGGATCCGCACAATGAATGGTGGCTATTAAAATCACCGACAAGGCAAATCGGTGTCGGGAGTTCTGTAAGGAGATTGTCCAGTTCTGAATGGGGAAATGGCAGTAAGCTTATGCAGCATCAGCCAAGGAAAAAAAAAAAAAATTCCACTTCACCCCTCCGTTTGTTCAAAATACCTGTCCAGCTGAGCCTTAAATTTATTTAGGCTATCAACTTCCACGACAAGGGATGGAAGTCTGTTCCACCAACCAACTACCCGCTGGCTAAAGGCAAATTTCCACACATCTATCCTACATCTGTCTTTCCTCAATTTGAATTTATGCCCTCTCAGGTGATTATTCTGAGCAAGAGGCAGAATCCCATCGGCATTGAGCATGCTCAAACCATTCAAGGCTTTATACACCTCTATCAGATCACCTTGCCGGTGCCTAGTCTCCAGACACTGTAATTTCCAAAACTTAAGCTTTTCTTTGTAAGAGCACCCTTTGTTCCATTCACTAACCTTGTTGCCCTTCTCTGTACTCGTTCCAGCAGCTCTACATCCTTCTTGAAATGTGGCCTCCAGACCTGTATACAGTACTCAAGGTGTGGCCTGACCATTGCCTTATACAAGGGAATAATCACCTCCTTATCCCTGCTAGAAAAATTCCTATATATCATTGACAATACACCATGAGCTACTCTTGCAGCCCATCTACACTGCTCAGAGAACTTCATATCTGCCTGCACAATTACCCCCAGGTCCCTTTCATTCTCTACCACTGTCAGTGTAGTACCACACAGTTGATAGTTGCTCTCGGGGTTGCTGTTTCCCGTATGTAGTACTTTACATTTGTCAATGTTAAACTTCATTTGCCACCTCTCAGCCCATCTGCTCAACCTTTCCAGGTCCTGTTGCAGCAGCATAGCGTCAGTAGTGTCCTTAACAACCCTGCCAACTTTTGTATCGTCTGCAAACTTAGACATTAAGCTTGATATACCATCATCAATATTATTTATAAATACAGAAAACAACAATGGACAAAACACTGAAACCTGAGGGACTCCACTGATAACATTAGTCCATGATGAGCAGTGTCCATTGATTATCACTCTCTGTCTTCTCCCCCTCAACCACCCCTTTATCCATAGCAGCAATTTGCCTCCAATGTCACACTGCTCCAATTTGTGTAGCAGTCTTCTATGTGCAACAGTATCAAAAGCCTTTCTAAGATCCAAGTATATAATATCAAAGTTATTCCCTGCATCCAGTTCTTTTGTGACTGCATCATAGTATCCAATCAAATTGTTAGGCAGACTTCCCCTTAACAAAACCATTCTGTGTCCGAGCTGTAACTGAAGTCTTGTCTAGATGATCCTGCAGTGCTTCTTTAACCAGTGCCTCCATTAATTTTCGTGGAACAGAAGTTAAACTCACAGGCCTATAATTACTTGTGTCAGCCTTTGATCCTCCTTTGTGAAGTGGGGTCACATTTGCACATCTCCAGCCCATGGGTACCTCCCCTGAGTCCAAAGAAGCTCTCATAATTATGGCTAAGGATTTGACTTTTTTTGCTGCTTCCTTTAATATAACTTCCTTTGCTGCTTCCTTTAATATAACTGGATAGATCCCATCCATCCCAGGTGCCTTTCTTGTGTTTATCTTCAACAATTTCTCCTCCACTTTACTCTGTTATTACAAGATTATCTAGCTTACTGCCAGAGTTGAATACATCTCTGGCATTCCCCTCACTGAATAACTCCTCACGTGTGAATGGCAATGCAAAATATTCATTTAGTTTGTTAGCTACCTGAGCAGGATCATCAACAGTTGAACAATCGATATCAAGTGGACCAAGCTGATTCATCCCCTTCCTTCTAGAGTTTACATAAGTAAAGAACGTTTTGCTGTTTTTCTTTGCATCCCTTGCCAAAGATTTCTTGTAATCTGCCTTCGCCTGCCTAACCTCCTTTGTAACTTGGTTACAGATCAACTTATATCTATCATAGGCTTCTGTGTCACGTGTTAATTTATATGTATCCCAAGCATTTTTCTTCTCTGCCATATGTCTCATTAGTTCATCTGGCATCCACTTAGGCCTAAACCTTGAACAATATTTCTTAGTTGGTATGTAAAGCCTAGTAGCTTTCAAGATAAGTTCTTTGAATGCTTCCAATTTTTAATTTGCTGTTGGTAACATCATCAGTTGGTCCCACTGTATAGAATTTAAATACTGTCTCAGACTATCGTAGTTGCCTTTACGAAAGCAATAACCCTTCCTTTATCCCTGATGGTAGTTACCTCTTTGAGTAAATCCCACTTCAGCACACTGTGATCACTGCCACCTAGTGGTTCCTCTATCTGTAGATTCTTAATACATGAAGAATCACTACTGATAAACAACTCAAGAGTATTACTTCCTCTGGTTGCCTCCTGAACATGCTGATGTAGAAAACAAACATCCAATAAATCCACAAAAGCCTTGCTAGTGTGTGAGTGACCAACCCACAAATTCCAGTCAATATCTGGGAAATTAAAATCCCCCATTATAAGACTCTCTGATTTTCGGCACACTCTATTTCCCTGTACAGTTTCTTATTATACTCATCAGAGTCATTAGGCCTGTAGCACACTCCTACTCTCAATTTTGATCTCCCAATGCTTATGTCACACCAAACTGACTCGACAGTGCACTGTCCAGCGATGCCCACTGGCTTCCTTGGATTTTATGTGTTTCTTAACTAATAGCATAACCCCTCCTCCCTTCCTATCCTTTCTATCCTTTCTGTAGACGTTGTACACCCCAAATTCCAGTTCTGCATTCCTTATATCTGTGTGACACCACATCTCTGATATCCCAACAATATCCGCCTTTGATGCTTTGAGCAGTACTTCAAATTCATCAAATTTATTTACCAAACTCGTAGCATTGGTGTACACGCAAGTGTGCACCAATGCTGTTCTTTTTCTTAGCTACCCTAACACAACCCATGTGTTTACTTGTACCGCAATGACTCCCAGCAGCCTCTGAAATATCCTGCATCTTGTTTTCCAGGCTTCTGCTCATTCCAATAGAAGCAGTGCAAGAATCACTTTCACCTCTGCCAGTGGCTACTGTTAATCTATTAGTCCGAATGTAAATAGAAACAAGGGTGAATGCAGTACCAACTTCAACGTGAGCTTCCACAGCTGCTAGGGGGGTTTGTAATTGGATGGGCCTCGATGGAATATTAGAATTAATGAGAATGGCTACTCCTCCACATGCAAGAGATTCTGATCTTCTATATCGTCTCTCCATGATGTAATTTGAAAATTTTGGTGAGACCTGAAGTGACAAGAATATTTCTTGTAGGATTTCCTGTTAATTCGGGTGAGTAAATCCTTAAAATCTGGGGTGGATGGAATCTATCCAGTTATATTAAAAGAGGCAGCAGAGGAAGTAAGCAAATGCTTTGCCAAAATTATAAGACCTTCCTTGGACTGAAGATGTGCAAATGACCGCAATCCACAAAGGGGGATTAAAGGGCAACAAGTAATTACAGACCTCTTAGTTTAACTTCTGTTCCAGGGAAATTAATGGAGGTACTGGTTAAAGAAGCATTGTAGAATCATCTAGACAAGACTTCAGTTAAAGCTCAGACACAGCATGAGTTTGTTAAGGGGAAGTCTTGTCTGACCAATTTGATTCGATACTATGATGTGATCACAAAGGAACTGGGTGCAAAGAATAATTTTGGTAACATATATTTGGATTTTATGAAGGCTTTTGATACTGATTGATACTTTTATTAATGATATTGATGATGGTATATCAGGCGTAATGTTCAAGTTTGCAGACAATACGACAGTCAGCAGGGTTGTTAATGACACTAATGACAGTACGCTGCTGCAACAGGATCTAGAAAAGTGAAGTGGGTGGGCTTAGGGGTGGCAACTGAAGTTTGACATTGACAAATGTGAAGTACTGCATATGGGAAGCATTAACCCCAGAGTAACGTATCAACTGTGTGGTACTACTGACAGTGGTAGAGAATGAAAATGACTTAGGGGTAATTGTGCAGGCAGATATGAAGTTTTCTGAGCAGTGCAGACAGTCTGCAAGAGTAGCTCATGGTGTCTTGTCAATGATATACAGGAAGTTTTCTAGCAGGAATAAGGGGATGATTATCCCCTTGTATTAAGATCTACTCTCTAAAGGCAATGGTCAGGCCACACCTTGAGTACTATATACAGGTGTAGGGGGATTCATTTTAAGAAAGATGTAGAGCTGTTGGAATGAGTACAGAGAAGGGCAACAGGATTAGTGAATGGAACAAAGGGTTGCTTTTATGAAGAAAGGCTTAAGTTTTGCAAATTACAGTTTCTGGAGACTAGGCATCTGCGAGGTGATCTGATCAAGGTTTATAAAAGGCTTATAAAGCCTTGAATGGTTTGAGCATTCTCAGTGCTGATGGGATTCTTCTTCTTGCTCAGAATAATCGGCTGAGATTGCATAAATTGAAATTGAGAAAAGACAGTTGTAGGATAGATGTGTGGAAGTTTGCCTTTAGCCAGCAGGTTGTTGATTGCTGGAACAAATTTCCATCTGTCGTAGAAGTTGATAGCTTAAATAGATTCAAGGCAGAATCTATTTAAGAAACTAGACAAACATTTGGAGCAAGTGGATGGGTGAAATGAGAATTTTTTTTTTTTTTTGGCTGATGCTATATAAGCTTGGTTTTCTGCGCATGTGCTTTTACTAATGCTAATGACAGAGAGAGTAGATCTTAATGCAAAAACCAGTTCTGTATATACACTAATGTTTCGATTAGACTGGGATTGATCAGCAATCTCAACAGATTCGTTATGTGAAGGAGAGTCAGGGTTCCCAGATAATCCTGCAGTCTTTGTCTATTGAAGCAGGAATGTCTACAGAAATGCTATCATCATCAGCCCATGAAGAAGTGGGCAGGGGTGGAAATCTGTCTTGAAATCAGCCCAATTGAACTGAAACCATTTTTTAGCAGATAATACAGTTATTTAGAAGATTTTTTTTCTTCTTCCAGATTTTTGAGTGAGAAAAAGCCGATACAAATTTTAAATCTGATTAGGCTTAACAACCTGCTTGCTTACTTAAGAGATCCAGTGCACACAATTTTCTGCCCATTCTTAAATAAACTGAAATGTAGTGTCAAAATGGACTTATCAAGGTTGGTGAAAGCTCGTGTTTTTTGGGTGGACAGAATAAACACAAGAAAAAGGTAAAACATTTCGAAAGTGAGCACTGTGTTTGCTAGTATTAAGCACGAAACATTCAATGGGTTAGTGCGCTGCCCTTGTCCACAAGTGGAGCTGGTGAGGGTGACTTTCTTTGTCAAAGGTGGAAAAAAAGAAAGGTAAACTGCAGCTATTATCATCCCACTGCAAGATGGAAGCCTCCTCAACAATTCATGCTGAGGGAAATGGACCATAATCTACCATGCTGGTCCAGTGTGGGTTGACAGATTAACCATATTTAGCAGGGCAAGGACTTGAACTCCGCTCTACTCAAAGAGCGTGTGCTATTGCACTCCCACTCCTGACCACGCGGCTATGGAGGGCAAAAGTGGAAATAATGATAAAAATTATAAAAATAATACCTGAATCTAATGACCCAATGTGGTGAGACCAGATGTGGAGATGCTCTCTGAGCTTAGTCCCTCCAAAGACAAAAAATTGCCGTTAAATAGCTTGACAAAACAATTTAAAAATGTAAAATTTCAGAAGCACATTGAAGCACATGTTCACCCTGGCACGTTCCCACACACGTTCACCCTGGCACGTTCCCACTCAGTCATCATGAAACCATCATATGGACATGTGTTTGTAAAGGGTGGCTCCTAGAACTCCAGTTCAACTCCTCATATCTCTGTTAAGAATAGTATTATAGTATAGAATAGTTAAGATTAGGGATGGGATACACTTAAATAGAAAGGGTGCAAGAATATTTGCTGATGCTATTGAGGCAGTGTTAGGTGGGTCGGAAAACTGCTAGCTTGGGGGGAGACAAAGACCAATAGATTGACAGTAGCCACTGGCAGAGGTGAAAGAGATTCTTGCACTGCTTCTATTAGAATGAGCAGAAGCCTGAAAAACAAGATGCATGATATTTCAGAGACTGCTGGGAGCCATTGCGGTACAAGTAAACACATGGGTTGTGTTAGGGTAGCTAAGAATAGAAACAGGTGCAGGTATACTTGCGTGTACACCAATGCTAGGAGTTTAGTAAATAAATTTGATGAATTTGAGGTATTGCTCAAAACATCAAAGGCAGATATTGTTGGGATATCAGAGACGTGGTGTCACACAGATATAAGGGATGCAGAACTGCAATTCGGGGAGTACAATGTCTACAGAAAGGATAGACAGGATAGGAAGGGGGGAAGGGTTATGCTATTAGTTAAGAAACACATAAAAACCAAGGAAGTGAAGCCAGTCGACATCGCTGGACAGTGCAGTGTTGAGTCAGTTTGGTGTGACATAAGCATTGGGAGATCAAAATTGAGAGTAGGAGTGTGATATAGGCCTAATGACTCTGATGAGTATAATAAGAAACTGTACAGGGAAATAGAGTGGGCCAGTAAATCAGAGAGTCTTATAATGGGGGATTTTAATTTCCCAGATATTGACTGGAATTTGTGGGTTGGTCACTCACACACTAGCAAGGCTTTTGTGGATTTATTGGATGATTGTTTTCTACATCAGCATGTTCGGGAGGCAACTAGAGGGAGTAATACTCTGGATTTGATTATCAGCAGTGATTCTTCATGCATCAAGAATCTGCAGATAAATGAACCACTAGGTGGCAGTGATCACAGTGTGCTGAAGTGGGATTTACTCAAAGAGGTAACTACCATTAGGGATAAAGGGAAGGGTTATTGCTTCCGTAAAGGCGACTATGATGGACTGAGACAGTATTTAAATTCTATACAGTGGGACCAACTGATGATGTTACCAACAGCAAATTCAAAATGGGAAGCATTCAAAGAACTTATCTTGGAAGCTACTAGGCTTTACATACCAACTAAGAAATATTGTTCAAGGTTTAGACCAAAATGGATGTCAGATGAACTAATGAGGCATATGGCAGAGAAGAAAAATGCATGGGATACTTACAAATTAGCACATGACACAGAAGCCTATGATAGATGCAAGTTGATATGCAACCAAGTTACAAAGGAGGTTAGGCAGGCGAAGGCAGATTACGAGAAATCCTTGGCAAGGGATGCAAAGAAAAACAGCAAAGAGTTCTTTACTTATGTAAACTCTAGAAGGAAGGGGATGAATCAGATTGGTCCACTTGATATTGATGGGTCAACTGTTGATGATCCTGCTCAGGTAGCTAACAAACTAAATGAATATTTTGCATCGACATTCACACATGAGGAGTTATTCAGCGAGGGGAATGCCAGAGGTGTATTCAACTCTAGCAGTAAGCTACAGAATCTTGAAATAACCGGGAGTAAAGTGGAGGAGAAACTGTTGAAGATAAACACAAGAAAGGCACCCAGGGTGGATGGCATCTATCCAGTTATATTAAAGGAGGCAGCAAAGGAAGTAAGCAAACCCTTAGCCATAATTATGAGAGCTTCCTTGGACTCAGGGGAGGTACCCATAGACTGGAAATGTGCAAATGTGACCCCAATTCACAAAGGAGGATCAAAGGATGACACAAGTAATTATAGACCTGTGAGCTTAACTTCTGTTCCAGGAAAATTAATGGAGGCACTGGTTAAAGAAGCACTGCAGGATTATTTAGACAAGACTTCAGTTATAGCTCGGACACAGCATGGTTTTGTTAAGGGGAAGTCTTGCCTGACCAATTTGATTGGATACTATGATGCAGTCACAAAAGAACTGGATGCAGGGAATAACTTTGATATTATATACTTGGATCTTAGAAAGGCTTTTGATACTGTTGCACATGGAAGACTGCTACACAAATTGGAGCAGTGTGACATTGGAGGCAAATTGCTGCTATGGATAAAGGGGTAGTTGAGGGGGAGAAGACAGAGAGTGGTAATCAATGGACACTGCTCATCGTGGACTAATGTTATTAGTGGAGTCCCTCAGGGTTCAGTATTGGGTCCTTTATTGTTCTCTGTATTTATAAACGATATTGATGATGGTATATCAAGCTTAATGTCCAAGTTTGCAGACGATACAAAGGTTGGCAGGGTTGTCAAGGACACTACTGATACTATGCTACTGCAAAAGGATCTGGAAAGGTTGAGCAGATGGGCTGAGAGGTGGCAAATGAAGTTTAACATTGACAAATGTAAAGTGCTACACATGGGAAACAGCAACCCCAGTGCAACGTATCAACTCTGTGGTACTACACTGACAGTGGTAGAGAATGAAAGGGACTTGGGGGTGGTTGTGCAGGCAGATATGAAGTTCTCTGAGCAGTGCAGACGGGCTGCAAGAGTAGCTCATGGAGTATTGTCAATGATATACAGGAATTTTTCCAGCAGGGATAAGGAAGTGATTATTCCCTTCTATAAGGCAATGGTCAGGCCACACCTAGAGTACTGTATACAGGTCTGGAGGCCTCATTTCAAGAAGGATGCAGAGCTGCTGGAACGAGTACAGAGAAGGGCAACAAGATTAGTGAATGGAACAAAGGGGTGCTCTTACGAAGAAAGGCTTAAGTTTTGCAAATTACAGTGTCTGGAGACTAGGCACCAGTGAGGTGATCTGATAGAGGTGTATAAAGCCTTGAATGGTCTAAGCATGCTCAATGCTGATGGGATTCTTCCGCTAGCTCAGAAAAATCACCTGAGAGGGCATAAATTCAAATTGAGGAAAGACAGACAGATGTAGGATAGACGTGCGGAAATTTGCCTTTAGCCAGCGGGTGGTTGGTTGGTGGAACAGACTTCCATCCCTTGTAGTGGAGGTTGATAGCCTAAATAAGTTTAAGACTCAGCTGGACAGGTATTTTGAATGAACAGAGGGGTGAAGTGGAAGTGGGGGTTTTTTTTTTTTTTTTTTTTTGGCTGATGCTGCATAAGCTTGCTTTCTTGCATCAAATGCCTCTGCTAATGCTAATGCTAATTTCTACAAATGAGCTAGATATGTGAGTGATGTAGGTTTGTGTATATTACCTGTGTTCTGTTGTGTCTAGGCACTTTGGTTGCCCAGAAGTATCAGTCACCTGGAGAGAGATGATTCTGAGCACTCGTCCACACCGCCGGAAGGTGGACAAGTTCCATAGTGCTTGTACTGTCCCAATTTGAGACTGTGACCCACCGGATGTTGCCAAAATGTGAGCCAGATTACCTGGGGGCACACTCCAGAGGAGAAGGGAAAAAAAAAAATAATAAAAAAGTAAAAAAAGAAAGGAAAAAAAAAAATGTTTAAAAAAATGAAATAAAAATAAAAAATAAAATAAAATAATAAAAAAAATGAAAATAATTTAAAAACATATATATACTGTATATAAAATGTGTGTGTGTGTGTGTGTATATATATATATATATATATATAAAATTTAAAAAAATAATAAATAAATAAGAAAACCAAATAAAAATTATAGTTTAATAAATAAAATTAAAAAAATAATAAAAATCATGAAACCATCAAAGAAATGTGGTATGGAAACTACGAAACGGTGCTTTGCTCTTTCACAACAATGCACCTAGTCACACCTCGAGGATTATAGTGACTGCCATACAGGCTGCAGAATTTTACTTGCTTCAGTACACAACTTATTCTCCAGATTTAGAAGCACCTAGTGACTTATTTGTTCCCCAAGCTGAAGGATAACTGAGAAAAGATATGCTTCTGACTCTGAGGTGGGTGCAGGGTTGGAGGACCAAGATGGTTTTTCCCCCCAGAGAAATCAAAGTACTAGAGCAGAAGTGGGAGAAGTGTATTGGAGTAGCCAAGGAATGTCAAAAAGTAAAATGCAAAGCAAAGCAAATCATATGGTTTTCCTGTATGTATTAGAATACAAACTTTTTGAACCACCCTCGTGCAATCAATGGAGTGTTTTCCTTCCATATAGATAGTAGCTTATTATACCATTAAAAATAGCATGAAATTTCAGCTTTTAAACTGTTTTCTCAATTTTATCTCTCTCTCTCTCTCTCTCTCTCTCTCTCTTAAAATTGAAGATTAAAACTAAATTTTTCTCTTTTTTTTTTTTTTTTTTCTTCTTTTTTTTTTTAGGTATGAATTGAGAATAAGGTATCTCCCTAATGATCTTCAAGATCTGTGTGAAAAAGATAAAGTAGCTTTCAGATATTTTTATGAACAAGTAGGTAAAAAAATTAAATTCTGTTTATGATAAACCCCAAAATATCTTGTAATGAATTGCAGTGAATAATATAATGAAATAAAAAATTCAATAGCAGAAGCTTACATATATCAAGACTTTCCTCTCATTTCTTGTGGTTTTAAGTGTAAAGGATTGAAATAAAAGATAAATAAAAACTGAGATTTAAAACAGTGACATCCCTCTTTGAGAAAATTGCTCATTTTCTGCATTATTTGTCAAAATTATAACATTAAAAAATATGTACAAAACACTGAGAGCTTGAATAATTGGCTTTTGAATGTAATTGTCAATTGGTTTAAAAGGCTAGTAACAAAGTGTAGAATGATATTTAAAGAGTGCTTTTTGAAGTTTATGTTCCACTGCTCTAAATAAATTGATAAATACTGTTTATTCTTGACACAGATGAGGCTAAATGAGTTTACATATTCATTGTAATTACAAATATACTGAATTTTTTGGAACAGCCAGGTTTTTGGTACCACAATTAGCATTAGCATTAGTAGAGGCATTTGATGCAAGAAAGCAAGCTTATGCAGCATCAGCCAAAAAAAAAAAAAAATAATAAAAAATAAAATAAAGTAAAATAAATAAATAAAAAATAACCACTTCCACTTCACCCCTCTTCGTTCGAAATACCTGTCCAGCTGAGCCTTAAACTTATTTAGGCTATCAACTTCCACGACAAGGGATGGAAGTCTGTTCCACCTACCAACCACCCGCTGGCTAAAGGCAAATTTCCGCACATCTATCCTACATCTGTCTTTCCTCAATTTGAATTTATGCCCTCTGAGGTGATTATTCTGAGCAAGAGGAAGAATCCCATCAGCATTGAGCATGCTCAAACCATTCAAGGCTTTGTACACCTCTATCAGATCACCTCGCTGGTGCCTAGTCTCCAGACACTGTAATTCCCAAAACTTAAGCCTTTCTTCGTAAGAGCACCCCTTTGTTCCATTCACTAATCTTGTTGCCCTTCTCTGTACTCGTTCCAGCAGCTCTACATCCTTCTTGAAATGAGGCCTCCAGGCCTGTATACAGTACTCTAGGTGTGGCCTGACCATTGCCTTATACAAGGGAATAATCACCTCCTTATCCCTGCTAGAAAAATTCCTGTATATCATTGACAATACACCATGAGCTACTCTTGCAGCCCGTCTGCACTGCTCAGAGAACTTCATATCTGCCTGCACAACCACCCCCAGGTCCCTTTCATTCTCTGCCACTGTCAGTGTAGTACCACAGAGTTGATACGTTGCTCTGGTGTTGCTGTTTCCCATATGCAGTACTTTAAATTTGTCAATGTTAAACTTCATTTGCCACATCTCAGCCCAGGCCGACCGGGCTAGCCGAGTGGGTAAAGTGCCTGCTCGGCAACCCCAAGGTCGCGGGTTCGATTCCCGCCTCGGGCTTGGATCAAAGTACTGCAAAAACCTTGGGAGGTGCAATATGGCCACAAAAGCCGATGAGCCAACAACTCCCAAATCAAAAAAAAAAAAATATCTCAGCCCATCTGCTCAACCTTTCCAGATCCTGTTGCAGCAGTATAGTGTCAGTAGTGTCCTTGACAACCCTGCCAACCTTCGTATCGTCTGCAAACTTGGACATTAAGCTTGATATACCATCATCAGTATCATTTATAAATACAGAAAACAATAATGGACCCAACACTGAGCCCTGAGGGACTCCACTAATAACATTAGTCCACGATGAGCAGTGTCCATTGATTACCACTCTCTGTCTTCTCCCCCTCAACCACCCCTTTATCCATAGCAGCAATTTGCCTCCAATGTCACACTGCTCCAATTTGTGTAGCAGTCTTCCATGTGCAACAGTATCAAAAGCCTTTCTAAGATCCAAGTATATAATATCAAAGTTATTCCCTGCATCCAGTTCTTTTGTGACTGCATCATAGTATCCAATCAAGTTGGTCAGGCAAGCCTTCCCCTTAACAAAACCATGCTGTGTCTGAGCTATAACTGAAGTCTTGTCTAAATGATCCTGCAGTGCTTCTTTAACCAGTGCCTCCATTAATTTTCCTGGAACAGAAGTTAAGCTCACAGGTCTATAATTACTTGTGTCAGCCTTTGATCCTCCCTTGTGAATTGGGGTCACATTTGCACATCTCCAGTCCATGGGTACCTCCCCTGAGTCCAAGGAAGCTCTCATAATTATGGCTAAGGGTTTGCTTACTTCCTTTGCTGCCTCCTTTAATATAACTGGATAGATCCCATCCGCCCCAGGTGCCTTTCTTGTGTTTATCTTCAACAATTTCTCCTCCACTTTACTCTCAGTTATTACAAGATTCTCTAGCTTACTGCTAGAGTTGAATACACCTCTGGCATTCCCCTCGCTGAATAACTCCTCATGTGTGAATGTCGATGCAAAATATTCATTTAGTTTGTTAGCTACCTGAGCAGGGTCATCAACAGTTGACCCATCGATATCAAGTGGACCAATCTGATTCATCCCCTTCCTTCTAGAGTTTACATAAGTAAAGAACTTTTTGCTGTTTTTCTTCGCATCCAAGGATCTCTCGTAATCTGCCTTCGCCTGCCTAACCTCCTTTGTAACTTGTTTACAGATCAACTTGTATCTATCATAGGCTTCTGTGTCACGTGTTAATTTGTATGTATCCCATGCATTTTTCTTCTCTGCCATATGCCTCATTAGTACATCTGACATCCATTTAGGCCTAAACCTTGAACAATATTTCTTAGTTGGTATGTAAAGCATAGTAGCTTTCAAGATAAGTTCTTTGAATGCTTCCCATTTTGAATTTGCTGTTGGTAACATCATCAGTTGATCCCACTGTATAGAATTTAAATACTGTCTCAGTCCATCGTAGTCGCCTTTACGAAAGCAAAACCCCTTCCCTTTACCCCTAATGGTAGTTAACTCTTTGAGTAACTCCCACTTCAGAACACTGTGATCACTGCCACCTAGTGGTTCATTTATCTGCAGATTCTTAATGCATGAAGAATCACTACTGATAATCAAATGAAGAGTATTACTCCCTCTAGTTGCCTCCCGAACATGCTGATGTAGAAAACAATCATCCAATAAATCCACAAAAGCCTTGCTAGTGTGTGAGTGACCAGCCCCCAAATTCCAGTCAATATCTGGGAAATTAAAATCCCCCATTATAAGACTCTCTGATTTACTGGGCCACTCTATTTCTCTGTACAGTTCCTTATTATACTCATCAGAGTCATTAGGCCTATAGCACACTCCTACTCTCAATTTTGATCTCCCAATGCTTATGTCACACCAAACTGACTTGACACTGCACTGTCCAGCGATGTCGACTGGCTTCACTTCATTGGATTTTGTGTGTTTCTTAACTAAAAGCATAACCCCTCCTCCCTTCTTATCCTGTCTATCCTTTCTGTAGACATTGTACTCCCCAAATTCCAGTTCTGCATTCCTTATATCTGTGTGACACCACGTCTCTGAAATCCCAACAATATCTGCCTTTGATGTTTTGAGCAATACCTCAAATTCATCAAATTTATTTACTAAACTCCTAGCATTGGTGTATACGCAAGTATACATGCTCTTCCTCTTAGCCACCCTAACACAACCCATGTGTTTACTTGTACCCCCATGATTCCCAGCAGTCTCTGAAATATCCTGCATCTTATTTTCCAGGCTGCTGCTCATTCCAATAGAAGCAGTGCAAGAATCATTTTCTCCTCTGCCAGTGGCTACTGTTAATCTATTAATCCTTGTATCCCCCCAATCTAGCAGTTTTCCGACCCACCTAACACCGCCTCGATAGCATCAGCAAACATTCCTGCACCTTTTCTGTTTAAGTGTATCCCATCCCTGTAGAAGCAGTCTCTCCTGTTAACAAGTACAGACCAGGCTGAAAAAAATTCTACCCCTTGAGCCCTGCACAATCTTTCCAGGGCCGAATTGATCGACAGGGCTCTCATCATATACTCCCTCCTATCGTGTCTGGGCAGAATTGCAGACACTTTCAAATTCAACCCTAATTCACGGCTTTTTTTCATCAGTGACCTGTACTTGTTAAGTAATTCCGCCGGTCTCCTACTCTTAATATCATTAGTGCCAACGTGTACAACTATATCACCTTTTGCGCCCTTAAAAGATGATATCCACTCTACAACGTCATCAACCTTTGCCCCTGGCAGACATACCCTGGTCATGTTCCACCTATCCTTTTTACAAAGCATGTTTCCCGTTTCCCTGACAATAGAGTCACCAACAACTACTAGTTCCTTTGGGACCTGCGCATTCTGCCTTGGGGGGTTACCGCTGTGTTGCACGATGACCAAGTGCAAGCTCTGGCATTGGTGTGGGCAGCTGAGAGCTTGATGGGCCCCTCACTTGTAATCCTTCGAGGGCATCCACCCTGTCCTTCATGCTCTCATATAGGCCCATAACAACGCTGAGTTGTCGCCTGATTTCCTTACACTCCTTGCATCTCGCACATACAAAGACATCCCCCATGGCAGTATCATGTCCCATACCTGACTGCTCTGCAAACATCAAACAAATAGTGCATCTTAAAAGGCTTTGATTCAGAGGGCAACTGCCCCCCCCCCCTCAGTTCTCCCCTGATCCACAGCATTCCCATTAGCTTGAGCCTTTTGCTTTGCTGCTCTGGTTTGAGTCATGATTTAGATTTACTTTCAACAAAATTTCAATTTCAGTATAAAATTAAATCCTAAACTTGTATCGCAACACAGTTATAACGCTATATTTATGTTTCAGTAATGAGTGTTATCTACGAAATATTTGTTTCAGTAACGAGTGTTATCTACGAAATCCCTTTATATAACTTCCGTATCAAGTTATGTATTGTTTGTTTGTTATCTGGTTTTTAGGAGCATTAGCAACTAAGGCCATATTGCTCCGGGGATATGCGGTGGTCATTCTCTGACCTTTCCGCATCCTCCGTATTTGGTAGTCACGGGTTCGAACCCCGGTCTAATCAAGAAGTGTGTGCTACGCGCTGCTGCTCCTGCCCACCTGGCTACGGAGGCGCCAAGTTATGTATTAATTATTTATTTTTACTAATTATTTATGTTACGTAACCTAAGTGGTTATATGTATAGTTAAAAGTACAATTTAATTGCCAATGAAGTTCGACAAGATTAATAGATTTTACTGATTAATTTTCCGTAACAATGGCGGCTATTTACGAACGGTAAACACGTGGATTTGATGCCCTTTCCGATACTAAGTAATACCGACAAAATCTCTATCTAAGTTACTTTAAACTTAAGTACCGTAAATAGGAATATAAAGCTACTCTAGGAAATAAGTTAATATGACAATTTAAACTAATAAAGCAGAAAATAAATCAGAAAAAACTTCTCTGTTCCAAGAGCGGCAGAAAGGGACGTCTGCACTGGCAACCCTCGTCCTCAGTTCATAATGCACTGTGCATGTTTTATGGCAGCATATGAGCTCAAACGCATAACCCCCTGCATATGCTAACCACTAGGCCAGGGTTGGCTCAGCAGAGCATCATAAACTGTTGCTATGATAATTATGGGAAAATTTTGTGAAAAATTGAAAAATTTAGTTTGCCACACTGCTCCAATTTGTGTAGCATTAGCATTAGTAGAGGCATTTGATGCAAGAAAGCAAGCTTATGCAGCATCAGCCAAAAATAAAAAAAAAAAAAAAAAAGACCACTCCCACTTCACCCCTCTGTTCGTTCAAAATACCTGTCCAGCTGAGCCTTAAACTTATTTAGGCTATCAACCTCCACCACAAGGGATGGAAGTCTGTTCCACCAACCAACCACCCGCTGGCTAAAGGCAAATTTCCGCACGTCTATCCTACATCTGTCTTTCCTCAATTTGAATTTATGCCCTCTCAGGTGATTTTTCTGAGCTAGCGGAAGAATCCCATCAGCATTGAGCATGCTTAGACCATTCAAGGCTTTATACACCTCTATCAGATCACCTCGCTGGTGCCTAGTCTCCAGACACTGTAATTTGCAAAACTTAAGCCTTTCTTCGTAAGAGCACCCCTTTGTTCCATTCACTAATCTTGTTGCCCTTCTCTGTACTCGTTCCAGCAGCTCTGCATCCTTCTTGAAATGAGGCCTCCAGACCTGTATACAGTACTCTAGGTGTGGCCTGACCATTGCCTTATACAATGGAATAATCACTTCCTTATCCTTGCTGGAAAAATTCCTGTATATCATTGACAATACTCCATGAGCTACTCTTGTAGCCCATGTGCACTGCTCAGAGAACTTCATATCTGCCTGCACAACCACCCCCAAGTCCCTTTCATTCTCTACCACTGTCAGTGTAATACCACAGAGTTGATATGTTGCTCTGGCGTTGCTGTTTCCCATGTGTAGTACTTTACATTTGTCAATGTTAAACTTCATTTGCCACCTCTCAGCCCATCTGCTCAACCATTCCAGATCCTGTTGCAGCAGCATAGTGTCATTAGTGTTCTTGACAACCCTGCCAACCTTTGTATCGTCTGCAAACTTGGACATTAAGCTTGATATACCATCATCAATATCATTTATAAATACAGAAAACAATAATGGACCCAACACTGAGCCCTGAGGGACTCCACTAATAACATTAGTACACGATGAGCAGTGTCCATTGATTACCACTCTCTGTCTTCTCCCCCTCAACCACCCCTTTATCCATAGCAGCAATTTGCCTCCAATGTCACACTGCTCCAATTTGTGTAGCAGTCTTCCATGTGCAACAGTATCAAAAGCCTTTCTAAGATCCAAGTATATAATATCAAAGTTATTCCCTGCATCCAGTTCTTTTGTGACTGCATCATAGTATCCAATCAAGTTGGTCAGGCAAGCCTTCCCCTTAACAAAACCATGCCGTGTCTGAGCTATAACTGAAGTCTTGTCTAAATGATCCTGCAGTGCTTCTTTAACCAGTGCCTCCATTAATTTTCCTGGAACAGAAGTTAAGCTTACAGGTCTATAATTACTTGTGTCAGCCTTTGATCCTCCTTTGTGAATTGGGGTCACATTTTCGCATTTCCAGTCTATGGGTACCTCCCCTGAGTCCAAGGAAGCTCTCATAATTGTGGCTAAGGGTTTGCTTACTTCCTTTGCTGCCTCCTTTAATATAACTGGATAGATCCCATCCACCCCAGGTGCCTTTCTTTTGTTTATCTTCAACAGTTTCTCCTCCACTTTACTCCCAGTTATTTCAAGATTCTGTAGCTTACTGCTAGAGTTGAATACACCTCTGGCATTCCCCTCGCTGAATAACTCCTCATGTGTGAATGTCAATGCAAAATATTCATTTAGTTTGTTAGCTACCTGAGCAGGATCATCAACAGTTGACCCATCAATATCAAGTGGACCAATCTGATTCATTCCCTTCCTTCTAGAGTTTACATAAGTAAAGAACACTTTGCTGTTTTTCTTTGCATCCCTTGCCAAGGATTTCTCGTAATCTGTCTTCGCCTGCCTAACCTCCTTTGTAACTTGGTTGCATATCAACTTGTATCTATCATAGGCTTCTGTGTCATGTGTTTATTTGTAAGTATCCCATGCATTTTTCTTCTCTGCCATATGCCTCATTAGTTCATCTGACATCCATTTTGGCCTAAACTTTGAACAAAATTTCTGAGTTGGTATGTAAAGCCTAGTAGCTTCCAAGATAAGTTCTTTGAATGCTTCCCATTTTGAATTTGCTGTTGGTAACATCATCAGTTGGTCCCACTGTATAGAATTTAAATACTGTCTCAGTCCATCGTAGTCGCCTTTACGGAAGCAATAACCCTTCCCTTTACCCCTAATGGTAGTCACCTCTTTGAGTAAATCCCACTTCAGCACACTGTGATCACTGCCACCTAGTGGTTCATTTATCTGCAGATTCTTAATGCATGAAGAATCACTACTGATAATCAAATGAAGAGTATTACTCCCTCCAGTTGCCTCCCGAACATGCTGATGTAGAAAACAATCATCCAATAAATCCACAAAAGCCCTGCTAGTGCGTGAGTAACCAGCCCCCAAATTCCAGTCAATATCTGGGAAATTAAAATCTCCCATTATAAGACTCTCTGATTTACTGGCCCACTCTATTTCCCTGTAGACTTGCTTATTATACTCATCAGAGTCATTAGGCCTATAGCACACTCCTACTCTCAATTTTGATCTCCCAATGCTTATGTCACACCAAACTGACTCAACACTGCACTGTCCAGCGATGTCGACTGGCTTCACTTCCTTGGTTTTTATGTGTTTCTTAACTAATAGCATAACCCCTCCCCCCTTCCTATCCTGTCTATCCTTTCTGTAGACGTTTTGCTCCCCAAATTGCAGTTCTGCGTCCCTTATATCTGTGTGACACCACGTCTCTGATATCCCAACAATATCTGCCTTTGATATTTTGAGCAATACCTCAAATTCATCAAATTTATTTACTAAACTCCTAGCATTGGTGTACACGCAAGTATACCTGCACCTGTTTCTATTCTTAGCTACCCTAACACAACCCATGTGTTTTCTTGTACCACAATGGCTCCCAGCAGTCTCTGAAATACCATGCATCTTGTTTTTCAGGCTTCTGCTCATTGTAATAGAAGCAGTGCAAGAATCTCTTTCACCTCTGCCAGTGGCTACTGTCAATCTATTGGTCTTTGTCTCCCCCCAAGCTAGCAGTTTTCCGACCCACCTAACACTGCCTCAATAGCATCAGCAAATATTCTTGCACCCTTTCTATTTAAGTGTATCCCATCCCTGTAGAAGCAATCTCCTCCTGTTAACAAGTACAGACCAGGCTGAAAAAAATTCTACCCCTTGAGCCTTGCACAATCTTTCCAGGGCCGAATTGATCGACAAGGCTCTCATCATATACTCCCTCCTATCGTGTCTGGGCTGAATTGCAGACACTTTCAAATTCAACCCTAATTCTCAGCTTTTGTTCAGCAGTGACCTGTAATTGTTAAGTAATTCTGCCGGTCTCCTACTCTTAATATTATTAGTGCCAACGTGTACAACTATATCACCTTTTGTGCCCTTAAAAGTTGATATTCGCTCTACAACGTCATCAGTCTTTGCCCGTGGCAGACATACCCTGGTCCTGTTCCACCTATCTTTTTTACAAAGCATGTTCCCCGTTTCCCTGACAATAGAGTCACTAACAACTACTAGTTCCTTCGGGACCAGCGCATTCTGCCTTGGGGGTTGCCTCTGTGTCACGCGATGCCCAAGTGCAAGCATCTTGCAATAGTATCAAAAGCCTTTCTAAGGCCCAAATATATAATATCAAAGTTATTCCCAGCATCCAGTTCCTTTGTGACCCAAATCATAATATCCAGTCAAATTGGTCAGACAAGACTTCCCCTTAACAAACCTTTGACATGCTGTGTCCGAGCTATAACTGAAGTATTGTCTAGATGATCCTACAGTGCTTCTTTAACCAGTACTTCCATTAATTTCCCTGGAACAGAGGTTAAACGAACGTGTCTGTAATTACTTGTGTTGCACTTTGATCCTCCTTTGTGAATTGTGGTCACATTTGCACATCTCCAATCGATAGGTACCTCCCCTGAGTCCAAGGAAGCTCTCATAATTATGGCTAAGAGTTTGCTTACTTCCTTTGCTGCCCCCTTTAAGATAACTGGATAGATCCCATCCACCTCAGGTGCCTTTCTTATCTTCAACAATTTCTTCTCCACCTTGCTCTCAGTTATTACAAAATCATCTAGCTCACTGTCAGAGTTTTATTCACCTCTGGCATTCCCCTCTCTAAATAACTCCTCGTCCTCATAACTGCTCAAAACCAGTGCAGTTTTTTTTTGGTTTTCTTATCCAATTGCAAATACAATTTACGAAGATAATCTTCAATCAAAGAAGGTGTCATCGAAGCATTGGTGTTATTGGCATATTCAGTAGGTAGCCTGTTTTACTCCTTTAAAATATCTAGGTGCCTTTCTTACTTTTTTTTACTCTGCCTTTTTTACTCTTGCTTATAACTAACGGCTTCATCTTGATTGTTCCTGTCATGTTGCATGTTAAAAGAACTGTAATCTTGTCTTTGATCTTCTTTCCTGCAGATGCAGAGGAATTTTTAAAATTCATGGTGTCTGGGGTATCCCTGTGTTGTACAACCCTGTTTCATCTGTATTAAAAATGTCTTCAGGATTGTAATTGCTTAAGACAGTTTGCTGAGAGGTTTTTCAACCAGTTGTCAACTGCAGAATCCTGTTTTTCTCCATGAAGTTTTTGTAAACAATATAATGTCTCTTCTTCTATCTTGTCAGCCATCACCTTAAAATCTTTGTGTAATTTCTCAGAAAAATCATTAGCTTTTTGAAGAAGAATGCTATGATTGGTGCATTAAATGAACTGGCCTGTTTGAACCAAACTAACAGAGCTTCATCTGCTGTTTTGCATTTCCCTTCACACTTCCTTTTTGTGGTTTCGCTAATCACATTAGTGTTTAATTTGTGACATGATTTTAATAATTTTGATAAAGATCACGAAGGCACTCCTAATTTTACTGCCGCGTCCCTTTGAGACATATTGCCTAAGTTTAATTTATCGTATATTTCTATAATTCATAACTTATCTTTTACACTTAAATTCACTCTCTTTCTGTTCACTGACATATTTTTTTGGGTAGTAAAATTTAAAACACAGTAAAAAAGATAAGCATTAATCAAGAACAAAGCAACGGCACACACAAATTGGAACTAACATGACACACTCAAGTGAGATGAATTTTAGATCTAGAAATGAAGAGCAGATTTCGGTGAAGGGGAAACACATTTCACCAAAATAACATGAAAACACAGAATTCCAGATATCGATATTATCGCAAATTCAAGATCGAGTTTACTGTCCATTTATTGCACTAACAGAAAAGCCCAATAAACTAGAAAATAAAAAAATAAAAAAATTGATAGCCTAGGGTATAACGTAAAACTATATATAAAAAGTGTCATTGTATTAGCTTAGTATGGTATTGTATAGTCAAGTATAATATATGTAGTCATTTAATCGATTAAATTTGTTAACCATATTAATTCATTCTTAATTAATTAAATCTTATTTAAACAAAAATCATGCTCCAGACTAGAGCAGCACAGCAATGTGCACAAAATGGCGGGAGTGCTGAGGCTTGGAGGAGAACCAAAGGGGTCGATTCTCCAATACCTCACAGCCTAAAAAAAATGTACAACTTGTGAAATATTTGCAGATATTTCTGGAGCAGGACCTGGCCAAGGAGGATATCTTTGTATGCTATGTGCAGAGAGTGTCAAGAAATTAAGCACCAACTCAGTTCTGATGGGTGTCTGAGAGTTTGAAAAGTAGGCTAGATGACCTCAGAGAAATTAAAATGGGGAGCCCATCGAGCTCTTTCCTGCTCAACTCAATGCCAGAGCTTACTCTTGTGCACAAGACAACACAACAGCAATCTTCAGGGCAGAAAGCACTGGTCCCACAGAAACTAGTTATCGTCAGTGACTCTATTGGCAGTGAGATGGTGAATATATTGTGCAAAAAGGATAGGTAGAATAGGACCAGATATCAACTTTTGCCTGTGGCAAAGGTTGATGACCTTTTAGAGCAGATATCTTTTAAGGGCACAAAGGGTGATATTGTACACGTTGGCACTATTGACATTAACAGTAAGAGATCTGTGGATTTACTTAGCAAGTAGAGGTCAATGTTGGATAAAAGTCAAGAGTTAAAAGTCAATTTAAAAATGTGTCTGCAATTCTGCCCAGACATGATAGGAGGGAGTATATGATGAGAGCCTAGTCAATCAAATCGGCCCTGAGAGATAATGCAAGGCTCATGGGATAGAATTTTTCTCAGTGTGATCTGTGTTTGTTGACAGGAGAGATTGTTTCTACAGGGATGGGATACACTTAAATAGAAAGTGTGCAAGAATATTTGCTGACGCTATCGAGGCAGTGTTAGGTGGTTCAGAAAACTGCTAGCTTGGGGAATTCACAGACTAATAGATTAATGGTAGTCACAGGCAGTGGCGAAAGTGATTCTTTCACTGCTATTGTAATGAGTAGCAACCTAAAGAGAAAGGTGCTGGGGATTTCAAGGACTGCTGGGAGTCACCATGGAAGAAGTAAATACATGATCTCTCTTAGGGTAACTAAGATTAAGATTAGATGCATTTATACTTAAATTTACATTAATGCTAGGAGTATAGTAAATAAATGTGATGAATTTGAGGTGCTGGTCAAGATATCAAAGGCAGATATTATTGGATTTCAGAGATGTGGTATCACACAGATATAAGAAATGCAGAATTATATTTTGGGGAGTACAGTGTGTACAAAAAGGATAGACAGGATAGAATGGGAGGAGGGGTTATGCTATTAATAAAGAAACACGCAAAATCTAAGTAGGTACATCCAATTAACATGGATGGATAGTGCAGTGTTGAGTCAATTTGGTGTGACCTAAGCACTATGAAAGGAAAGATGAGAGTCGGAATGTTATACGCCTTCAGTTATCGCTCGGACACAGCATGGGTTTTTAAGGGGAAGTCTAGTTTGACCAATTTTATTGGATACTATGATGTGGTGACAAAGGAACTGGATACAAAGAATAATTTTGATATCATATATTTGGATCTTAGAAAGGCTTTTGATACTGTTGCTCATGGAAGACTGCTGCACAAATTGTGGCATTGGAGGCAAATTGCTGCTATGGATAAAGGGAAGGCTGAGTGGGAGAAGACAGAGTGGTAATCAATGGACACTCTTCATGGAATAATGTTATTAGTGGAGTCCCACAGGGTCTGGTGTTGAGTCTATTGTTTTCTGTATTTATTAATGATATTGATGATGGTATATCAGGCTTAATGTCCAAGTTTGCAGATGATTGGCAGAGTTGTTAATGACACTAATGACGGTACACTGCTGAAACAGGTTCTAGAAAAGTTGAGCAGATGGGCTGAGAGTTGGCAACGGAAGTTTTAACATTGACAAATGTAAAGTTATGCATATGTGAAGCAGTAACTCCGGAGTAATGTATCAACTGTGTGGTACTACACTCAGGGCAATGGAGAATGAAAAGGACCTGCAGGTAATTGTGCATGCAGATATGATGTTTTCTGAGCAGTGCAGACAGTCTGCAAGAGTAGCTCATGGTGTCTTGTCAATGATATATACAGGAATTTTTCTAGCAGGGATAAGGAGGTGATTATCCCCTTGTATAAGGCAATGGTCAGGCCACACCTTGAGTGCTGTATACAGATCTAGATGATTCATTTTAAGAAGGATGTAGAGATGTTGGAACGAGTACAGAGAAGGGGAACATGATTAGTGAATGGAACAAAGGGTTGCTCTTATGAAGAAAGGCCTAAGTTTTGCAAATTACAGTGTCTGGAGACTAAGCACCTGCAAGGTGATCTGATTGAGGTGTGTAATGCCTTGAATGGTTTGATCATGCTGAATGATGATGAGATTCTTCCTGTTGGATTCTCAGGCGATTATTCTGAGGAATAATCGCCTGAGAGGGCATAAATTCAAATCGAGGAAAGTCAGTTGTAATAGTGATGTGCAGAAGTTTGCCTTTAGCCTGCGGATGGTTGATTGCTGGAGCAGACTTCCATCTTTCCTTGTGGAAGTTGACATCTTAAATAGATTCAAGACAAAACTAGAGAAACATTTGGAGCGAATGGATGGGTCAAATGAAAATTTTTTTTTTTTTTGGCTGATGCTATATAAGATTGCTTTCTTGAATCGTGTGCATTTACTAATGCTAACGCCTCTGAAGAGTACAACAAAAAATTGTACAGATAAATAGAATGGGCCAGTAAATCAGATTGTGTTATAAAGAGGGATTTCAACTTCCCAGGGCCCTGAGTGCCAAGCGATAGTGCCCAAGCAATATTTTGTGCGATACATAGCATTCTTTCTCAGCAGATTAGTTATATTTATTTTCCAGTGTCTCTATTCTTCTTGTTTTTCATAAGTGATTTTTTACTTAAAAGCTTTGAAGTTGAATCCAGAAAGGAAATATACCTTTCTTTCCTTGTATATATATTTATATAATCCGTACTAACCTAACTAACTCTCTAAACCGTTTGGTCACTGGTGGCACCGCTCTTGCCTCCACGTGGCAGGGCTGGTTAACTGGGAGAAGAAAAATACTCTCCCGGGGCAAAAAGGAGCAAAGATGGACATAAATAGACATTCCCCTTACGGATCTCATGATCCAGATCTCTCAAACAGAGAAGACTTAAATGCAGGTAATGCAAAACGGCAGAAAAAGAAGGAACCGAAACCCCTGCTCCTCTTTTTCTGATACTGCATTCTTTAACTGATAATCCTTTGAGTAAGCTCTCCCCATTCTTAATACAGAAATGTCTTGAAAATGCGGCGGGCCCACCAAAAATGGTTCAAAGATTAAAATATGGAAATCTTCTAGTGGAGATGAATGAGAATAAGCACTCGGAAAAACTATTAAAAATATCGACTTTTGGTGGAATTCCCACAAAGGGTACCCCGCATGCCACCCTAAACTCCTCTAAAGGGGTAATAGCTGAGTTGGATCTCCTTAATGTATCTGAGGAGGAGATTGTTCAGGAATTAGGCGATCAAAATGTAATAAATGCCAAAAGGATAGTCATTAAGAAAGATGGGGTTCATGCTCCTACCAAAACGGTCATTCTTACATTTAAAACACCACTTTTACCAACAACTGTTGATAAAATTAGTGTTTTGAATGCTATGTCATGGGGTGCAGATCGGTATATGCTGCTGCAATTATACCGGTCGCTCATAAGATCCAAACTAGACTATGGGTCTCCTGCATATGACTCAGCTAGAGAAAGTGTATTAAAATGGCTCGACCCAGTACGTTACAATGCTCTCTGAATTGCACTATGAGCTTTTCATACATCGCCAGTTCAGAGTCTTTATACGGTGGTTCGTGTGCTTCCGTATAGAGTCTCTATATGGAAGCACACGAACCACCTCTATTTCTTCGTCGGCATGCCCTGTTATTAAGTTATGCAGCTAAAATCAGAAGTTTCCCACGTCATCCTATAAAGCAGTATTTATCCACCCCAAAAATGGCATGATTTGTACCAAAATAAACCTTTGCAGAATAAACCATGTGGCATTAGATTACAAAGCATAACTATGTGCTGGGAACTAAATATGAATAACATAATTCTAGATATTAGCACGGCTACCCCACCATGGCAAATACCCTTGGCCAATGTTGACCAACATTTCCAACAATGGGGAAAGAATGCACTTCCAAATTTCAGTATTCAGCAGATCCATGCAACTCACTCTTTTCAGTTCTCTAATTTTACTCAAATTTACACTGATGGTTCCAAGACAGATAGTAATGTTGGAGCAGCTGCAGTTCTACCAAACATTACAATATCCCAGCAGCTCCCTTTGGAGTACAGTATTTACACCTCAGAACTGTATGCTATCCTGATGGCTCTAGACAATGTAAAGCAGTCATTATATCCTCAAACTATTATCTACACCGATTCCTTAAGCACTGTATCTGCTCTTCAGTGTAAATTTCCTTCCAGTCATCTGTTACTACAACAAATTCAAATCAAGTTAGTGCAGCTTCTTGCAGACAGGCAAAAATTAATTTTCTGTTGGATACCTGGGCACTCTGGAATCATAGGAAATGAACAAGCGGATCTTGCTGCCAAGAATGCCAGTCATATAACATCAGACATGCAGATACATTACACAGATTTAAAACGCAACATACATAGCACTGTTAGAAAAAATGGCTATCCATTTGTCAGGAAGAGAAAAGCAGTAAGCTCTTTCAGAATTAAAAACGATCACAAGCAGTGGCTATGAAGCCTAAGAGGCAATAGAAAGGAAGAAGTAGTACTTGCCAGAATGCGAATAGGACATACCCACCTAACTCATAGTTATTTACTCACTCAGGATGACCCTCCGCTATGCAGCAACTGTCAAACTCAACTCACAGTAAACCACTTGATCATTGAATGCCCATTATATCTGAGAGAACGACAAACAGCTTTCTCTTCACATCTGTATTCCTCTAATAAACTTACCTTACAGCAGATTCTCGGAGACCGACAAGATATTAATATATTAATGTTTTTATCTTCCTCAAAATGATAAACAAGTATCATCTGATCTGAATCCTTTTATTTAATATAACAATCATGTACCAAATAAGATTGTAATAGGTGCATTATGGCCTTAGTAGCCCTTGCACCAATAAATCCAATAAACAACAACAACATTAACTTCCCAGATATAGATTGGAACTTTTGGGTTGGTCTCTTGCTCACTAGGAAGACTTTTGTGGAATTATTGGATGGTTGTTTTCTGCAACAGCATGTTCTATATGCAACCAATACTCTTGATCTGATTATCAGCAGTGATTATTCATGCATTAAGCATCTGCAGATAAAGGAACATCTAGGTGGCAGTGATCAGAGTTTATTGATATGGGATTTACTCAAAGATGTAACTACCATCGGGGGTAAAGGGAAGGGTTTTTGCTTTCGTAAAGGTGACTACAGTGGTCTCATTCAGTTTTTGAATTCTATACAATGGGATAAACTGATGATGTTAAAAACAATGAATTCAAAATGGGAAGCCTTCATGGAATTAACCTTGGAAGCTACTAGGCTTTTCATACTAACTAAGAAATGCTGTTCAAGGTTTAGGCCTAAATTGCTATCCGATGAGACTCGTGGCAGAGAAGAAAACTGCATGGGATGCATATAAGTTATCAGGAGACACAGATGCCTATGGTAGATATAAGCTAGTCTGTAATCAAGTCACAAAGGAGGTTAGGCAAGCAAAGGCAGATTATGAGAAATCTTTGGCAAAGGACACAGACAAAACATAAAGACTTCTTTATTTATGTAAACTCGAGAAGGAATGGGATGAATCAGATTTGTCCACTTGATATCGATGGTTCGATTGTTGATGATCCTGCTGAGGTAGCTGACAAACTGAATGAGTATTTTGCATCTACATTCACACATGAGGAATTATTAAAGGATTTATCAAACTGTAATAGGGAGCTAAAGATTTTGTAATAACTGAGAGCAATGTGGAAGAGAAATTGTTGAGGTTAAACATAAGAAAGTCTCATTAGGTGAATGGGATCTATCCAGTTACATTAAAGGAGGCAGCAAAGAAAGTAAGGAGGCCATTAGCTATGATTATGAGAGCATCCTTCGACTGAGAGGAGGTCTTCATGATACATTTGCACTGGAGATGTGCAAATATATCTCCAATTCACAAAGTGGGATCAAAAGGTGACACGCTTGTTAGTTTAACTTCTGTTCTAGGGAATATAACAATGTCACTGGTTAAAGAAGCACTGCAGTTATAGTTCAGACAGCATGGGTTTATTAAGGGTAAGTCTTGTCTGAATTATTTTATTGTATACCACGATATGGTCACAGTGGAACTGGATGCAAAGAATAATTTTGATGTCATATACGTTTATTTTAGAAAAGCTTTTGATACTGCTGAAAATGGGAGACTACTGTACAGTTTGGAGCAATATGGCATTAAGGTCAAGTTATGCATAAAGGGATTGTTGAGTGGGAGAAGACAGAGTGGTAATCAATGGACACTGCTCTTCGTTGACTTTTGTTATTAGTGGCGTTCCCCAGTGGTCTGTGTTGGGCTCATTGATATTATCTGTAGTTATCAATGATATTGATAATGGTATTTCAGGCTTAATCTCCAAATTTGCAGATGATACGAAGGTTTGCAGGGTTCTTAATGACAGTATGCTACTGAAGCAGGATATGGAGAGGTTGTGCAGATCGTTGAGAGGTGGCAACTGAAGTTTAACATTGACAAATGCAGAGTGCTGCATATGGGTAGCAGGAACCCAAGAGTAACATACCAACTGTGTGGTACTAAACTCAGGTAGTGGAGATTGAAAAAGCCTCGGGGTTATTGTGAAGTTTTCTGAGCAATGCAAAAAGGCTGCAAGAGTAGCTCATCTGGGCCTTGTCAATGATATATGATATGCGGCGCCTCCGTAGCCAGGTGGGAAGGAGCAGCAGTGCGTAGCACACGCTTCTTGATTAGACCGGGGTTCGAGCCCGTCACCACCAAATACGGAGAATGCGGAAAGGTTAGGGAATGACCACCGCATATTCCCGGAGCAATATGGCCATAGTTGCTAATGCTCCTAAAAACCAAACAACGTCAATGATATGTAGGAATTTTTCTAGCAAGGATAAGGAGGTGATCGTCCGTTTGTATAAAGCACTGGTCAGGCCACACCGTGAGTACTGCATACTGGTCTGGAGGCCTCATTTTAGGAATGATGTAGAGTTGCTGGAATGAGTACAGAGAAAGGCCACTAGATTAGTGAGTGGAACAAACTGTTGCTGTTACCAAGAAAGGCTTAAGTTCTGTAAATTGCATTCTGGATACAAGGCACCTTCATGGTGATCTGATTGAGGTGTATAACACTTTGAATGGTTTGAGCAAGTTCAGCAGTGATGGGATTCTTCCTCTTGATCAGATTCCGCACCTGAGGTGGCATAAATTGAAATTGAAGAAGGTTGTAGAATAGATGTGCAGAAATTCGCATTTAGCCAGCTGTTGATTGATTGCTGGAACAAACTTCCATCTTTCGTTGGAGAAATTGACAGGCTTAAATAAATTGAAGGCTGGAGTAGACAAACTTTTGTAGTTAATGGTGGATGGGTGAATTTGGAAGTTTTTTTTTTTTTTTTTTTTGTCTAATGCTATATAAGCATGCCTTTACTAATACTAATATGGTTTTTGCCGAACTTACTGATAAATTTCTGAAAGCTTTCTCAAAATCTCTCTAACATGGAGTTAAATGATGTTGCAATAACTGAGAGCAAAATGGAAGAGAAATTATTATTATCACTCTATACATTAAAAAAAAAAAAAAATCCATGTGTTCCCTGTACACACGAAAAATGTTTTTTTATTTCATATTCTATTTTATTTCATGTTCTCAAGCTCTATTTTAACTAATAGAGCAAGCTTATCTGCGAAAAGATCTAAACCTCCCAAGCACTTCCTAATTCATTTCACAAATATACGTGGTCTCAATTCTAATCTCAACGATGTCCATTTCCACTTGCAGTCTGCCAGACCCCATGTACTTTTTCTGACAGAATCTCAGTTATCGGTTGATTCAAATACTGCTCATCTCAGTTGCCATAATTATTCGCTGTATGATTCCTTTCGCCTCAAAGGTGGTACTTGTGCATATGTCCGTTCTGATATTCCCTGTCAGACTTGGCAATTTGGAATCTCCCCTCTTTGATCTTCTCTGGCTTAAAAATCTCTCTACCTCATTGTGTCAAATTCATCTGTTGTCTCTACCATTCTCCCAACTCCACTAATCACTTGGAGCTCTTTGACTTCCTCTCTTTGCAACTTGATTTTCTCCAGTCCAACTTTCCTAACAGTGAGGTAATTTTCCTTGGTGATTTTAATGTTCACAACTCCAGCTGGCTTCCGTTTTCTAGTCATACCGAATCAGCTGGTCGAGATGCTGAGGCTTTTGCAATTACTAATGACCTTGCACAGATTGTTCATTTACCTACAAGAATACCGGACAATCCTAATCATACAACCAATACGCTTGATCTTTTTCTCACAAACAACCCTTCTAAGTACACGGTCGATGTGAGAGGTCCTTTAGGCACTTCAGATCACAACTTGGTGATTGTCTCTTCTCCAATGGAACCTTTATCTCATGGCTATTCCCAACCTCGTGTTGTTCGGCATTACAAGAATGCAAGATGGGATGACCTGCGAGACTTCTTTTCTTCTTTTCCTTGGTCGGATTACTGTTTCAAAACTTCTGATGTCAACGCTTGCTCAGATCGTGTCAGTGAAATTATTCTTGCAGGAATGGAATCCTTTATCCCACACTCCACTTTAAAATCTCATCCTTTAAATAAACCTTGGTTTTCCAATAAATGTGCTAAGGCTGTTCAAGAGAAGAATGTTGCATATCGTAATTGGCTTGTTTCTAATTCTCAAGTTTCATTTTCTGCCTACACCAAAGCTCGCAACAATTGTAAAGCAGTTATTAATCAGTCCAAACTAGAGTTTGAACAGGCTAAGAGTAGAAAACCTGCTTCTTGCCCTAATGGTAGCCGGGCATTCTGGTCTCTTGCCAAGTCTATTGGCCGCAACTTTTGCCCATCTCTGCTCCCACCTCTGTCCAAACCAGATGGTTCTGTTGTCACTTCAGCCAAGGATAAAGCTGACCTGCTAGCATCCCATTTTTCTTCCAGCTCATGTATTAATGATCTTGGTAAAACACCACCCACCATTCCCAACACGCTCCATTCAATGCTTCCTGTGGTATTCCGTCAAAAGGATGTCAGAAGCATTTTGATGAATCTTGATGCCAAGAAAGCTCCAGGTCCCGATAGTATTTCTCCACTTGTTCTCAAAATCTGTGCTCCTGAACTTACTTCTATTCTTTTCCGCCTTTTTTCACTTTCTTATTCCAAAAGTGTTTTTCTTTTGCTTGGAAATTTGCTCATATCCAGCCAGTTCCTAAAAAGGGTGACAAATCCCTGCCATCCAATTATTGTCCCATTGCAATTACTTCTACTCTTTCTAAAGTAATGGAGAAATCAATTAACTGCTAACTCTTAAACTACCTATAAACCTTCAGTCTGGCCAACGATTGCCAGTATGGATTCCACTCAGTGTCGATCCACTGGTGATATTCTGGCTTATGTTACCCATTTATGGACTAATTCAATGGAAAGGTCCGGTGAAACACAAGTAGTTGCTCTTGATATCTCAAAGGCTTTCGATCGTGTTTGGCATAAAGGTCTTCTAAACAAGCTTCCATGTTATGGTTTGCCAACTGTTTTTAGTAATTGGTTATCCAGTTTTCTCTCTGATCGCTCACTGAGGGTGATGGTAGATGGCTCTCTGTCTTCTAACTTCTCCACTAATGCCGGTGTCCTCCAAGGTTCAGTTCGTTCTCCCACTCTTTTCCTCTTGTATATTAATGACCTCCTTCCATTGACTGGAAATCCTATCCATAGTTTTGCCAATGATAGCACATTGCATTCCACTTTCCATTTTGAGAAACCTTGTCCTGCTCAATCAACTTCAATTTTTCAAAACTTTGCTACCAATTCCTTAAATGCGGATCTTCAGGTAATTCTCCAGTGGGGTAAAGACAACTTAGTTGATTTCAACCCTTCTAAAACTCAGTCTTGTCTTATATATCGCAAAAAGGATTCTTCTGCTCCTATGCTTATCTTTAGTGACACTCCAATTTCTAGGCAAAATGATGTATCTCCTTTGGGGATTACCATGACTTCTAATCTCTCTTGCCAGAAGCACATTACAAATATTGTTTCCTCTCCGTCTAAAAAACTTGGTTTTCTCTTTCACTTTCGGCGTTACTTTTCTTCCAAACAGCTGCTCACTCTGTATAAATTGCAAATCCACCCAGCCATGGAATATTCTTCCCACATTTTGGGTGGTGCCCCCAAAACCTCGCTCACTCTTTTTGATTCCATTCAGAAGAGGGTAGTTAGCTTAATTAATGATTCATCTCTAACAGAGTCTCTCTACTCACTGTCTCATAGATGTACTGTTTCTGCTGCATGCCTCTTCTACAGATACTTCCATGGGCACTGTTCTTCTGAATTGGCTTCTATAATTGCCGCTCTCTTTTTCAAAACAGTCCGAACACGTGCTGCCACCAGCCAACATCCATTTACTGTCCAACTTCAAACTCACAGAACCAACTTTTCATCTTCCTCGTTTATTCATTCAACTGCCGTTTTCTGGAACAACCTTCCTTCATACGTATTTCCTGAAAATTACAGTCTACAGAATTCCAAGTTGAATGTCAACAAATATCTTCTTTCATCTTCTCAATCTCCAACCTAAGCACGGTACTAAGTACTACAGGTTCTAATACCTCTCGTGTTTGTGGTTTACATTAAAAAAAAAAAAAAAAAATGTGATTACATCCTTGGATTGGACAAGTTTAAAGGGGTTTAGTTCAAAAAGAATCCAAACCCGTTTCACATTTTAAAGCATTTATTTTTTTTTATGACAGATTCGTGAATTTGAGGTTGCAATACATGTTCAATAGGTAATTTACTTACAATGGGTTTGTGTTAGCTAAAATATGATACATACAGTTGAAATTGTAAAGAGTGTAAATGTCTTTGAAACACATCATCAATTGTAGCTCCATGATTAGTAGTTGATACAGAACATTTACATATCTAGAAGTATTTATTTTCTAAGAAATCAATCAATGGTTTGTATTGAGTATCTGCAAAATTAATGTTGAAATCTCCACTAAGTATCATTGGCATTCAGTCGCATTTCTAGTGAGAAAGTTTTAGCAGTGCAGCTTCTTCAATCGTGTAGAAAAGTAAAACGAAATGGAGGAATTCAATGTGTTCGTTCTTTTGGTTAGGTGAAATGTAACCATCAGGAAGAATGTAAATGTCAGAAAAAAATTTGACTATCAGGAGGAAGGCATTCAGCTGCACAAATATGTCCATCAGATCCAACACTCACAGATTTGCCAACAATTTATCAATAAATCACTTCGCTAGGAGAAGTAACAACATGAGTATGATTTTTCTCTCTTATGATAAACTGCTTTATCACCACCTTCTTGATGTTCTTGTTTGAATTGAATGACGCAGTCGAAGTTAGGTATGCTTACTTCTTTGTTATTTAGCCACTTTTCAGAAAGTAGAAGTAAATTGGATTGTTGTGTGACTCATCAGTGAGATCGTCACTGTGAGCACATAAACTTTGACAATTTAATGGTAGAATGGAAGAATCTTGTCATTTACTGATAAACTCATATAAAGTATCATGCATGGTAAATAGAGGATTATTCAACAACCTGGTAATTTCAGCTTGAAGTGTCAGAGTGGATGTAGCTTTTCTCAGTTCATGATAAAATTTCTTTTCTCCATTTGCAGCAATAGCATTACCATTAGCATTAGTAGAGGCATTTGATGCAAGAAAGCAAGCTTATGCAGCATCGGCCAAAAAAAAAAAAAATAAATAAATAAATAAAAAAAAAAAAAACCACTTCCACTTCACCCCTCTGTTCATTCGAAATACCTGTCCAGCTGAGCCTTAAACTTATTTAGGCTATCAACTTCCACAACAAGGGATGGAAGTCTGTTCCACCAACCAACCACCGGCTGGCTAAAGGCAAATTTCCGCACGTCTATCCTACATCTGTCTTTCCTCAATTTGAATTTATGCCCTATCAGGTGATTATTTTGAGGAAGAGGAAGAATCCCATCAGCATTGAGCATGCTGAAACCATTCAAGGCTTTATACACCTCTGTCAGATCACCTCGCTGGTGCCTAGTCTCCAGACACTGTAATTTGCAAAACTTAAGCCTTTCTTCGTAAGAGCACCCCTTTGTTCCATTCACTAATCTTGTTGCCCTTCTCTGTACTCGTTCCAGCAGCTCTACATTCTTCTTGAAAGGAGGCCTCCAGACCTGTATACAGTACTCTAGGTGTGGCCTGGCCATTGCCTTATCATCATCATCAGCCATTTTCAATCCACTGCAGGATGAAGGCCTCTCCAGCAACTTTCCAGTTACTTCTGTTTTGAGCACTGGCCATCCATTTACTACCTAAAAACTCATGAATTTCATCTATCCATCTCCACCTTTGTCTTGCAGGTTTTCTTCTAGCTCCTCTTGGGTACCATTCTGTTATTTTCTTAGTCCATCTGTCATCATTGCCTTATACAATAGATCAATAGCAATAATGTAAAGATCATACATCTATATGTAACTCGAGATAATGCAACATAAATTAGTTATTGTTCATGACATCTCATATATTCATAAGCTATGGAATCAAAATTACCTCCCTTTGATTTATCAATGGTAATAGCACAAGCCAGTATAAGTGGAAAATGATTTTATTTAGCCGAGTTTGCTCTGTTGTTATTCAACGAAATATTTGTACTGCTTCTTGTGATCAGTACGGCTTCTGAATCGATTTCTCTAGCCATAGCAAACTGAAGAGCCTTCATTCTTGCAGGTCCCTCAAAGTCTAAGCTGGTTGTTACAGTATACTCTGTCTAGCCAGTTCAGGAATCAATTGAAAATCCTCAAGTAATTCATTTGAACTTAAATCTTCTGGATCGAAATCTTCAGGAAGTTCTTGAATATAATTTTGTGATGTCGACGGTCCAGCTTCTTGATGAGAAGTGATGTAGAAGGTTGAGGTTGATCAAAATCTTGAGAAGCAGATTTTATCAAACGCATTATTTATTATTATTTTTTTGTTTTATTTTTATTTTTATTGTTATAACGTAAGATATTGTTATAACGTAAACAAGAAGAAGAAATGAATCATAAGTTTATCAAGTGGAAATCTGCTGTACACCAATGGAATCAGTGAAAGGAGTGAAGGTGGAGTTGGGTTTCTGGTCCATAAACATTTTAAAAACAACATTTTGGAATTCAAAAGTACATCACCAAGGGAGTCAAGACTAATACTCAAGATTTCTAAGAAGTACAAGCTAAAGATTATAATGATTTATGCACCAACATCGAGCCATGATGAGGAAGAGGTTGAAGAAATGTACACTGAAATTGAGAGTCTTCTAGATGAGCAGAAAACCCACTACACTATTATTATGGGGGACTTTAATGCTAAAGTTGGAAAAAGACAAAACAGTGCAGAAAGTGGAACTAATAGGAAATTTTGGAATTGGTGAAAGAAATGAAAGAGGTGAAAGACTTGTGGAATTTGCAGAATCTCAAGGACTGTCAGTAATGAACACCTTTTTCAAGAAAAGGGTGAACAGAAAGTGGACATGGAAGAGTCCAAATGGATTAACTGCTAATGAAATCGACTTCATCCTCACTAACAGAAGATATATTGTGAATGATGTTACCATCCTGAATAAGGTAAATGTTGGAAGTGATCACAGAATGGTAAGATGTACACTTGATATAGATGTAAGAAAGGAAAAAACTGACTCAAGTAAATAATACAAAGGTCTTTGAGATAACAGAAGAGGAGGAAAAGCAGTAAGTACTGGAACTTAAGAACAAGTTTCAGCTTTTGCAGTCTGCTCAGGACCAAGATATCGACGAGGAATATTACAACTTTCTGAAAGTGATAAAGCCCAAGAAACTTATAGGGAAAAAGAAATCCAAAGAAGAAAAAGTTAGTCAAGAAACACTTGTCATGATGAACCGAAGACGACAAATGAAAATCAAGAAAAACACTGAGAAGGAGAAAATTGAGTATACTGAGTTATGCAAAGCCATTAGAAAGAGACTCAGAGAGGACATAAGAAGATTTAACAGAAGAAAAGTAGAACAAGCATTAAGGGAAAACAAAGGATTTAAATCAGCAACCATGAGCAGTAATACAGAAAGACAAATGAAACTGAAGAATAGCGATGGTGTACTTATAAACAGCAGAGAAGGCATAATTCAAATAGCAGAAGACTACTATAGAGAATTATACGAGGAGCGAGGGAATGATACCAGCAGTGGGAAACATGGATTGCAAAGTAGCAACACATACGACATACCCGATATTCTTCCTGATGAGGTAGAACATGCATTGAAGAAAATGAAGAATCGGAAAGCCCCGGGGGAAGATGAAGTTACTGTAGAGTTGTTAAAATTGGGAGGAAGAGACATAACACAAAAACTGGCAAGGCTCTTCACAAAGTGCATTAGAAAAGGTGTGATGCCTAAGCAGTGGAATAATGCAATCATAGTTTTGCTGCATAAGAAAGGAGATAAATCAGAAATTGGAAATTATAGCCAATTAGTTTGTTATCCCATATCTACAAGTTGTTCACAAGGGTCATTACTAACAGATTAGAAAGAATACTTGATGAGAATCAACCAAAAGAGCAAGCTGGCTTTAGGACAGGATTCTCAACTATGGATCACCTTCACGTAATATCACAGCTAATGGAGAAAGCAAATGAATATAAAACACCATTATGCCTGGCATTTGTGGATTATGAAAAGGCATTTGACTCCATACAGCATAAGGCAATGTTTCGGGCACTGGAAAGACAAAGGCATAGATACCCCATATATTGTGATTTTGAAGAAAATATATGAGAGTGCTACCGCCTTTATTAGACTAGACAAAGAGAGTAGGAAATTTAAAATTGAGAAAGGAGTTCGACAAGGAGACATATCTCCGAAGCTGTTTGCTGCTGCCCTTGAGGAAGCTTTCAGAAGATTAGACTGGTCGCAGAAAGGAGAGTACCTAAACCATTTACGATTTGCATATGACATTGTGGTCATAAGCCACGATCCCAAAGAATTAGAGGAAAATCTTAATCAGTTATGCACAGTTAGTAAGGATTTTGGACTAAAGATGAATATGGCTAAAACAAAAGTAATGATGAACAAGTATGCCACAGAAAGGGAAATAATGATTGAAGGAGCAGTAATTGAAAAGGTGGAGTCATATACTTATCTGGGACAAGTTATTAGCTGTAATAATAACAAATGGCTGGAATTCAAGAGAAGAATAAATTTTGGATGGATAGCATTCAGGAAATATAGTCATATACTGAAGAGCAATATCCCAGTTTGTCTGAAACGTAAAATAATGAACCAATGTATACTCCCCACCATGACTTATGGAAGTGAAACTTGGGCACTCACCAGAAGAATGGAAGAGAAGCTGAGAACTACACAGCGAAGAATGGAACGAATTATATTGGGAATCAGACTGTTAGATAAGAAGAGAAACACATGGATTAGGCAGCAAACTCAAGTAAAGGACATTCTTATCAAAACTAAAGAACTAAAATGGTCTTGGGCAGGACACATAGCTTATAGAAATGATGACAGATGGACTAAGAAAATAACAGAATGGTACCCAAGAGGAGCTAGAAGAAAACCTGGAAGACAAAGGTGGAGATGGATAGATGAAATTCATGAGTTTATGGGTAGTAAATGGAGGGCCAGTGCTCAAAACAGAAGGAACTGGAAAGTTGCTGGAGAGGCCTTCATCCTGCAGTCGATTGAAAATGGCTGATGATGATGATGTTTTTAAACTCGTTCTTTAATTGACTTGGGAAGTTTCTTCAGTGGCTTTTAAGCTGTTATTCTTGCATATTTCTCAATTTCCCTCAGCTGGAGTTTTAGCCAACTTCAAAATACTTTTATAGATATTTTTATAATTCAATAGTTATCAAAATCCATTTGTAGACTACTAGTATGTCATCATAACCAAAAACTACTGCAATAAGTTAATGTTAGTTGATGTAATTGTTTTATTGTTGCATTTTTGAATCAAAGCTGTTTTTAATAAAATCTGCATTTTTTTTGTTCTCCATGTTTTTGAACTAGTTGTTTTTGTTCTATTGGGTGGCTTCGAAGCATTTATTCTTGCATAACATTACTACCCACTGCTTACTCTACTGAATCATCGTTAGTGACTGAGTTAGCAGCCTTTAGGAAATTACGTCATTTCCATATCATAGTATGACTGGTCAACTATGATTGTAGTATGGCTGAACGGTCAACCCTTCCCCATCTCTTCCATCATGTAGTATGATTGATGACTTTTGAGGTTATGATGAACATCGTGGTGAGATCCAATATTCCTTACATTTCGAGGGTACAGCTCAAAAACGGTGTTCGCAGGCCGGCCGCTAGTTAGTACACCGGACCAAATCTATTGGTAACTCTCTAGGAGGCTTCCGGATCAGCTAGTGTATAATCTTGCTACCTCTACTCTGCCAGATAATGACTGGAAGGAGTCCGAGTAGTGTATATGTGGGGAGCATTGTTGAGGCCACATTATGTCAAGGATCTGGGTATATTCTTACCATGTGTACGCCACATCCAAAAATGTCATTTCTTCATACAGCAAGTCCCGCCAACTTTTTCTTACTATTGAATACACCATGAATTATCAAACTAATAGAGCAAGCTTATCTGCAAAAAGATCTAAACCCCCCAAACACTTCCTAATTCATTTCACAAATATACATGGTCTCAATTTTGAATCTCAACAATGTCCATTTCCACTTGCAGTCTGCCAAACCCCATGTACGTTTTCTGACAGAATCTCAGTTATCGGTTGATTCAACTACTGCTCATCTCAAATGCCCAATTTATTCGCTGTATGATTCCTTTCACCCCAAAGGTGGTACTTGTGCATATGTCCGTTCTGATATTCCTTGTCAGACACTTGGCAACTTGAAATCTCCTCTTTTTGATCTTTTCTGGCTTAAAATCTCTCTACCTCATTGTGTCAAATTCGTCAGGTGTCTCTACTGTTCTCCCAACTACACTAATCACTCGGAGCTCTTTGGTTTCCTCTCTTTGCAACTTGACTTTCTCCAGTCCAACTTTCCTAACAGTGATGTAATTTTCCTTGGTGATTTTAATGTTCACAACTCCAGCTGGCTTCCGATTTCTGGTCACACCGATCCAGCTGGTCGAGATGCCGAGGCTTTTACAATTACTAATGACCTTGCACAGATTGTTCATTTACCTACAAGAATACTGGACAATCCTAATCATACAGCCAACATGGTTGATCTTTTTCTCACAAACAACCCTTCTAACTTCGACCGTACTCTTCGACCTCTCACTTCGACTGTACACGGTCTAAGTGAGTGGTCCTTTAGGCACTTCAGATCACAATTTGGTGATTGTCTCTTCTCCAATGGAACCTTTATGTCATGGCTATTCCCAACCTCGTGTTGTTTGGCATTACAAGAATGGAAAATCGGATGACCTGGGAGATTTCTTTTCTTCTTTTCCTTGGTCAGATTACTGTTTCAAAACTTCTGATGTCAATGTTTGCTCAGATCTTGTCAGTGAAATTATTCTTGCAGGAATGGAATCCTTTATCCCACACTCCACTTTAAAATCTCATCCTTTATCTAAACCTTGGTTTTCCAATAAATGTGCTAAGGCCATTCAGGAGAAGTATGTTGCATATCGTAATTGGCTTGTTTCTATTTCTTCAGTTTCATTTTCTGCCTACACCAAACCTCGTAACAATTGTAAAGCAGTTATTAATCAGTCCAAACTAGGTTTTGAAGAGGCTAAGATTAGAAAACTTGCTTGTTACTCTAATGGTTGCCGAGCATTCTGGTCTTTTGCCAAAGCTATTGGTTGCAACTTTTGACCATTTCTTCTCCCACCTCTGTCCAAACCAGATGGCTCTGTTGTCACTTCAGCCAAGGATAAAGCTCACCCGCTAGCATCCCATTTTTCTTCCAACTCATGTATTAATGATCTTGGTAAAACACCTCCCACCATTCCCAACACGCTCCATTCAATGCCTCCTGTGGTCTTCCGTCAAAAGGATGTCAGAAGGATTTCGACGAATCTTAATACTAAGAAAGCTCCAGTTCTCGATAGTATTTCTCGACTTGTTCTCAAAATCTGTGCTCCTGAACTTACTCCTATTCTTTGCCGAGTTTTTTCACTTTCTTATTCCAAAGGTGTTTTTCCTTCTGCTTGGAAATTTCCTTATATACAGCCAGTTCCTAAAATAGAGTGACAAATTCCTCCCATCGAATTATCGTCCCATTGCAATTACTTCTACTGTTTCTAAAGTAATGGAGAAATCAATTAACCGCCAACTCTTAAACTACCTAGAAACCTTCAGTCTGGTCAACGATCACCAGTATGGATTCCACTCAGTGTCGATCCACTGGTGATATTCTGGCTTATGTTACTCATTTATGGACTAATTTAATGGAAAGGTGAAACACAAGTAGTTGTCGGCGCCTCCTTAGCCAGGTGGGCAGGAGCAGTGGTGCATAGCACACGCTTCTGGATTAGACCGGGATTTGAGCCCGTGACCAATAAATACGGAGGATGCGGAAAGGTCAGGGATTGACCACTGCATATCCCCGGAGCAATATGGCCTTAGTTGGAGCATTAACAACTGAGTTTTAGTTGTTAATCCTCCTAAAAAAAACAAACTTTCAACTTATGGTTTGCCCTCTGTTTTTTGTAATTGGTTATCCAGTTTTCTCTCTAATTGCTCACTGAGGGTGATTGTAGATGGCTCTTTGTTTTCTAACTTTTCCACTAATGCCGGTGTCGCCCAAGGTTCAGTTCTTTCCCCCACTCTTTTCCTCTTGTATATTAATGACCTTCTTCCATTGACTGGAAATCCTATCGATAGTTTTTCTGATGATAGCACATTGCATTCCACTTTCCACATTGAGAAACCTTGTCCTGCTCAATCATCTTCAACTTCTCAAAAATCTGCTACTAATTCCTTAAATGCGGATCTTTAATTAATTCTCGAGTGGGGCAGAGACAAGTTAGTTTATTTCAATCCTTCTAAAACTCAGTCTTGTCTTATATCTTGCAAAATGGATTCTTCTGCTCCTATGCTTATCTTTGGTGACACTCCGATTTCTAGGCAAAATGATATATCTCTTTTGGGGATTACCCTGACTTCTAATCTCTCTTGGCACAAGCACATTACAAATTTTCTTCCTCTGCATCTAAAAAACTAGGCACCTTTGTAGCCAGGTGGGGAGTAGCAGCAGTGCGTAGTACATGCTTCTTGATTAGACTGGAGTTTGGGCCTCTGAGCCACCAAATATGGAGGATGCGGAAAGGTCAGGGAATGACCACCGGCATATCCCCGGAGCAATATGGCCTTAGTTGTTAATGCTCCTAAAAACCAAACAACAACAATCTAAAAAACTCGGTTTTCTCTTTTGCTCTTGGCATTACTTTTCTTCCAAACAGCTGCTCACTCTGTATAAATCGCAAATCTGCCCTACCATGGAATATTGTTCCCACATCTGGGGTGGTGCCCCTAAAACTCTCTCGGGCTTCTTAATTCCATTTAGTTTAATCAGTGGTTAATAATTTAGGTTAATAATCAATCGATTCCAGTTAAGTTAATCAATGATTCATTTCTAACAAAGTCTCTCCACTTGCTGTCTCATAGACGTACTGTTTCTGCTGCATGCCTCTTCTGTGGATATTTCCATGGGCACTGTTCTTCTGAATTGGCTTCTATAATTCCCACTCTCTCTTTCAAAACAGTCCAAACCCGTGCAGCCACCAGCCAACATCCATTTTCTGTCCAATTTCAAACTCACAGAACCAACTTTTCATCTTCCTCGTTTATTCCTTCAACTACCATTTTCTGGAACAACCTTCCATCATACGCATTTCCTGAAAATTACAGTTTACAGAAGTTCAAGTCCAATGTCAACAAATATCTTCTTTCATCTTCTCAACCACGGTAATACCCAAGCATGGTATTAAGTACTATAGGTTCTAATACCTCTAGTGTTTGGAGTTTGCATAAAAAAAAAAAAAAAAAAAACCACTCACCTTGAGGATGTTGTGCTCTCTTACAACATCCTCAAGTTCTTTACAGCGACTATCAGCTTGTCATTCTCAAAGCATGCTATGACAACTGTTCACAGATCTGGAATCATAACACCAACAATAAACTTTACCAGCTAAAGCAAAAACCAAAGGTGTGGTGGCTCTCTGTCTTCCGACGAAAAAAAACAAAAAAAGTTGTATTGGCAAGATTCAGAGTTGGACACACTCATCTTACACATTTCTTCCTACTATTGGGAGAAAACCCACTTCAGTGTTCATCCTGTCTGACACAACTTATGGTCCATCGTTTTCTGGTTGATTGTCCCTTACATTCAACCATCCACTCTAACTCTTTCAAATCTCTTTCCACTTTGAACATCTGATGATTTATCTCACTTCTTAATCTCACTCCAGCACATGTTACTCTTAAAATATATTGACCTGTACAGGAGCCTATAATTACACATCTATTGTATATGTTGCCTGTAAATAAACAATGAACAGACACAATTTGGCCACAGTAGCCCTTGTGTCGTTAAGCCCTATGCCAACAACATAGTATGTACTTACTCTACTGAATGAACTACTTACCGTACCAAATCAAATTAGTGACTGAGTTAGCATCATTACTGTCATTTAGGAAATGACACATTTGAAATTTAATAGCTACCTAATAGGAAGTGATGTAATGTGTGTCATTTCAAATGTAAACAGTCCACTTTCTTCGTTACCAATCAATTGTGTCATTTCCATTACAAGAAAATTTCGTTACTAATCGATTTTACTCTAATGCTTCTGTAGATGTTTTCACATCAAAAGTTTTCTTCCTGGTGATATTTATTCCAGCTAGTTCATCCTGTGATGAACTAGCTGGAATAAATATCACCAGGATGACACGGTACAAGTGGGTGGGGCAATTACGTCACTACAAATGCACAGGTAAATAATTACATAGGTGATTTCCTGATTACATTTCTATTAGTGCATTATAATGTTAGTTTGTATAATTACCAGAGGGGTGTAGATTTGACTTACTCCGTCATACCTCTACATTTTGCATGGGACAAAACCCAAACTAAGTGGCATCAACATAAAAATGTGTGTAAAGTAGTTTTAAAATTTTAAATATTTGTATAGTTTGTATATATTTCCGTTAAATATTTTAATCCTTCTCTTTCTGATGCAACAATATTCCTCCTGCATTATAGAATGCAAATCAAAAAAGCGCCTTTTCCTAAGTGACCTATGTAAATATAGGTAAATAATTACATAGTGATATTTATTCGAATTTGAGAATGCCATACACTACAAATGCACAGGTAAATTATTAAATAGGTCATTTCCTGGTTAGATATCAATCATAGTGACAGTGATTTTTGCCTGGCGGCATCGGGGTCTCCCCCAATTATGCGTTTTTACTCTGTGTAGAATACAATACTCTGTGTAAGGTGTGTGTGTGTGTTTTGTGAAGTATTAGTGTGGGTTGTGTTGTTCGTGTGGCCACTTTGGCTGTGGCCCTGTGCAGAGCCATTAACAAACCCAGTTTCTGTTACTGCCCCAGTGAGGTGGGCCAGGACATATTAGGAGAGAAGAAGAAGAAAGCTCTGGTGGGGCGAACCCTGGGGTAGCCTAGGCATCCAAGGAAATCCCCCCCCAAAAAAAAAGAAAAAAAAAAAAGAAAATTTTTTTTATTGGAAATGAGATAATGGGGAGATAGGAAAAGGGGGCAGTAGTTGAGGCATCATCCTGATTTGAAAGGGGAGACAGTAAGGGGACCCCTGGTACAGGATGCTCATCCTGGAGGGTGGGAGTTGAAAGTGGGTGGTGGGGTGAGCCACCAGGCAAAAGGGGGGTTAGGCCACCCGGTGTGGGGGAAGGAGACTCGACCAGCCCATAGAAAGAGATCCCATGGTGGAGTGTGCTTTTTGCAGCTTTGTTCCACACTTGCCTGGGGGTTACCCAAATAGCTAGTGTCAGCATCCCACACAATGCCAGCTAGAAAAAAAAGCTACACCATGGTGTCAGCTTGGATAACCATAAGGCCCCACATACCCATCAGTCTGTCCAGTTAAGAGGCTAAGATAGAACATGCAATTAGTAATAACTCTCATTCACTCAACATTTACACAATTTTATTTTTGAAGACTAAATGCACAAGGCATAATGTGTTATGAGTTGAAATTAACTGTATAATATTGGTGTGAATACACCATATTTACCCATAAATTGAACTACCTAAGTAGTGTAAAGGCATCGTCTGATTTTATCTCATATTGCAGCTACCTTCACAACAAGATACCAGGTATTGCACTACTTTGAATAAATAATGCTTCTCTGGTAGAGGAGACTACTGTGATTTATTCTCAGTGGGCACCACTACCCAGTTGGCACCATTTTAGAGCTTGTTGGCTCACTTATCGATGGGCGGTCAGGTACGCTGATAATGCAAATATGCCATCGCGGTTGTGAATTTAATTCCACAATATGAGAGATGCCAAATGGTAAAGATAATATTAGAATTTTGAAGACTAAATGCACAAGTCATAATGTGTAATGGATTGAAATTAACTATATAATATTGGTGTAAATACAGGTCGTCGACTTACGACCTATGCACTTTATGACTGATCAACTTATGGCTGCTATTGCATCTCGCACTGCGTTTCAGTCTGAACTTAGCATACATACAAGATTGTTGCTAGGAAGAATGCTGTATGCACGTCAGCCCCATCTCTTAATGTAGTGCTCTCAGATTTTTCTACTACACTCACACAGCCCTATCTGTGTGGTCCCCGAATCCTAATGGGAACGGTTGTGCATGTAGCATCAGCCCACTGCCCAGTAACTTGTGTTTGGCACGTATAAGCTAGTCTTAATCCGTTTAGTCAGCTTTGCCATCACAGTCAAACAAAATATCTTACCGATGTATGTATGTCATGATTCATGCGTCTCGATCTCTGTTTGCATACATAATATTACGTTCACTATTTTTGGTTCAGTTATATTTGTGTTACAATTAGCATTTTTTTAAAAACCCCCTGAACATGTCAACCAAGAGGAAAGTGCCTTTGTCTACTCCTAGATCTGTCAAGAAAGAAAGAAAGGCCATTGATTTAGACACAAAATTGAAAGTGATCAAGCAGCACGAAGAAGGAAAGAAGGTGAACGCGATCACACATGATTTTAAGTTATCTCATCCTACAGTGTCAACGATTTTGAAAGACAAAGAAAGGATTTGTGAAGTTGTTAAAGGGTCGGCACCCATGCAAGCAACAGTGAAAATGAAACAATGTACAGGACCCATCCATGAAATGGAAAAAATTATTGTTTCTTTAGATGGAAGATCAGATACAGAAGCGAACCCTTAAGCCTTCTTACATTGCAGTCGAAGGCTAGAAGTTTCTTTCAGACACTGAAGAAACGTGCTGGAAAAGATTACACTCAGACATTTATAGCAAGTACAGGATGGTTCAAAAGATTCAAAAGAAGATTCAACCTTCATAGGGTTCGAGTCACTGAAGAATCAGCAAGTGCGGATGTGGAAGGAGCTCAAGAGTTTGTTAAATGTCTGGATGAAATAATTACAGAAGGAGGGTATCAACCAGAGCAGCTTTTCAACGTGGATGAGACTGAATTGTTGTAGAAAAGGATGCCAGAACGCACTTACATTCACCAAGAAGCCAAAAGCATGCCTGGTTTTAAGGCACTTAAAGATAGGCTGACTTTGTTCCTTGGCGGGAACATCGCAGGTTTTAAACTGAAGCTTTTAATTTATCATTCTGAAAATCCCCGTGTGTTTAAGAATGTAAACAAGCACACTCTGCCTGTATACTTCCGTTTAAACTGAAAAGCCTGGATGACTCAAACAATGTTAGAAGACAGGTTTCTAAATTGTTTTGTACCTCAAGTTCGTGAATATTGCTTTGAGAAAGAAATTCCTTTCAAGATTGTATTAATCTTAGATAATGCACCTGGCCATCCACCTCACCTAGACCACCTCCATCCAGATGTAAAAGTTGTTTATTTGCCGCCAACAACTCCACTCATTCAGCATATGGACCAAGGGGCGATTGCCACATTTAAGATGCACTATCTTTGAACCACTTTCGCCCAAGCTATAGCCGCAACAGACGCGAACCCAGAACTATCTTTGCGAGAGTTTTGGAAACAGTACGATATTTATAAATGCATCAAAAATATTGCGGCCGTATGGGAGGCTGCGACAAAGAAATGCATGAATGGATTCTGGAAAAACTGTGTCCAGCATTTTGTTAATACTATTGATGAATTTGATAGTGAATATGAACTTGAAATGGTTACGGAAAATATTGTAACACTGGCAAATGGACTTTCTTTAGAGGTTTAAGTGGAAGATGTTGAGGAGCTGCTAGAGCAAGAGTCTGGAGAACTTACAATTGAAGAACTTATTGCTTTGGAAGAAGAAAGAAAGGCTGAAGAAGAAAGGATTGAAGAAGAAGATGAGGAAGAACCAGAAAGCAAATTCACCACTAGAGGGTTATCTGAAGGTTTTTCTCTACTAAATAAACCTCTTACACATTTTGAGGAAATGGACCCAAACATCGAACAATTTGCAGGGATTGAACGAATGGTACAAGATGCTTTTCAGCCATAACGTGAAATTTACGAGCAGAAAAGGAAACAAACAATTCAGACAAAAATCAACATGTTTATGAGAAAAACAACTCCCACTACATCAAGTGGCGGCATTGATAACCTGCAGCCAAGCATGAGTGGTCAGTAAAATATGTCTTATCTATTTTCTACATATGTTTTGTTTAGTTCTTTAAGATAAAATATTTTTTAGGTGTTATACAGTATTTGATATCTCTTGCATAATATTTTTTGTTTTTGTAAATAGTAAACCAGTTGTGTTGTACACAATGTCTGATTTACCTAAACTGGGCCGACTTAAGTCCAGATCGTTTTACGACCGGTCGGTTGGAACCTAACACGGTCATAAGTCGACGACTACCTGTACACCATAGTTTATCCATAAATTGAAATATCTAACTAGTGTAAAGGCACTGTTTGATTTTATCTCATATTGTGGCTACCTCCGCAACGAGATACCAGGTATTTCACTACTTTTTAATAAATAACGCAAATAAATAAATAAATAGTCCAATATTATATAGTTAATTTCACCCCATAACACATTATGACTCGTGCATTTAGTCTTCACCATTTGGCATTTCTCATATTGTGGAATTAACTTCACAATCACGATAGCATGTTTGCATTATCAGGATACCTGCCTGCCCACCCACCGATGAGTGAGCCAACAAGCTCCGAAATGGTGCCGTCTGGGTGGTGGTGGTGGTGCCCACTGAGAATAAATAACAGTAGTCTCCTTTACCAGAGAAGTATTATTTATTCAAAGTGGTGCAATACCTGGTGTCTCTCGTTGTGAAGGTAGCCACAATATGAGATAAAAATCAAATGATACCTTTACACTACTTAGGTAGTTCAATTTATGGGTAAACTGTGGTGTATTTACACCAATATTATATAGACAATTTTACTTTTTATAGTTTTTTTCTTACACACTTTCTATTTTCTTTTATATATTAGATTAGATATCGATCAGTGTGTTTCAACAGGTGTCTTTTATGTAGAAAAGATTTGACTTTGTCATAACTCTACAGATTATGTAGAAAAGAGTGTGCGGGGGTTGGCGAGTGAAGTGAGCAGGGGGCAGAGCCCCCTAGTTTTTATTAAAATAATATTTAAGAAAAATATCTCAGTTAAAGTCAGTAAATAATGACTTTAACTGGATACATACTAGGTTTCATATCGAAAAATTAGACTATGTTTAAAAATCACCTTAGTTTATTCATAAATAACGTATACAAGAGTTTCAAATGTTTATTTATTAATAAATTTTTATTTTTACAAAAAATTTAAAAAAAAAATATTTTTATATAAAAAATTATTTTTCCTCTTGTTCATTGAATGTTGCTTTTTTAAAGCACGACACACAAATCATTTCTGCATGCTCTAAACAGTGGTATTGTTACAATTTATGCAAGAATACGTTGTCAGTCTGATTCTCTTTGTAATTTTCCAGCAATTAGTGCACGGCTTGCGAGGCGCCTCCGTAGCCGGATGGGCAGGAGCAGCAGTGCATAGCACACGCTTCTTGATTAGACCAGGGTTCGAGCTTGTGACCACCAAATATGGAGGATGCGAAAAGGTCAGGGAATGACCAATGCATATCTCGGAGCAATATGGCCTTAGTTGCTAATGCTCCTAAAAATCAAATAATAACAACAACTGCTTGTGACTGCTCTCCCATTCTGAGCTTGTAGAGGGCTCAGTACTCTGTTGCTTAGTTGAAGAGAAGTTCAAGGGACCTGGCTCCTCCGATGAAGTTCCTCAGCCACTAATTCCACAGAAAGTTGTTTGAGGAAAAGGCTGTGGCTCTTTATTTTTTTTTTCATTTCCCATGTAGGCCACTTGTGCATTGATTCCGCTAATGTTTAGCATGGCTTAGAATATCACCATTGGCCACTGACGACAAGCTCGCGCCACATTGTAAGTTGCACACATCTGATCCGTGGTATCTACTTCAGACTTGGTTGCATTATAAAATGTTACAATTTCTGGTTTCAGCTGATCACCTGTTTCACAGTCAGTGGCATCATCAAAATTCAGAGATTAAATCAAGATGACATTCTTTGAGTTCTTCGGTACACAAGAGACAATTGTTGCTTCTTCCCTGAAGCCAAACAAACTCGATTTTTCAAGTCAGCTCTTGGCTGACACAAATTCGACTGGGAGTTGCAGTTTGACCTTTTTTATCATTCCAACAAGAGTTTCCTTTTCTGAGTTCCAAAACTAAATTGACATCCGTAAACCAATTATCCACCGTAATATTCCGTCCAGTCCCATGGATAGGTTCTGCTTTTGACAACATCAGCTGGTCTATTGCTGATTTTGTATGGACTTTCGGGTTGCTTCCCTGTGTATATTTCAAGATTGTAAGAGTTACAGCACCCTAGCGTCTATTAAGGCATTTTGAGTCCATATTTGTTGGGCTTTGAAGGTATATACTGTTTTAAACTGCATTTTCCTCTGAAGGAAATTTCTCATCAATAGTTAGATTCTGACCCGGAGAGTAACACGTCTTGCAGTTTTTTACAAATTCAGTAAAAATCTCTTTTATGGGGGGGGGGGGGGGGGAGCGAGGAGATCACGTTTTCTTCTCTCATCCCTGGTTGTTCAATCATCAAATCTTATACACATGATGAGGAACTTGAAATGTCCTGGTTCGTTACCAAGCAAAATTTTTCAACGGCATTTCCGCCAGTTCCCCATAACTCTTCCAATCTCTGCTTGTTACTCTGAAATATTCTTCCCGAATAAAGAAGGCGAATTAAAGCTTTTATCTCAATTTTGTCTGTAAATTTGGCATCTCTTTCCTGGCTGTAGTTTGACTGAACAGTTTGAATATACTGATTTGTGTAGTCAACAATTTTATCTAAAATTTCGTCTGTAACCAGGCAGTTCCATACTTCGGAGAGTGTTCTGGCGTTTCTTGCTTGACCAATAACTTCAGGCAATTTTATTAGAAGATTTTGAGATCTGCGCTGAATTTTTGTTGATCTGTTGACTTTTCTCCACTTTGTCGATTTTTCTTTTCCTATGAAAAAACTTTTATGATTTACAGACCATCTTGAACGAAGTGGACATAGAAAGCCAAGCATGGGGGCTACGAATCAACAAAAAGAAAACAAAGGTGATGAAGGTCAGCAGGACTGCAAGCAATATCACGATCAAACTAAACAACGAAAAATTAGAGCAAATACACCGCTTCAAGTATCTCGGAGTACTCATTGATGACCAGCTGAACCATGAGGCCGAAATCAAAAGCAGAATTGAACAAGCCAGGCAGGCATTCACCAAATGGAGAACCCTCCTCACCGACAGAAGCTTGAACATCATGCTCAAATTACGCACATTGAAATGCTATATCTGGCCAATACTGCTCTACGGTGTAGAAACCAGGACTCTAACATCAGCCACTACAAAAACGCTCCAGGCCTTCGAAATGTGGCTCTACCGAAGAATGCTGTAAATTCCGTGGACAGCCAAGATAACCAACGCACAGGTCCTACAGGACATGCACACGGAACGGGACCTGCCCAAAACCATCATCAGCAGGAAATGCAAATACCTAGGTCACATCGCTAGGAACCAACAAAAATATCACCTACTACCACTCATCCTGGAGGGAAAGATCGAAGGCAAGAAACGCCCAGGCAGACCGAAAATGGCATGGCTAGATAACATCAACACCTGGCTTCACATGACAACAGCACAAATTCTACACGCAGCGCTAGACAGAGAACAATATCAAAACGAAGTCGCAAACGCCATTCGGAAGCATTAAAGAAGAAGAAGAAGATGAAAAAACTTCAGTGTCGTCCTCTTCATTGCAACTTTCCTCCTCTGACGTAGCATCTTGTGCATTCTCTGAGTTGTCCTCTCTTTTTTTCAATGTAATCTTCATTGGATTCTGTCCCATCATCAATGTTTTCGTCACTTAATTCCTCAGAAAACAGCAGGGCACAGATAATTTCGGCATCATTTGCATTACTTGCGTATAAGCGATCCATCCTGGCCATCAAAAGCAATGCAGCATCGCTTACGCGGACAAATGCACTGTATCTCAGAGATACAAACAACAGACTGAATCGAAACCAAAAGACTTGGGAAAATGAAATCAATACCAATGGCTTTGAAGAAGCAATGTAGGAAGCTACTGAGAAGCACACGTGTGCAGCGACATCTTGTTCCCAGAAATAAAGAAAGATATGACGTATGTATCTGAGAGATACATAGCGACCGATTAACTATTATTGAATTGTATAGCGAATAGCGAAATAGCACCCTATGTCTATTCACAGCTTAGGTGCATGTGTGAATTGTAACATAAGTTTATATTGATATGTATGTGCACTACCGTCGACCACACGTACAAAGTCTATAGGTGCTCGACACTGATTGTAACCATGCCTGTGTTTTTCAGATTGTGTGCTGTTGACAAAGTGAATTCTTTTGTTCTTGGTAAGGACCTTTTATTAAATAATATAATAATTTTTTAAATTATTTTTGTCACTATCGATACTGTCCTGTAATTAAAATTTGTTTATGTACACAACCAAAAGTCACTGAGGGATCAGATAGAGAATACAAAATGTAGAAAACCGTTTGTCTATCGGTGTTGTTTTATTATGGGCCATGAAGTGAAATAAACTCAAAAATAAATTACTTCTTTATCACTCAGAATTGCAGACTTGCCAATATATCAACATGTGATTTCTTCGAATTGTAAAATCCCTTTATAGCAAATTTAAAGGGACTAGAAAATACAGTCCATTCCGGTTATTGGGGGCACATCGGGCGTAGTGCATTTTGGCCCGATTAAGCGGTTGCCCCAATTATCCGAAGTTTCATGTAAAAAGTTAAAAATAGTATGTTACCCCCCCCCCCCCCCTTTTTACAATTGGTTCACTGTACAATCAAATCACATTACGACGAACTCAACATAGTAAAGTACTGTTCACTATACGATGTGCAATAAGTGCCGGTCATTGTGATCCCCTTTGTGAATTGAATTTTAATTCTATTACACAGATTCTAATTAGCAAAAATAGGAGGAATATTATCCACAGGCTATAAAAGCAAAGATATATTAAGCACAAATTTACCCTTTATTACCTTACCAATTAAAAAATACGTGAAAATCGGAAGAATATACATGATTATCGGAATAATTAATACGTACTGTAATATGTACATATGAACTAGTTGACATTTCTGTTCACTGACATTTGTGGGTGGGGGTTAAAATTTAAAACAGTAAAAAGATAAGTAATCAATAACAAAGAACACGGCACACACAAATTGCAAGTAACACGATACGCGCAAGTGAGAACGGAGTAACGAGTTACAAAGCTTTAAAAATAGGAATGAAGAGAAGATCTGAAAATTAATTTTTTTATATGATTGAAGATTCCATAGAAGTGTAAACACATTTCACCATAATAACCCACAGAATTCCAGCTGTCGGTATTATTGCAAATTCAGTAAGATTGAGTTTACTGTCCGTTTCACTAACAGAAAAGCCCAATAAACAGGTGACTGCTAATTATTTTTATTATTTTATGGTTGTGACCTCCAGAATTTCGACCGAACCACGTGGTACCGTCGGAGACAATCGTAGGGTAATCTCCAGTGCTGCGGTCTCCTGCCCCAATTAAACGGCATTTTGTCCCAATTAAGCGAAGTAAACTCTGGCTATTTTCTCGATTGGGTTCTGTTTTTTAAGATTTACCCCAAATAAATGGCTCCCCCGATTAACCGGTGGCCCAAATAACTGGAATCCACTGTAATTTTAAAAAGATAATGTTTCTTTTTTATTAAGAATAAACTGCATTTTTCAATTATTTTCACACTTTTTCACATATTCACCGCAGTTCTATTCCATCTAACCGAAAGATTAAAATGAAACATCAGCAAAAAGAATTATTCATCTATTTTCAGGTTAATCCTAGAGGTATAGGATTAACTTGAGTTACATAGGAGAATCGTATAGAAGATTAAACTACAGAATCAAAGAATACAAAAAAGATATACAATATAGAAGAGTCCTAAAGTCTGACACAGTCCTACAGTGTGGTGACATGGGATTTCAGTAACACTAGAATCCTCTCTACAGACAACCAATAGAACATAAGGAAATTTTAAAGAAGCCTTCTCTATAAAAATGTTTAGAGCCTCAGCAATCAGTAAAAAACAGAGTCGAATTCAACCACAATATTTCCATCTTTTCGATAAGAACATAGAAGAGGAAATGAATAACCAGGAAAAGAAAATGATCCAGACATCTGGAAGAGTGGCCCACATACACCTCCTCTGAACCCTCATAATCAGCCTGTAGACTAATGTCCAGAGTATGAGAGCAAAGGTCACCCCAGGTTTCCACCATGAGAATACATAACACAAATGTTCAAATCTGCTTTATTCGTATTAGCATGATGTGTACTAGTGAGAATTAACAATAGGTTCTTAATCTATTGCACCACAGATAACAGAACCATTTTAAGCCCTAGAATAAACTGGTTGTATATTAACAAAATTAACATGTCAACTAATAAACTGTTTTTAGCATTTATTTAGGAATTCAAATGTTAACACCAAAGGATAACATCAAAATCATGTAAAAATAAAAGAATATAAATTGTTTTGCTATTGTTAGACCATTAATTCAAAACTATAAAGGATTAAACTCATTTACACATGCTTTTGACGTTGCTGCTTTTGGGTTTTTCAAGGAATTTGTGCTACTTGGTGTTTGTACCACTATGTCCAGCACATTTACAAGACTTAATTCAAAAATATAGTGGATTAAGTCTAATTTCAACTCAGTTGCAGATGCTTATGATGTTACTGCTTTTGGGTTTTCGAGGAATTTGAGCTACTCGTGGATTATGACAAGGACTGTCAATGTGCAAATGTATCCCCAATTCACAAAGGGGGTTCAAAGGGCGACACAAATAATTATAAACCTGTTAGTTTCACTTCTATTCCGGGGAAAATAATGGAGTCACTGGTTAAAGAAGTGATGCAGAATCACCTAAATAAGACTGCAGGAATAGTTCAGACACATCATGGGTTTGTTAAGGGGAAGTCTTGTCTGACCAATCTGATTGGATACTATGATGTGGTCACAAAGGAACTGGATGCAAAAAATAATTTTGATATCATATACTTGGATTTCAGGGAAACTTTTGATACTGTAGCACATGGAACACTGTTATGATTTTATGTTTGTTATTTAGGAGCATTAGCAACTAAGGCCATATTGCTCCAGGGATATGCGGTGGTCATTCCCTGACCTTTCTGCATCCTCCGTATTTGGTTATGCTACTGCAACAGGATGTAGAAAAGTTAGGTAGATGGGGTCAGAAGTGGCAACTGAATTTAATATTGACAAATGCAATGTACTGAATGTTGGTAGCAGTAACACAAGAGTAACGTACCAACTGTGTGGTACTACACTCAGGCAGGTGGAGAATGAAAAAGACCTGGGGGTAATTGTGCAGTTGGACATGAAGTTCTCTGAGCAGTGCAGACAGGTTGCCAGTGCAGGTCATTGAGTATTGTCAATTATATATAGGAATTTTGCAAGCTGAGAAGACAAGGAGGTGATTATACCTTTGTGTAAGGCAATGGTCAAACCCCACCTTGAGTACTACATACAGGTCTGGAGGCCTCATTTTAGGAAGGATGTAGAGTTGCTAGAATGAGTTCAGAGAATGGCAACATGATTGGTGAGAACAACAAAGGGGTTCTCTTAGCAAGAGGGGCTTAAATTCTATCAGTTGCAGCATCAGGAGACTAGGCACCTGCGAGATGATATCTTTGAAGTATAGAAGGCCTTCAATGGTTTGTGAAGGCGGAATGCTGATGGGGTACTTCCATTTGCTGAGAATCATCCAATAAATGCACAAATAGACTTTCTAGTGTACAAGTGATCCACACACAAGTTCTGGTTAATGGCGGATCTTAAAATCCCCCATTCTAAGACATTCTGATTTACATACCCACTCTATTTCTCTGTATAGTTGTGCATTGTACTCATCAGAGTCATTAGAGAGACTCATTAGAGAGAGGGCGCTGACTCTCTTTGGAAAATACAGCTGCGAGTTACAGGCTCCAAAAAAAAAAAAGATAAGTGTTTGCTTTTTATTTACATAATTGTTATTTTATATTGTACTTAATACGTAGTCTTATAGTTCTAATTACGCTGGTTATTTTTATTTTTATTTATATAAACAGTTTTTGTAGATATACGTAATACTTTATAAAACCGTTATTTTGTTCGAATCTTGCAGGCATTGTTTTTTGTATATAGTGATAGGGAATTCAATTTTTTAATTGAGGTAGTTAGGTAGCTCTAACGAATAATTATAGAAACAGTGATATGCTTCACTGTTTCTATTAGATAGCGTAGTATTGACATTTAATTTAATTTATTGATCTTATTAATTTAAAATATCATGCCCCAAACTAGAGCAGCAAAGCAACGGGCACAAAGTCGCAGGAGTGCTGTGACTTGGGGGAGAACTGAGGGGGCCGATTCTCCAACGCATCACAGCCTAAAAAAATGTGCAACTTGTGAAATGTTTGCTGAACTATCTGGAATGGAACATGATATTGCCATGGGGGATGTCTTTGTGTGTGCACGATGTAAGGAGTGTAAGGAAATCAGGCGACAACTCAGCGTTGTTATGGGCCTATATGAGAGTTTGAAGGACAGGGTGGATGCCCTCGAAAGATCTAAATTGAGGGGCCCATCAGGCTCTCAGCTGCCCACATCAACGCCAGAGCTTGCACTTGGTCATCACGCAACACAGCGGCAACCCTCAAGGCAGAATGCGCTGGTCCCACAGGAACTAGTAGTTGTTGGTGACTCTATTGTCAGGGAGACGGGAAATATATTGTGTAAAAAGGATAGGTGGAACAGGACCAGGGTATGTCTGCCAGGGGCAAATGTTGATGACGTTGTAGAGCAGATATCATCTTTTAGGGGCACAAAAGGTGATATAGTTGTACACGTTGGCACTAATGATATTAAGAGTAGGAGACCGGCAGAATTACTTAACAAGTACAGGTCACTGATGAAAAAAAGCCGTGAATTAGGGTTGAATTTCAAAGTGTCTGCAATTCTGCCCAGACACAATAGGAGGGAGTATATGATGAGAGCCTTGTCGATCAATTCGGCCCTGGAAAGATTGTGCAAGGCTCAAGGGATAGAATTTTTTTTCAGCCTGGACTGTACTTGTTAACAGGAGAGACTGCTTCTACAGGGATGGGATACACTTAAATAGAAAGGTTGCAAGAATATTTGCTGATGCTATCGAGGCAGTGTTAGGTGGGTCGGAAAACTGATAGCTTGGGGGGATACAAGGACTAATAGTTTAACAGTAGCCGTAGGCAGAGGTGAAGGTAATTCTTGCACAACTTTGGAAATGTGCAAATTTGCACTTTGGAAATGTGCAAATGTGACCCCAATTCACAAAGTAGGATCAAAGGCTGACACAAGTAATTATAGACCTGTGAGCTTAACTTCTGTTCCAGGAAAATTAATGGAGGCACTGGTTAAAGAAGCACTGCAGGATCATTTAGACAAGACTTCAGTTATAGCTCAGACACAGCATGGTTTTGTTAAGGGGAAGTCTTGCCTGACCAACTTGATTGGATACTATGATGCAGTCACAAAAGAACTGGATGCAGGGAATAACTTTGATATTATATACTTGGATCTTAGAAAGGCTTTTGATACTGTTGCACATAGAAGACTGCTACACAAATTGGAGCAGTGTGACATTGGAGGCAAATTGCTGCTATGGATAAAGGGGTGGTTGAGGGGGAGAAGACAGAGAGTGGTAATCAATGGACACTGCTCATCGTGGACTGATGTTATTGGAGTCCCTCAGGGCTCAGTGTTGGGCCCATTATTGTTTTCTGTATTTATAAATGATATTGATGATGGTATATCGGGCTTAATGTCCAAGTTTGCAGACGATACAAAGGTTGGCAGGGTTGTCAAGGACACTACTGACACTATGCTGCTGCAACAGGATCTGGAAAGGTTGAGCAGATGGGCTGAGAGATGGCAAATGAAGTTTAATATTGACAAATGTAAAGTACTACACATGGGAAACAGCAATCCTAGAGCAACGTATCAACTCTGTGGTACTACGCTGACAGTGGTAGAGAATGAAAGGGACTTGGGGGTGGTTGTGCAGGCAGATATGAAGTTCTCTGAGCAGTGCAGACGGGCTGCAAGAGTAGCTCATGGAGTATTGTCAATGATATACAGGAATTTTTCCAGCAGGGATAAGGAGGTGATTATTCCATTGTATAAGGCGATGGTCAGGCCACACCTAGAGTACTGTATACAGGTCTGGAGGCCTCATTTCAAGAAGGATGTAGAGCTGCTGGAACGAGTACAGAGAAGGGCAACAAGATTAGTGAATGGAACAAAGGGGTGCTCTTACGAAGAAAGGCTTAAGTTTTGCAAATTACAGTGTCTGGAGACTAGGCACCAGCGAGGTGATCTGATAGAGGTGTATAAAGCCTTGAATGGTTTAAGCATGCTCAATGCTGATGGGATTCTTCCTCTAGCTCAGAAAAATCACCTGAGAGGGCATAAATTCAAATTGAGGAAAGATAGAAGTAGGATAGACGTGCGGAAATTTGCCTTTAGCCAGCGGGTGGTTGGTTGGTGGAACAGACTTCCATCCCTTGTGGTGGAGGTTGATAGCCTAAATAAGTTTAAGGCTCAGCTGGACAGGTATTTTGAACAAACAGAGGGGTGAAGTGGAAGTGGTTTTTTTTTTTTTTTTTTTTGGCTGATGCTGCATAAGCTTGCTTTCTTGCATCAAATGCCTCTACTAATGCTAAATGCTAATGCTAACTTCTATTAGAATAAGTAGCGACCTGGAGCGAGGGGTGTTGGGGGGTTTCTGGGACGGATGGCAGTCATCGTGAAACAGGTGGGTATATGGGATGTGTTAGAGTAACTAAGAATAAGAATAGGTGCATGTATACTTGCATGTATACCAATGCTAGAAGTATAGTAAATAAATTTGATTAATTTGAAGTGTTGGTCAAGACATCAAAGGCGGATATTGTTGGGATATCGGAGACGTGGTGTCACACAGATATAAGGAATGCCGAACTGGAATTTGGGGAGTACAATGTGTACAGAAAGGATAGACATGATAGGAAGGGAGGAGGGGTTATGCTGTTAATAAAGAAAAACGTAAAATCAAAAGAAGTGCATCCAGTTGATATAGATGAACAGTGCACTGTTGAGTCAGTTTGGTGTGACATAAGCACTGCGAAAGCAAAAATAAGAGTAGGAGTGTGTTATAGGCCTAATGACTTGAATGAGTACAATGAATAATTGTACAGAGAAATAGAGTGGGCTAGTAAATCGGAATGTCTTATAATGGGGGATTTTAACTTCCCAGATATTGACTGGAACTTGTGGGTTGGGAACTCACACACTAGTCAGACTTTTGTGGATTTATTGGATGCTTGTTTTCTGCAGCAGCATGTTCGAGAGGCAACCAGAGAAAGTAATACTCTTGATCTGGTTATCAGCAGTGATCATTCATGTATTAGGAATTTGCAGATAAAAGAACCACTAGGTGGCAGTGATCACAGTGTACTGACGTGGGATTTACTTAAAGATTTAATTACCATCAGGGGTAAAGGAAAGGGTTTTTGCTTCCGTAAAGGCGAGTACAGTGGTCTCTGATAGTTTTTAAATTCTGTACAGTGGGATCAACTGACGATGTTACCAACAGTAAATTATAAGTGGGAAGCATTCAAGGAATTAATCGTGGAAGCTACTAAAAGTTTCATACCTATTGAGAAATATTGTTCAAGGTTTAGGCCTAAATGGTTGTCAAATGAACTAATGACACTCGTAACAGAGAAGAAAAATGCATGGGATGCATATAAATTACCAAGCGACTCAGAAGCCTATGGCAGATATAAGTTAATCTGTAATCAGGTGACAAAGGAGGTTCGGCAGGCGAAGGCAGATTACGAGAAATCCTTGGCAAAAGATGCTAAGAAAAACAGCAAGGATTTCTTTACTTATATAAACTCTAAAAGGAAGGGGATGAATCTGATTGGTCCATTTGACATTGATGGTTCGACTGTTGATGATCCTTCTCAGATAGCAAACAAACTGAATGAGTATTTTGCATCTACATTCACACGTGAAGAATTAGTAAGGTTTGAAAATGGCAGAAGGTTATCAAATTGTAGCAAGATACTTAATGATTTTGTAATAACTGAGAGCAAAGTGGAAGAGAAATTGTTGAAGTTAAACGTAAGAAAAGCACCTGGGGTGGATGGGATCTATCCAGTTATATTAAAGGAGGTGGCAAAGCAACTAAGCAAACCCTTAGCCATAATTATGAGAGCATCCTTGGACTCAGGGGAGGTTCCCACGGACTGGAGATGTGCAAATGTATCCCCAATTCACAATGGGGGATCGAAGGGTGACACGAGTAATTACAGACCAGTTAGTTTAACTTCTGTTCCGGGTAAAATAATGGAGTCACTGGTTAAAGATGCATTGCAGGATCATTTAGACAAGACTGCAGCAATAATTCAAACACAGCATGAGTTTGTTAAGGGAAAGTCTTGTCTGACAAATTTGATAGGATATTATGATGTGGTTACAAAGGAACTGGATGCAAAAAATAATTTTGATATCATATATTTGGATTTTAGGAAAGCTTTTGACACTGTTGCGCATGGAAGACTATTGTACAAATTGGAGCAGAATGGTATTAAGGGTAAGTTGCTACAATGGATAAAAGGATGGTTAAGTGGGAGAAGACAGAGGGTGGTAATCAATGGGTGCTGCTCTTCTTGGACTAATGTTATTAGTGGTGTCCCACAGGGTTCGGTGTTAGGTCCACTGTTGTTTTGTATATTTATCAATGATATTGATGAAGGTATATCAGGCCTAATGTCGAAGTTTGCAGATGATACAAAGGTTGGCAGGGTTGTTAATGACAGTAATGGCAGTGTGCTTCTGCAACAGGATCTAGATAATTTGGGCAGATGGGCTAAGAAGTGGCAACTGAAGTTTAACCTTGACAAATGCAAAGTACTGCGTATGGGTAGAAGTAATCCCAGAGAAACGTACCAACTGTATGGTACGTTTCTCTACACTTAACGTCATAGAAAATGAAAAAGACCTGGGAGTAATTGTGCAGGCAGATATGAAGTTTTCTGAGCAATGCAGACAGGCTGCCAGGGCAGGTCATGGGGTTTTGTCAATGATATATAGGAATTTTGCTAGCAGGGAAAAGGAGGTGATTATCCCTCTGTATAAGGCAATGGTCAGGCCACGCCTTGAGTACTGCGTACAGTTTTGGAGGCCTCATTTTAGGAAGGATGTAGATTTACTTGAGCATGTACAGAGAAGGGCAACAAGATTGGTGAGGGGAATGAAGGGATCCTCTTACCAAGCGAGGCTTAAGTTCTGCGAATTGCAGTCGCTGGAGACTAGGCACCTGCACGGTGATCTGACTGAGGTATATAAGGCCTTGAATGGGTTGAGCACGCTGAATTCTGATGGGATCCTTCCACTTGTTTAGATTACGAACCTAAGGGGGCATAAATTCAAATTAAGAAAAGACAGATGTAGAATAGATGTGCGGAAATTTGCCTTTAGCTAGCGTGTGGTTAATTGCTGGAACAAACTTCCATCTGTCGTTGTGGAAGTTGATAGGTTGAATAAATTTAAGGAGGAACTGGACACGCATTTGGAGAGAATGGTGTGATTTTGACTTAACGTAGCACTGTACACCAATGTCAGCTGAATGCACTGCCTTAGATTTTATATATTTCCTAATTGTACTTCCCAAAATCTGTGTGACATCATGTCTCTGATATATCAAGAATATCTGCCTATGATGCTTTGACCAGCACCTGAAATTCATCAAATTTATTTACTATACTTCTAGTATTAATGTCTGCGCGAGTATACATGTCTGCCTTAGAGTCAGGGGAAGTCCTCATGGACTGGAGATGTGCAAATATTATCTCATTTCACAAAGGGGATGCAAAAGCGTGACACAAAAATTATAGACCTGTTAATTTAACTTCTGTTCCGGGGAAAATAATGGGGTCACTGGTTAAAGAGGTGATACAGGATCACCTAGACCAGAATGCAGTAATAGTTCAGATACAGCATGGGTTTGTTAAGGGGAAGTCTTGCCTGACCAATTTCATAGGATACTACAATGTGGTCACAAAGGAACTGGATACAAAAAATAATTTAGATATCATAATATACTTGAATTTCAAGAAACTTTTGAAATTGTTTCGATTAAGGGCAAGTTTCTGTAGTTGATAAAGGGATGGTTGAGTGGGAGACAGCACATATAATTAGTGGAGTCTCCCAGTGTTTGTTTCTGGCACCATTGTTGTTTTGTATATTTATCGATGATATATCAGGCTTAATGTCCAAGTTTGCAGATGGTACAAAAGTTGGTAGGGTTGTTAGTGCTGCCAAAGACAGTATGATACCGCAACAGGATCTAGAAAAGTTAAACAGATGGATTGAGAAATGGCAACTGGAGTTTAACATTGACAAATGCAAAATACTGCATATGGGTATCGGTAACCCAAGAAAACTCAAGGAGGTGGTAATGAAATGGGGTAATTGTGCAGTCGGATATGAAGTTCTTTGAGCAGGGCAGATGGGCTGCCAGAGCAGGTCATGGAGTTGTCAATGAAATATAGGAATTTTGCTAGTTGAGATAAGGAGATGATTATTCTTTTGTATAAGGCAATGGTCAGGACACACCTTGAGTACTGCGTATAGGTCTGGAGGCCTCATTTTAGGAAGGATGTAAAGTTGCCAGAACTAGTACAGAGAAGGGCAACAAGATTGGTGAGAGAAACAAAGGGGTGCGCTTACAAATAAATGCCTAAGTCTGCAAGTTGCAGCATCTGGAGACTAGGCACTTGCTAGGTGATCTGATTGAGGTGTATAAGGTCTTGAATGGTTTGAACATGCTCAATGCTGACAGGATACTTCCGCTTGCTCTGATTAAGAACCTGAGGTGGGAGCATTGAAGAAAGACAGTTGTAGAATAGATGTGTGGAAGTTTGCCTTTAGCCAGTGGGTAGTTGATTGCTGGAACAGACCTCCATATGTTGTTGTGCAAGTTATTATTATTATTATTATTATTATTATTAGCCATATGGTACAAGGAAGCCTGAGGCTTATGCTGCACCAGCCAAAAAAAAAAAAAAAAAATTCCCGAGTTATCCCCTGTGTGTGTGTGTGTGTGTGTGTGTGTGAGAGAGGGAAAGAGAGAGAGAGAGAGAGAGAGAGAGAGAGAGAGAGAGAGAGAGAGAGAGGGCATCACCAAGAAAGAGAAGAATGATGATATCCAGCTCAGGACCCTGGGTTTGGCAAGCCCATACTCACCAGATGTGAGGCCCCGGGGTTAGCTTAAAAGGGCGATTCTATCAACTGTACTACCCACGATTACTTCAGTAGTCATATCATCAAAACCTTCCTCTTCTACTGATGTAGCAAGTTTTACTATCGCACCGATTCTGTTTTCTGCCTGTTCGATCATATTTCCTGAGTGAACTGACTCTGGTCATATATTTTTCCACACACATTTAACATTAATGGTTTTACTTCTTACAGTGATAAAGATGTGATTCTGATACAGTCCACAATTGAGAAATGTTTTCATGCCTCCATTATTTCAATTTTTTCCAAAATCCATTGTAATGATTTTCTGATGGAATGAGTTTTAAAGGTGGATATAATGCCTTGATCCGACGTCTAAATTTAAGAAGTTGTATTAACTCAATACAACTGTGGCAGTATTAGCATTAGCATTAGTATATGATGCAAGAAAGCAAGCTTATTCAGCATCAGCCAAAAAAAAAAAAAAAAACCCACTCCCATTTCACCCCTCCATTCGTTCGAAATACCTGTCCAGTTGAGCCTTAAATTTGTTTAGGCAGTCAACTTCAACAACAAGTGATGGAAGTCGGTTCTACCAACCAACCACCCGCTGGCCAAAAGCAAATTTCCGCACATCTATCCGACATCCGTCCTTCCTCAATTTGAATTTATGCCCTTTGAGGTGATTATTCTGAGCAAGATGAAGAATCCCATTGGCATTGAGCATGCTCAAACCATTCAAAGCCTTATACAACTCTATCAGATCACCTCGCCGGTGCCTAGTCTCCAGACTCTGTAATTTGCAAAACTTAAGCCTTTCTTCGTAAGAGCAACCCTTTGTTCCATTCACTAATCTTGTTGCCCTTCTCTGTACCCGTTCCAGCAGCTCTACATCCTTCTAGAAATGAGGCCTCCAGACCTGTATACAGTACTCAAGATGTGGCCTAACCATTGCCTTATACAAGGGAATAATCACCTCCTTATCCCTGCTAGAAAAATTCCTGTATATCATTGACAAGACACCATGAGCAACTCATGCAGCTCGTCTGCACTGCTCACAGAACTTCATATCTGCCTGCACAATTACCCCCAGGTCCTTTTCATTCTCCACCACTGTCAGTGTAGTACCGCAGAGTTGATACGTTGCTCTGGGGTTACTGTTTCCCATATGTAGTACTTTACATTTGTCAATGTTAAACTTCATTTGCCACCTCTCAGCCCATCTGTTCAACCTTTCCAGATCTTGTTGCAGCAGCATAGCGTCAGTAGTGTCCTTAACAACCCTGCCAACCTTTGTATCATCTGCAAACTTGGACATTAAACTTGATATCCCATCATCAATATCATTCATAAACACCGAAAACAACAACGGACCCAACACTGAACCCTGAGGAACTCCACTAATAACATTAGTCCATGTTGAGCAGTGTCCATTGATTACCACTCTCTGTCTTCTGCCACTCAACCATCCCCTTATCCATAGCAGCAATTTGCCTCCAATGCCACACTGCTCCAATTTGTGCTACAGTCTTCCATGTGCAACAGTATCAAAAGCCTTTCTAAGATCCAAGTATATAATATCAAAGTTATTTCCTGCATCCAGTTCTTTTGTGACTGCATCATAGTATCCAATCAAATTGGTCAGGCAAGACTTCCCCTTAACAAAACCATGCTGTGTCTGAGCTATAAATGAAGTCTTGTCTAGATGATCCTGCAGTGCTTCTTTAACCAGTGCCTCCATTAATTTTCCAGGAACAGAAGTTAAACCAACAGGTCTATAATTACTTGTGTCGCCCTTTGATCCTCCTTTGTGAATTGGGGTTACATTTGCACATCTCCAGTCTATGGGTACCTCCCCTGAGTCCAAAGAAGCTCTCATAATTATGGCTAGGGGTTTGCTTACTTCCTTTGCTGCCTCCTTTAATATAACTGGATAGATCCCATCCACTCCAGGTGCCTTTTTTATGTTTATTCTCAACAATCTCTCCTCCACTTTCCTCTCAGTTATTACAAAATCATCCAGCTCACTGCCAATGTTTACTTTACCTACATCATTCTCCTTCCTGAATAACTCCTCATGCGTGAATGTAGATGCAAAATACTCGTTTAGATTGTTAGCCACCTGAGCAGGATTCTCAACTGTTGAACCATCAATATCCAGTGGACCAATCTGATTCATCCCTTTCCTTCTCAAGTTTAAATATGTAAAGAACTCTTTTCTGTTTTTCTTTGCATCCTTTGCCAAGGATTTTTCGTAGTCTGCCTTTGCCTGCCTAATCTCCTTTGTGACTTGGTTACAGACCAACTTATATCTATCATAGGCTTCCATGTCACCCATTAATTTGTATGTATCCCATGCATTTTTCTTCTCTGCCACATGCCTCATTAGTTCATCTGACAACCATTTAGGCCTAAACCTTGAACAATATTTCTTAGTTGGTATGTAAAGCCTGGTAGCCTCCAAGATTAGTTCCTTGAATGCTTCCCATTTTGAGTTCGCTGTTGGTAACATCATCAGTTGGTCCCACTGTATAGAATTTAATTACTGTCTCAGACCATCATGGTCGCCTTTACGAAAACAAAAACCCTTCCCTTTACCTCTGATGGTAGTTACCTCCTTGAGTAAATCCCACTTCAACACACTGTGATCACTGCCACCTAGTGGTTCATTTATCTGCAGAATCTTAATGCATGAAGAATCACTACTGATAATCAGATCAAGAGTATTGCTCCCTCTTGTTGCCTCACGAACATGCTGATGTAGAAAACAATCATCCAATAAATCCACAAAAGCCTTGCTAGTGTGCGAGTGACCAAACCACAAATTCCAGTCAATATCTGGGAAATTAAAATCCCCCATTATAAGACTCTCTGATTTACTGGCCCACTCTATTTCTCTATACAATATCTTATTATACTCATCAGAGTCATTAGGCCAATAGCACACTCCTACTCTCAATTTTGATTTCCCTATGCTTATGTCACACCAAACTGACTCGACACTGCCCTGTCCATCGATGTCGACTGGCTTCACTTCCTTGGACCTTATGTGTTTCTTAATTAATAGCATAACCCCTCCTCCCCTCCCCTCCTGCCCTGTCTATCCTTTCTATACACATTGTATTCCCCAAATTCCAGTTCCGCATTACTTATATCTGTGTGACACCACGTCTCTGATATCCCAACAATATCTGCCTTTGATGTTTTGAGCAATACCTCAAATTCATCAAATTTATTTACCAAACTCCTAACATTGGTGTACACGCAGGTATACATGCACCTGTTTCTATTCTTAGCTACCCTAACACAACCCATGTGTTTACTTGTACCGCAATGACTCCCAGCAGTCTCTGAAATATCCTGCAACTTGTTTTTCAGGCTTCTGCTCATTTCAATAGAAGCAGTGCAAGAATCACTTCCACCTCTGCCAGTGGCTACTGTTAATCTATTAGTCCTTGTATCCCCCCCAACTAGCAGTTTTCCGACCCACCTAACACTGCCTCGACAGCATCAGCAAAAATTCTTGCACCCTTTCTATTTAAGTGTATCCCATCCCTGTAGAAGCAATCTCTCCTGTTAACAAGTACAGTCCAGGCTGAAAAAAATTCTACCCCTTGAGCCTTGCACAATCCCTCCAGGGCCGAATTGATCGACAAGGCTCTCATCATATACTCCCTCCTATCGTGTCTGGGCAGAATTGCAGTTACTTTCAAATTCAACCCTAATTCACGGCTTTTTTTCAACATTGACCTGTACTTGCTCATTAATTCCGCCGGTCTCCTACTCTTAATATCATTAGTGCCAACGTGTACAACTATATCACCTTTTGTGCCCTTAAAAGATGATATCCGCTCTATACCTTTGCTCCTGGTAGACATACCCTGGTCCTATTCCACCTATCCTTTTTACAAAGCATGTTCCCCGTTTCCCTGACAATTGAGTCACCAACAACTACTAGTTCCTGTGGGACCAGTGCATTCTGCCTAGGGGGCTGCCTCTGTGTTGCCTGATGACCAAGTGCAAGCTCTGGCGTTGATGTGGGCAGCTGAGAGCTTGATGGGCCCCTCAATTTATTTCCTTCGAGGGCATCCACCCTGTCCTTCAAGCTCTCATAAAGGCCCATAACAACGCTGAGTTGTCGCCTGATTTCCTTGCACTCCTTACATCGTGCACACACAAAGACATCCCCCTTGGCAGTATCATGTCCCGTACCCGACTGCTCCGCAAACATCAAGCAAACAGTGCATTTTAATAGACTGTGATTCAGAGGGCAACTGCCCCCCTCAGTTCTCCCCTGAACCACAGCACTCCCATTAGCTTGAGCCTTTTGCTTTGCTGCTCTGGTCAGAGTCATGATTCCGATTTAATTCAATAAAATTTCAAAACAAAAATTAAATCCTTAAGTTATATCCCAAAACAGTTATGTTATATATATATATATATTTTTTTTTTTCGGTATCTAATGTTTTCTACGAGTTCCCTTTATACAACTTCCGTATCACGTGTACCACTATAGTTATGTATTAATTATTTGTTACGATTAAGTCGTTATATATATTTATTGAGTTAAAGATACAATTTAATTGACAATAAAGTTTATCAAGATTAATAGATTTACTGATTAATTGACAATATTATATTATGCACTATACTACACTAAGCTTATGCTATCGTGTAAAAATGGCTGGAATTCTCGAACGGTACTTATTCGGACTCGTAAGTATTGATTAGCTTCCAAATCTCGCTCTCTCAATTTAGAATAAACTAAGGATCCTGACTAGGTCTATAATCTACTTATAGAAGATAATTTGATATAACAATTGGTTAATAAATCGACTAAATTTGGTTAAAAAAAAAGACCTCTCGTTCAATTTGTGACACGTGGATTTGATACCGTTACCGATACTAAGTAATATCTACAAAATCTCTGTCTAAGTTAAACTTTAAACTAAGTATCGTAACTAGGAATATAAAGCTACTCTAGAAAATAAGTTAATATGACAATTTAAACTATTAAAGCAGAAAATAAATCAGGAAAAACTTCTCTGTTTGAAGAGCTTTAAGGAGCAACGTCTGCACAGGCTAACCTCGCAGCCAGAGTTGGTTTTGTTATTAAAACCAACATAAGTTAGTAGGAACATAACTTCAGGGTTTGGACGACTTAAATCTTTTTGATGGCCTGGTGTGCTATCTAATGGTAATAAAACTTTGAAATCTAGATTTTTCCACAAGTTCAATAGCACAGAACGTAACATGGGAATTTCCCAACAAAATAAAAAATGGGTGTTTCTCAATTTTTTTCGACTAGCGAGTCAACAGTGAGGAATCAAAAAGAGTAAAAATGTTGAAAAATTACACCCAACATATAGCAGGGTTTTCCCCACTCAAAAGCTTAAAAATACCCTGTAATGCAAGGTGTACCAAAATTTTCTAATTGCGTTAGAGCGAAACTGTGTTACATAAGTACCGTGTTGTGTGAGGATTGCTACAATTTATCAATCATGTTAGAGCGAAACCATGTTGTAGAAGTACTGTGTTATATGGGGGTTGCCTGTACTTGGATTTCAGGAAAGCTTTTGGTACTGTTGCTCTTAGAAGACAACAAATTTGGAGCATTAAGTGAAAGTTGCTGCTGTGGATAATGCTGTGGTTGAGTGGAAGAAGACAGAGTGGAATCAGTGGACACTGCTCTCCATGGGCTAATGTGGAGTGGATACCCCAGGGTTCAGTGTTGGGCTCATTGTTGTTTTCTATATTTATCAATGATATTGATGAAGGTACATCAGGCTTAATATCCAAGTTTGGCATGTTTGTTAATGACAGTGTGCTACTGCAGCAGAATCTAGAAAAGTTAGGGAGATGGGCTGAGAGGTGGCAACTTAAGTTTAGTAGTAGTAGTAGTAGTAGTAGTAGTGGCACATGATGCAAGAAAGCAAGTGTAGGAGCTTATGCAGCATCAGCCAAAAAAAAAAAAAAAAAAAATCATCACACCATTCCCTCCAAATGCCTGTCCAGTTCCTCCTTAAATTTATTTAACCTATCAACTTCCACAACGACAGATGGAAGTTTGTTCCAGCAATTAACCACCCGCTGGCTAAAGGCAAATTTCCGCACATCTATTCTACATCTGTCCTTTCTTAATTTGAACTTATGTCCCCGTAGGTTCGTAATCTGAACAAGTGGAAGGATCCCATCAGAATTCAGCGTGCTCAACCCATTCAAGGCCTTATAGACCTCAATCAGATCACCGCGCAGGTGCCTAGTCTCCAGCCACTGCAATTTGCAGAACTTAAGCCTCTCTTGGTAAGAGAATCCTTTCATTCCCCTCACCAATCGTGTTGCTCTTCTCTGTACACGCTCAAGCAAATCTACATCCTTCCTAAAATGAGGCCTCCAGACCTGTACGCAGTACTCAAGGCGTGGCCTGACCATTGCCTTATACAGAGGGACAATCACCTCCTTTTCCCTGCTAGCAAAATTCCTATATATCATTGACAAAACCCCATGACCTGCCCTAGCAGCCTGTCTGCATTGCTCAGAAAACTTCATATCTGACTGCACAATTACTCCCAGGTCTTTTTCATTTTCTACCACCTTAAGTGTAGTACCACACAGTTGGTACGTTTCTCTGGGGTTACTTCTACCCATATGCAGTACTTTGCATTTGTCAAGGTTGAACTTCAGTTGCCACTTCTTAGCCCATCTGCCCAAATTATCTAGATCCTGTTGCAGAAGCACACTGCCATTACTGTCATTAACAACCCTGCCAACCTTTGTGTCATCTGCAAACTTCGACATTAAGCCTGATATACCTTCATCAATATCATTGATAAATACACAAAACAACAGTGGACCCAACACCGAACCCTGTGGGACTCCACTAATAACATTAGTCCATGAAGAGCAGCACCCATTGATTACCACCCTCTGTCTTCTCCCACTTAACCATCCTTTTATCCATTGTAGCAACTTACCCTTAATACCATTCTGCTCCAATTTGTACAGTAGTCTTCCATGCGCAACAGTGTCAAAAGCTTTTCTGAAATCCAAGTATATGATATCAAAATTATTTTTCGCATCCAGTTCCTTTGTGACCACATCATAATAACCAATCAAATTTGTCAGACAAGACTTTCCCTTAACAAACCCATGCTGTGTTTGAATTATTGCTGCAGTCTTGTCTAGATGATCCTGCAATGCATCTTTAACCAGTGACTCCATTATTTTACCCGGAACAGAAGTTAAACTAACTGGTCTGTAATTACTCGTGTCACCCTTCGATCCACCTTTGTGAATTGGGGACACATTTGCACATCTCCAGTCCGTGGGAACCTCCCCTGAGTCCAAGGATGCTCTCATAATTATGGCTAAGGGTTTGCTTAGTTGCTTTGCCGCCTCCTTTAAAATAACTGGATAGATCCCATCCACCCCAGGTGCCTTTCTTATGTTTAACTTCAACAATTTCTCCTCCACTTTGCTCTCAGTTATTACAAAATCATTAAGCACACTGCTACAATTTGATAACCTTCTTCCATTTTCAAACTGTAATAATTCCTCACGTGTGAATGTAGATGCAAAATACTCATTCAGTTTGTTTGCTATCTGAGCAGGGTCATCAACAGTCGAACCATCGATGTCAAGTGGACCAATCATATTCATCCCCTTCCTTTTAGAGTTTATATAAGTAAAGAAATCCTTGCTGTTTTTCTTAGCATCCTTTGCCAAAGATTTCTCGTAATCCGCCTTCGCCTGCCGAACCTCCTTTGTGACCTGATTACAGACTAGCTTATATCTGCCACAGGCTTCTGCGTCACCTGATAATTTATATGCATCCCATGCATTTTTCTTCTCTGTCACGAGTCTCATTAGTTCATTTGATAACCATTTAGGCCTAAACCTTGAACGATATTTCTTAATCGGTATATAAAGTCTAGTAGCTTCCACGATTAATTTAAAATTGACAAATGCAAAGTACTGCCTGTGGGTACTTCACTCAGTGTAGTGTATAGAGTGAAAAAGACCTGGGGCAATCGAGTCAAGTATAAAGTTCTCTGAGCAGTTTAAACAACCGCCAGGATTTGTCAGTTATATATTGGAATTTTGTTATCAGGGTTAAAGAAGTGATTTTATCTTTGTATAAAGCAATGGTCAGGCCAAATCATGAGCATTGCATACAGGTCTGGAGGCCTTGGTTTAGGAAGGATGTAGAGCTGCTGGCACGAGTACAGAGAAGGACAACAAGATTGGTGAGGGGAACAAAGGGGGTGCTCCTACCAAGAAAGGCTTTCAGTTCTGAAAATTGCAGCATCTCCAGATTAGGGATCTGCAAGGTGATCTGATTGAGATGTCTAAGATTTTGAATGGATTGAGCAGGTCCAATTCTGATGGGATTCTTCCTGTTGCTCAGATTACGCACTTGAGGGAGAATAAATTGAGGAAAGACATTTGTGGAAATTTGCTTTTAGCCAGTGAGTGGTTGATTGCTGGAACAGACTTAAATATGTCATTGTGGAAGTTGATAGCTTAAACAAATTCAAGGAAGAACTGGACAAACCATTGAAGGGAATATTTTGTGCAATAAATCAGCACATACACCAACCATAAGAATAAGTATTTTACTGTAACTAAAATATTTACAAATTAAAATAAAATAAAATAAATATTTACAAAAACTGCTATTATATTAAATTAAATTATGTACGTGTGAAAAACACATTAAAACTGTGATAAAATCCTTGCGATAAAATGCACTAAAATAAACCGGATTAAAAGCGATAAAAACGATAAAATCTCTGGAGCTTTCGGAAGCATCGGCTTCCTTCCTCAGCAGTAACAAAACTTCCTGCAGCACGTCCATATATAACAGGCTCACTGTACTTATACATGTGGTGCAGTCGGCACATGGTCTGAACTGGAAGCGGAAACAGCTCAGGAACGTGTCAAGCAAAACCGTTCATCCGTACTTAGGATGATAGTTTCAAACAGAGGATGCATACGCATACCTCTGTCCCTATTCATAATATTGTGGTCGGATGAACAGATTCGTAGGCTCTCGAGCCATTTACGGTTCCAGAACCCATGTGCTCGATCCACAATAACCGCATCCTCTGGGGAGATTTGATGCTGCTTCTCCCAAAAATGTTCGGCCACAGCAGACTTATTGAAATCAGCGGTTTTTATAGCATTTGCATGCTCCCCCAGACGATCCTTGAGCCGTCGTTTTGTCTCGCCCACATAACATTCCCCACAATCCAGGCATTTTATCCTGTACACTACTCCACTACTCTGGTCCTTTGCTATTGGGTCTTTTACCTGAGACAACACTGTGTGCAACCTTCGCCCGGGAAGCTGCACACAGCGTGTTTTATAACCTCGCAAGATGCTCAGTAAGGCCCGGATAGTAAGGAATGTATGCGGTAGCCACAGGAACAAACGGTTCCTGACGGTTGGACTCTATTCCTCTACTAAACCTGTCTATGATCCTCTGGGGGTATCTCCATTTTCTAAGGTCTGCTGTGACTCGTCTAATTTCGCATTCTTTGTCCTTAGAGGTAGTGCAGTGTGACCCTGCTCTATCTAGTAGAGCTTTCACTACACTATTTTTATGCTGCCCAGCTTGTGCTGAGCTATAATGGGTGTACTGGCCTCTGCACACCCATTATAGCACCAAAAAAAAAACCTATGTGCAGAGGCCAGTACATCCATTATAGTTCAGCACAAGCTGGGCAGCATAAGAATAGTGTAGTGAAAGCTCTACTAGATAGAGCAGGGTCACACTGCACTACCTCTGAGGACAATGAATGTGAAATTAGACAAGTCACAGCAGACCTTAGAAAATGCGGATACCCCCAGAGGATCATAGACAGGTTTAGTAGAGGAATAGAGTCCAACCGTCAGGAACCGTTTGTTCCTGTGGCTACCGCATACATTCCTTACTAACCGGGCCTTACTGAGCATCTTGCTAGAGTTTTGCGGGGGTATAAAACACGCTGTGTGCAGCTTCCTGGGCGGAGGTTGCACACAGTGTTGTCTCAGGTAAAAGACCCAATAGCAAAGGACCAGAGTAGTGGAGTAGTGTACAGGATAAAATGCCTGGATTGTGGGGAATGTTATGTGGGCGAGACAAAACGACGGCTCAAGGATCGTCTGGGGGAGCATGCAAATGCTATAAAAACCGCTGATTTCAATAAGTCTGCTGTGGCCGAACATTTTTGGGAGAAGCAGCATCAAATCTCCCCAGAGGATTCGGTTATTGTGGATCGAGCACATGGGTTCTGGAACCGTAAATGGCTCGAGAGCCTACGAATCTGTTCATCCGACCACAATATTATGAATAGGGACAGAGGTATGCGTATGCATCCTCTGTTTGAAACTATCATCCTAAGTACGGATGAACGGTTTTGCTTGACACGTTCCTGAGCTGTTTCCGCTTCCAGTTCAGACCATGTGCCGACTGCACCACATGTATAAGTACAGTGAGCCTGTTATATATGGACGTGCTGCAGGAAGTTTTGTTACTGCTGAGGAAGGAAGCCGATGCTTCCGAAAGCTCCAGAGATTTTATCGTTTTTATCGCTTTTAATCCGGTTTATTTTAGTGCATTTTATCGCAAGGATTTTATCACAGTTTTAATGTGTTTTTCACACGTACATAATTTAATTTAATATAATAGCAGTTTTTGTAAATATTTATTTTATTTTATTTTAATTTGTAAATATTTTAGTTACAGTAAAATACTTATTCTTATGGTTGGTGTATGTGCTGATTTATTGCCAAAATATGAATTTGCCCAACCTGAGGCCTTTTTCAGAACATTGAAGGGAATGAATAAGTGAAATGGGAGGGGTAGTTTTTTTTTTTCCCCCACATTGGTTCATGTTCTATAAGCTTGCTTTCTTGCATCATATGTCTCTAACAATGCCAATGCCAAAAAGAATTTCACCTACTTGTTATAAAAAGCTTAATAGTTTTTATGATTATTTCCACAAATTTTTATGATTATTTCGACAGTTTTCAAGAAGAGGTGGTTCCAGCAGTAAAGGTCAATAGGTTACTGGCCTTGCAGCTGAAGTAACATTGCTCTGCTTGTTTTTCATATTAAAACCTGCTACATTTATTTATTTTTTATCATTTATTTATTTTACTCTCTGTGACATTGACATTGTGGTACCCTGAAGGGAATACAGAAAGGATACTTAGAATAATGATTGCCAAAGAACTCATGATATAACTAGCAAATGCTAGTGTGGGTGTGTGTAAACACATATAATGACACAAAATGATGATTACAGTGGGCATATCAGTATGATTTAAATCCACTATGGTTGTGGATGCATTGAATCATACTTGTATTTCTCACCAAGCTTCTTGCACCTGGTACAACTGGAAATCCATGGTCTCTACTATCTGTGGGTGGCTCTGTAGATGTCATTCTAATCATAGCCTACATTTGTTTAATGGGAGTTTAATTCATGGAGCCGGCTGGCCAAGACAATATGTCCATGCCACGAAAACCCTCAGAGGAAATACTTGCAGCATATGTTCTATCATTGTCCTCCTGAAAAATGTCATCAGGCACTCTAGTAAGAAAGGCAAGAGTGATGGTTTTGAGAATTTCGGTGACAAAGCGACAGTCAGTCAGATTGCCATTGGTGAACTCAACTGACAACAACTGACTATCAAAACTGATCTGTCTCCACACCGTAACACTTGAAGGATGTGCAGTATGGTATTCAACAGTGGCTACAGGATCATTACATTCACCACTTCTTTGCTGACTGGGCTAGCCAGGTGGGTAAAGTGCCTGCCTGGCAACCCAAAGGTCGTGGATTCGAATCCTGCCTCGGGCTTGGATCAGAGTAAAATGCAAAAACCTTGGGAGGTGCATTATGGCCACAGAAGCCGATGTGCCAACAACTTACAAAAAAAAAAAACAAAAAAAAACCACTTCTTCATTATGTGTGTATGTGGTGATCATCAGGCCCAAGCAAAAGTGAGATTCATTGCTGGAGTCCACTTGATGCTGTTCTGTATCCCAAGTGGCATGTGCGTTTGGCACCATTCTAGATGCTGTTGATTTTGGGCAGCAACTGTTAAGACATGTCAGCGCCCCCCCCCCTCTTCCATTCAGTGTGCAATGGTTCAACAGGCAATGATGTGACAGCCAGCTGATCATTTGATGGTAGCTAGTGTGGCAGTAGGTGCACTGTAAATGTCTCAGTGGATAAGATGATCCTCCCATTCAGTAGTCCTCGGTCTTGCTCCCCTACCCATTCGACAAGCATATGTGCCTTCCTGAGCCACTATGGACTTTCCAACATCTGTGCACTATGGTATCATCGTGGGCCACATGTTCTGTTAAATAACAAGGTGACTGTCTCTTGAAGATCAGTAATCCATCCTCTCTTGAATGTTGTTTTCGAACATTTTCTTGGCATTCTCTACAATCTCCTTGCACTCTGATGTCAGTTCCTGAGAGAGAAGCCTTGTTAACTGTGCGTGTGCACACATTATTTTGAACTCCACAATCATCTCTACATTTGTTTTTATATCAGCCGAGACTTTCATCCAATTGGTTCTATAGTTTAATCATTTGTATATCTTGGCCCTTCTGATTTGTATGAACTTGTGATCATTCCTTCTGGGTGCTCCAGTTTCAGTGTTAGAGAGTATTTTTTCTTTACTTATTTCTTTTCTTGTTTTTTTTGGCTAGTGCAGTAAAAGCCTGTGTCTTCTTTTGAATTATATAACTAATACATTTACAGAACAAAAGTTGGTGCGAATAATGTGACCCCGAGGTGTTATCCATGCTGTAGGAATGGCAAATCTCATGGCTTACTTTTTGTCATTTACACAGTTGCAAGCTACATGTATGGCACACTTTAAGGGGAGGGGGAAACTCATTTTACCTTGGGCACCTAATTTTATTCCAAAGTTATGTAGTATATACATTTTTCAGAATGATGTTATGTCCTGCATTTGTTTTACCATAGCATAGTTACCACCAATGTAATAGAATGAACTTGTATTGTTTCCACATCAGTGATTTGCTATTTTCAAAGACACGGAATATAAAAATAATGTTAAAAGCAGATACAGTCAGTCCTTGTATAGCATGATAGTTGTGTTCCTAGAAACCCTCGTGCAATGCAAAATTGTGCAATATAAACAACAGGCGCTATGGGAAAATAGGGTTAGGTGCCGACCACCCAAGATTGAACATACATTTGTAACCAAAACATTACCATACACAATAAATAATTGTAATAAAATATATAAGTATTTTATTACAATTATAATAGTCATAATAAGATATTTACGTATTTTATTACAACTATTATGTAATAAAATATTGCTAATGCTTTTGCTTCTATCATAAGCAAACTTGTTTTTTCTTTGGTTTTCTATCCAAACAGATGACAACCGTTCCATCTCTTCCAATTCTTTGTGTCTTAATTTAATGGATTTATCACATGGTCTTTCATTTTGCTCAAAGCGTTTCACAATTTCATATTTTTTCTCTATCGACAGAGGTGGACTGTCCATAAGCCTTACCGGGGAAATCCCGGTAGACCGGAGGCCACTGTGATTTTGGCCATAAACCATAGTATGAGGCCACTATAAATTTTCCCGGGGTAAGAATTTTTGATCCAGTCCGCCTCTGTTTATCGATATTGCTTTTCTTTTTCTCTCCGAGTCTGCAGTGTCTTCACCAGGACGCTTCCTTTTCACACGTTTTAAATATTTTACTCATTTTTAGGGAATAAAGCACAGTTATAAAACTAGGAGGCACGCTTGATACACATAAAGCAGCGCGTGTGTAGCAACTGAATAAACAACACCGTAAAGGCAGAGATACACTATTAACACCTCACATTTTACTAAAGCACATTTCTAGGGGGTTACTACCATAAAGCAATAAAAAGAATTTCCAGTTGTGTTCCTGCTAGTGGAACTAGCAGGAACACAACTGGAAATAGTATAAAGTGGTAGTAAACTTGATCTAATTGCATTTACGATTATACCGATAGCTGGAATTGTGTTAGTTTTTACGATATTATAATGTGAAATGTGTTTTCCCTTTACTGATATAAAAAACATAAATAAATTTTTCAGAAGCTTCTCTTCATACCTATCGTGTTGCGTTCGACTGCCATTTCTTGTAAACACAAAGGCGAATCATGCATAACGAATTCGGTTCGTGTTATATAAGATATCGTTCCCCTGTTTGTAAATTGTGTATGATCGAATTCATGTAGTGTAAACACGTGTTATACGAGGACTGACTGTACTAGTTAATACGACTGCAACAGTAAATGGAAGAAATAGCATATAGGTTTGTATAGCTACCTGACTGTAGGTCTCAACGTATCTAAACTCATCTGGGCATGTCGGTACCATTTAAGCCTAAACCTTGAACAGCATTTCTTAATTGGTTTGAAAAGCCTTTTTTTTTTTTAAATGTAATGCCAAAAACACGAGAGGTATTAGAACCTATAGTACTTAGTACCGTGCTTGTGTTGGAGGTTGAGAAGACGAAAGAAGATATTTGTTCACATTGGACTTGAACTTCTGTAGACCGTAATTATCAGGAAATACGTATGCAGGAAGGTTGTTCCAGAAAACGGCAGTTGAATGAATAAACGAGGAAGATGAAAAGTTGGTTCTGTGAGTTTGAAGTTGGACCGTAAATGGATGTTGGCTGGTAGCAGCACATTTTTGGACTGTTTTGAAAGAGAGAGCGGGAGTTATAGAAGCAAATTTTGAAGAATAGTGCCCATGGAAGTATCTGTAGAAGAGGCATGTAACAGAAACAGTATGTCTGTGACACAGCGAGAGGAGAGACTCTGTTATCATTAATGATGAATCATTAATTAACCTAACTGCCATCTTCTGAATGGAATCAAGAGGCCTGAGAGAGGTTTTGGGGGCACCAACCCAGATGTGGGAACAATATTCCATGGCGGGGCGGATTTGCGATTTATACAGAGTGAGCAGCTGTTTGGAAGAAAAGTAACACCGAGAGCGAAAGTGAAAACCAAGTTTTTTTGATGCAGAGGAAGCAATTTTTGTAATGTGCTTGTGCCAAGAGAGATTAGAAGTCAGGGTAATCCCTAAAAGAGAGATATCATTTTGCCTAGAAATCAGAGTGTCACCAAAGATAAGCATAGGAGCAGAAGAATCCTTTTTGCGAGATATAAGACAAGACTGAGTTTTAGAAGGGTTGAAATCAACAAAGTTGTCTTTGCCCCAATGGAGAATTACCTGAATATCGGCATTTAAGGAATTGGTAGCAGATTTTCGAGAAGTTGAAGCTGATTGACCAGAACAAGGTTTCTCAAAATGGAAAGTGGAATGCAATGTGCTATCATCGGCAAAACTATGGATAGGATTTCCAGTCAATGGAAGAAGGTCATTAATATACAAGAGGAAAAGAGTGGGTGAAAGAACTGAACCTTGGGGGACAATGGCATTAGTGGAGAAGTTAGAAGACAGAGAAACATCTACCATCACCCTCAGTGAGCAATCAGAGAGAAGACTGGATAACCAATTGCAAATAAACGGTTGGCAAACCATAAGATGGAATCTTGTTTAGAAGACCTTTATGCCAAACACGATCGAAAGCCTTTGAGATGTCAAGAGCAACTACTTGTGTTTCACCGAACTTTTCCATTGAATTAGTCCATAAATGGGTAACATAAGCCAGTGGATCGGCAGTGACTGAATCCATACTTGCGATCGTTGATCAGACGGAAGGGTTCTAGATAGTTGGTGGTTAATTGATTTCTCTATTACTTTAGAAAGAGTAGAAGTAATTGCAATGGAACAATAATTGGATGGGAGGGATTTGTCACCATTTTTTGGAACTGGCTGGATATGAGCAAATTTCCAAGCATAAGGAAAAACATCTTTGGAATAAGAAAGTGAAAAAAAAGGTGGCAAAGAATAGGAGTAAGTTCAGGAACACAGGTTTTGAGAACAAGTGGAAAAATACCATCAGGACCTGGAGCTTTCTTAGCATCAAGATTCGTCAAAATCCTTCTGACATCCTTTTGACGGAAGACCACAGGAGGCATTGAATGGAGTGTGTTGGGAATGGTGGGAGGTGTTTTACCAGGATCATTAATACATGAGTTGGAAGAAAAATGGGATGCTAGCAGGTCAGCTTTATCCATGGCTGAAGTGACAACAGAACCATCTGGTTTGGACAGAGGTGGGAGCAGAGATGGGCAAAAGTTGCGGCCAATAGCTTTGGCAAGAGACCAGAATGCTCGGCTACCATTAGGGCAAGAAGCAAGTTTTCTACTCTTAGCCTGTTCAGAATCTAGTTTGGACTGATTAATAACTGCTTTATAATTGTTGAGAGTTTTAGTGTAGGCAGAAAATGAAACTGAAGAATTAGAAACAAGCTAATTACGATATGCAACATTCTTCCCTTGAACAGCCTTAGCACATTTATTGGAAAACCAAGGTTTAGATAAAGGACGAGATTTCAAAGTGGAGTGTGGGATAAAGGATTCCATTCCTGCAAGAATTATCTCACTGCCTAGTAGCTTCCAAGATTAATTCCTTGAATGCTTCCTATTTAGAATTTGCCATTGGAAACATCAGTTGGTCCCACTGTATAGAATTGAAAAACTGTCTGAGACCACTGTAGTTTAAGAACAATGAAATTAATTTCATTGTTCTTAAAAAAGTTCTAAAAGTGATAAAAATGGTTTGAATTTTTAGAATTAGCAATAAAAGTACATCCAGAAACACCATAAATTTTGGAAATGTCAAAATTTATGTAGACCACAGCAATCAGATCAAGAGTATTGCTTTCTCTTGTTGCCTCGGTAACATTAAAGTGTGGGAAACAATCATTCAATAAATCCAGATAAGTTTTGCTACCTTGTGATGACAAACCCTCAAATTCCAGTCCAGTCAGTATTTGGGAATTAAAATCCTACATTATAAGACATTGTCATTTACTGGCATATTCTATTTGTGTATATAATTGTTCATTATACTTATCTTAATTATTTGGCCTATAACTAACACTTACTGATACTGTTGCTTTCCCATTGCTTATGTCACGCCAAAATGACTTAGCATTGCATCCACTTGATGTGGATGCAATGCTAAGTCAATTGTATTGTGTGTTCTTCTTAACCAAAAGCATAACTTCCTATATCTTGTCCTGTCTCTCCTTGCTGCTCACATTGTACTTCCTGTATTCAAATTCTGATTGGCCCCGGGTGCCAAGCGATTGTGACTGAGCGATTTCTCTGTGCTTTCACTGCGACTCTCAAAAGGTGAATTCTAATTCTCTTTTACGTTCTTCTCCTTAATAAATCCTTTTATTTAATTGCAGCTCTTTTTTCAAAAGTACTGATCGAGAGCAAGAAAGGAAAGTAACCTTTCTTTTTTCATATTTAGTAGACTAATCACTACTAACTTCGCTTGGTCACACCAGGCACTGCTCCTGCCTCCCCGTGGCGGGGCCGGTAACCTTGGCAGAAAAGTTCATCTGCCAGGGGCTAAGAGGAGCCAACATGGAAAAAAATATGTTTCCAACTATAGAGTCGACAAGCTGTCGTCGGCCAGATACTGAACATAAACATGATTCGTCACAAGCAAAGAGGTTGAAAACAAATCCCTCGGTGACAGACTTACCAGCATTTTTAATAATGCACTCACTATCAGAACAGTCTCTCAGTAAGCTATCCCCTTTTCTAATCCAAAAACATCTGGAAAGTATTGCAGGGTCTCCCAAGAATAGGAGACTGCAATCAGGGGACTTACTTGTTGAAACTCTGAACCACAGGCATTCTGAAAAACTACTAAAAATGACAAATTTTGCTGGTATTCCTGTTAACGTAACTCCACATGCAACCCTAAATACATCAAAGGGTGTAATATCTAGTTGGGACCTGATGAATGTGACGGAGGAAGAAATTAAAGGAGAACTTAAGGAACAAAATCTAATCGCTGTAAAAAGAATTATGGTCAAAAGAGACAATATTCTGATACCCACCAGAAATATAATTCTCACCTTTAACAGTCCAAATCTGCCCTCATCAATAAAAGCAGGATATCTTCTTTGCCGCACTCGTCCTTTTATACCCAATCCGTTGAGATGTTATAAATGCCAAAAGTATGGCCACTCTCAAACGACATGCAGAAGCAACCCAGTTTGTCCCAACTGTGGATCCTCTGATCACATTCAAAGTGATTGTTCAGTGAAAGAAATGATCTGTCCCAACTGCAAAGGCAACCATCCGGCCTACTCTAAGACATGTGAGAGATGGAAAACAGAGAAAAAAATTATGCAATATAAAGTTGAAAATAAAGTTAGTTATCAGGAAGCAAGAAAATTAGTTGCACCCAGTATACATAACCGTACCTATGCCAGTATCGCAAAAAAAATCAGACAATAGCCACGCAAACTGATGTTACCATTCCACATAACATATCAATCTCCGACTGGGCTCGAGCTGTCCTCTCTCAGCAAGAGTCCAATACCCTGAAGCACTCAGACCAAGCCAGTAATACGCCTCTTAAGATTCCAGCAAAATCTCCTCCTCCACCAGTGATTGCTACTACTTCAAATAATGCTAATTCATCTACAAAAAAGATTATTCAGGACACATCGATGCATTCAGAGTATTCATCCAAACAGAAAGATCCGGTTCTGGAAATATTTGTAGAAGAAGAAGATATGGACACAGGTCGCCCTACATTTCCAAAAAGAGACAAACCAAAGCCAAAACGACATAAGACAGCCACGTCAGGTACAGCTTCTTCTTCTAAATTCAAGTAATGCCTAACATCTTGCAATGGAATTGCAGAGGCTTTCGTGGCAACATTGACGACATTCATTACTTAATTAACCGCTACTCTCCAGTTGGTTTCTGCCTGCAAGAAACCTATTTAACTCCTCAAATTTCCATTTCCATAAAAAACTACTCAGTCTATCGAATAGATCGAAATACTTCCAATTCTGCTCGTGGTGGTGTAGCTATTTTAATTAACACACGGATTCCAGCTAGGCAAATCACTCTCCAAACCCAAATCGAAGCTGTCGCTGTGCGTCTGATTACTCAGACTGCTTTAACTCTAGTCTCAGTTTATCCCCCACCAAATCATACTTACGCTTATAATGATCTTAAGGAACTATTATTACAGCTACCCTCCCCTATCTGCCTGCTAGGGGATTTCAATGGCCACCACCCTTTATAGGGATCAACTAAATTAGACAGACGCGGCCGACTGATCGAAACTTTACTGGAAAAACAAAACCTCACTCTTCTTAACAGTGGTTCACACACCCATATACAGTTACCTAATGGACAGACTTCTGCCATTGACCTATCGATTTGCTCCCCGATACTGTTTCCAGTCATGCAGTGGTCCGCTCTGGATAATCCCATGGGCAGCGATCATTTTCCAATTTGTTTGTAATCTGATGACTACTCAACCACCATTAGATGAACCCTGCAGGAAATGGAAATTCTCTAAAGCTAATTGGGACAAATTTCAGTCAGCAATCACACTGGACAAAAAAATTATACAACTACATCCCATAGATGAAGTTACCGACTATATCACTTCCTGCCTTTTATTTGCAGCTAAAAGCTCAATTCCAATATCAAATTCCAAGACTCGACGCCATTTCAACTGTTGGTGGAATGAAGAATGCACAAAAGCTAAGAAAGAACAAAATAAAGCATGGAATTTATTTCGTCGAACTCCAACTACAGTTAATCTTATTAAATACAAGAAACTAAAGGCAAAAGCTCGTCTCATTCAAAGACTAGCGAAGAAAGATTCTTGGACTCGGTTTGCATCGACTATCAATAGAAACATGAACCCACGATTAATATGGAAGAAAATTAGGCAGCTTTCCGGGAAGTTTCCAACTGTTCCTTCCCCAATTCTCTCCTGCAATGGTCTAGACGTCTCTGCTCCTCTGGATATAGCAAATGCCTTAGGCAAAACTTTTGCTCACGTCTCAGCTGTTTCCACCTACTCTCCGGAATTTCAGAAAACCAAGAGCACCACAGAACAGAGACACATCAACTTTCAAACTTCACTGCTACTTCCATATAACCAGCCACTCCAAAAATGTGAACTTATGCAAGCCATCAGAACAACATGCAACAGTGCCGCTGGGCCAGATGGGATATATTATGTTATGTTACAGCACCTTGATGAGGAAAACTTACAAATGCTGCTAGCCTTTTTTAACCGAATTTTCCTGGGAAATGTTTATCCCACTTCTTGGCACCATGCTACAGTTCTGGCCTTTTTGAAACCTGGAAAAGACCCCTCCAATCCTAATAGTTACAGACCAATATCTCTATCCAGTTGCCTTGGTAAAATTCTTGAAAAAAATGATCCACAGTCGACTCACTTGGATCATTGAAAGCGAACATCTACTAAGTAATAGTCAGCATGGCTTTCGCCAAAACAGGTCCTCCTTTGATCTGATGATCAAGGCTGAATCCGAAATCCGCAATGCCTTTGTTAAAAACGAACACCTAGTTATGGTCTCCATAGATATAGAGAAGGCATTCGATACTACCTGGCGTTATGGAATTCTCCGTGACCTCCATAATCATGGTCTCCATGGCAACCTGCCTATATTCATTAAGAACTTCCTCAAGAGCAGATCTTTCCAGGTGCGATATCAAAATTCCCTTTCTACTACATTCTTGCAAGAAGAAGGAGTACCACAAGGGTCAGTTTTGAGTGCAACCCTGTTTGCCCTCAGAATTGATTCTATCACAAAAGAACTTCCAAATACCGTAGAGGCGTACCTTTACGCTGACGATCTCTCTCTTTCTTGCCATTCACAGAATATGAGATCTATTGAAAGGCAATTGCAGATGTCTCTCAATAAAGTACAAAAGTGGGCTGAGCGCAATGGATATCGTCTTCCCCAACAAAAAACAGTTGCGATCCACTTTTGCAATCAACGCAAACTGCATACGGATCCTCAACTTCGGATATCAAATACCACCATTCCGATTGCCAGCAATATCAGATTCTTGGGACTAATCCTGGACAGTAAGCTGAACTTCTTTGAGCATGTTAAATTATTACGTACTACCTGTCTCAAAAAGATCAACATGCTAAGAGCTTTATCTGCCCATTCTTGGGGAGCAGACCGTACAACTTTGCTGCTCTTATATAGAGCATTGATCAGATCCCGTTTAGATTATGGTGCTCCAGTTTATGATTCTGCCCGAGGGAGTGTACTACGCTGGCTGGATCCTATTCAACATAATGCACTGCGGATTGCAATTGGTGCGTATAGGACATCTCCAACTCATAGCCTATACATTGAAGCTCATGAGCCCCCTCTGCATCTCCACAGAAAAATGCTGTTACTTAAATATGCAGCCAAAATACAGACTTGCTCTTTGCATCCTATTCAGCCATACCTTTTTAATCAACCACTAGTTAATCTCTATAGAAATAAACCAGGTAAAATCTGACCAGCTGGCCTACGGCTTCTTGAAATATCACAGAACTGGAATGTTCCTCTCCACAATAGGCAACAGATAGAGAATTACTCTCATCCTCCGTGGACCCCGTTTCCTCAACTAACTTGTGATACTTATTTTCTCCAATGGGGAAAGAATCGCCTACCGACACTGAATGTGCAACAACTCCATGCTAGCCATCTTCAAAGCTGTGCTGACTTCTTGCCGGTATATACGGATGGTTCCAAATCTCTTTCAACTGTTGGAGCAGCAGCAGTGTTTCCCTCTGCTATCATATCAGCTTCTCTTCCACCTGAGTATACCAACTTTTCAGCAGAACTGTATGCAATACAATTAGCTCTAGAAAATTTGACTCTACACCCATCTGCAAAATATATAGTTTACACTGACTCTCTCAGCTCAATTAGAGCACTGCAGAATCCCTCTCAAAAGAATCACCATTTGCTTTTGCAAATTGACCACCGTCAACAACTAGTGAAGTTTTGCTGGATTCCGGCACATTCAGGCATAAAAGGAAATGAAATAGCTTATATATCTGCTAAAAATTCATCAACCTTAGACTTAACCTGTGCCTTCATTCCAGCATCTGATTATAATATCATAATTCAAACAGCATACCATGCACAGTGGACAGCGCTATGGCATAAAGAAACAAATAACAAACTCTTTCAATTGAAACAGGACCCAAAATTATGGCACTCATGCACCCAGAAAGTTCGGCGAGAAGAAGTGGTACTCGCACGGATAAGAATAGGGCACACCCATCTGACTCACCTCCATTTACTCACCGGCAATGATCCTCCGCAGTGTTCACACTGCTCTGAACATCTAACAGTCAAACATATTTTGATTGACTGTCCACACTATCAACCACATCGTACTTCAACACTTCAAAATCTGGCTAATCTTCAAGAACCGCTGACACTACATCATATCATAGGAGAGGAGGCAAATATTAAGGAACTTTTCTGCTTTCTGAAACAAATTAGAGTGTATAATCTTTTATGAATAGCTCTCAGAACTGAAATGAATTTGAATTGTTATGTTCTTTATTATTTTCTGATATAACTACGAATAGGCGCACTATAGCCATAGCAGCTGATGCGCCAATAAACACCCATACCACACACACAAATTCTGATTGCTATATCTCAATAGCTCTGTGTTTCTAGTATCCCTTGAATATGCCTGCATTTGTTGACAACAAATACCTCTAGTTCCTGAGAGTTATTTAATGTACTCATCATTTTTCTATCCCAGTTATAACTTGGTATACTTGTGCTATCCTAATCCCTATAAACTTCTTCATGGGTGAATTTAGATATTGAATATTTGTTTATATTGTCAGCAACCTGAAGAGGATCATCAGTAGTTATGCATTTCTTATCTTTGGCGTGGTTCATTCCTGTGTCTCTAGTATTAATCTAAACAAAGAATTCTCTGCCACTCTTCTTTTTATTCTTAGCCAAGCTCCCTTTCACAATCTGCCTTGTTTACTTCTCCTCCCCCAGTGACTTGATTGCAGACTAACTTATAATTAATATATGTTTCTACATTCCCTGATAATTTGTAATGATCACATTCATTTTTCTTCCCTCCCACTAGTCTCATTAATCACTTGACATCTCTTTACATCTAAACTTTGAATAATATAAATCAGTAGTGTACAAGAATACACATTATTTTGCTCTTAGTAACTTTAACACAGATCACATATTTGTTTATTCCATGTGAACCACCTCCCAGTCCAGCTAACATTGCATCAGTAGTATTAGAAAATGTTCTTGCACTCTTCTGTTTTAAGTGTATCTCAGCCCCTGTAAAATAAGTTGCACGGACGATGCGATGGAAAATTGTTCCTTATGAGCACGATTCCACAGTGTCTCCATTATAATTCAATCTACTTTTGTTGAAGCACTGATTTTTCACCAAGGCAGCAGAGTCCAAGTCTTATCTTGAACATTACATTCTACTTTTAAATTGTTATTTTGCCCTTTTAACTATGTTCTACTGTTAATAAACAAAATCAGTAAATTATTGTCAATAATATTCTTCTTTTAGATTTTTTGTACATTTTGAAAACTTATCAGATGCAGATCCCATAATAACTTGTTAAATATGATGGTGACTCTTCATTTAGCTGGTTTTTCATGTTTGTATTGTCAGTAATTTTTTTTATGCTCAGCTTATAATATATGATATGCACTTTATTTACATATATCCTGTTAAAAAAAAAAACAAAAAAAAACGCAGTTTTAGATATATTCCACTGCTTGCCATTAGCATTTCTTAAAGTAATATTCTGTTTTAATAGGTTAAAAATGATTATTTAAAGTTGGAAACTAGCATTGAACAGGAAATAGCTATACAGTTATGCTGCATAGAGATTAGGTAAGTTTTCATTTCTGTTACGTATTTTGGATTCATTGCTTTTTTTATTTTTTTTACCTTAGTGAAAGTTTTGTATAGATATGGCAGAGAGAAACAGGGTGGAATATGGAAATGAAAGACAGAAAATAGAATTAGTTTATTTTTATTTCTTTTTACATTATTTGTGAAATAATAACAGAAGTTTACCTCAATATAGATATTGATATCAACATAGTATGAACCAGAGCTGTAATACTCAATACATTCTGTCTAAATCATTTTACATTATTATATTTACATTTTTTTTTTTTTTTTGCTTTATGCTTGCTTCCTTGCATCATTTGAGAGTACTTACTACTAATAAATATACAAAAAAAGCAAGCAGTTATTAAAAAATACAAAATTTAACTCAGTTTAAATTTTCATTAGTATTTAGCAGCATACTCCATTTAATGCTATCTCATGCAGTGCAGTCATTGTAGTGCTATTTGTCTTAGAAATATTTTTCTAAGAGGAAAAAAAAAATACAGTATATACGACAATTCATTAGATTTTCCTCCATGATATTATAGTGATATTGTCACATGTAACTCGGAGAGGTGTGAGTTTGATTCCCAGTAGTGACTGGAGGCATTTCTAAAGTCCTCTTTGAGGCTGTAGTTAGCTGATTCTGGTGGAGGGTATGTTGTGTTTCCCCATGAATTATTCCAGGTTTTTCAACCATGGAAATGTGACACACACACACATCAGCCTGTAAACACATACTTCTATAGCTGTAGTACACTTATCCCAATATTAGTTACTCTTGGGAGGCTTTAACATAATAATAATAACAAATGCAATGATAGCAGATAATAATAATAACAAATGTCTAGACAAATATAAGACCATGGATTGCACCAGGGAAAATTAGTCAGCCAAAACTACCAGCCGCAGACTGGTAAAGAGATCGAAGCCATGACAGAGGGAGAGACCTACAAATACCCGCGGATGATGCAGGCTCAGCACAGTACAAGGAAATTAAGGCCTGCCTTACCAAAAAATACTATCAGAGACTCAGAAGCCTGCTGAGAGCAGGTTAGTTAGTTAGTTATTTGGTTTTTAGGAGCATTAGCAACTAAGGCCATATTGCTTGGGGGATGTGCGGTGGTCGTTCCCTGACTTTTCCGCATCCTCTGTATTTGGTGGTCACGGGCTTGAACCCCAGTGTAATCAAGAAGCATGTGCTACGCACTGCTGCTCCTGCCAACCTGGCTATGGAGGTGCCTGCTGAGAGCAAAGCTAAATGGAGGGAACACAGTTAAAGCCATAAACACCTACTCAGTCCCAGTGCTAACATACTCCTTTGGGGTCATAGATTGGACTAGAACTGAGCTGGAGGATATCATGAGAAAGACAAGGATAGTGATGCCCAAGAGCTACCAACACTACCCGAAGTCAGCCATGGAGGGACTGACAATAGCTTGGAAAGGAGGAAGGTGCCTAATAGACCTCATCGAGCAACAGAAAACAGAATTGCTAACCCGAAGGATTACTTCCAGAAACAGACAGCAGCACTCTACCAGGATATATGGAGGAGAGACAAGCGGTATACCCCATAAATCTAGGCAGAGTCCCATCTCACCCAGACTGCACAAATGAAACTAGAAAGATAGGCAAAGAAGACACTCCGTGGCGCAGACACTACAATGACCTTCATCAAGATCACATAGATAAAATTGCTTCCAATGCATGGCTCACGAGCAGGACTCTCTTCCCCAAGACTGAAGAATTCATGTTTGCTATCCAAAATTAGGTAATCAACACCAGAAACTATAGAAAATACATTGCTAAGGAACCCATGTTTAATCCATGTTGACAATGCCACCTGGTTTCGAACACGTCACTGCGGGATGCAAGGTGGTCGCCCAGCTGCGTATACTCGCAGGCACGACCAGGTAGTCAGGATAATACTTCGGAAGCTAGCAAGGAAATACTGTACAAGGAAAATGTACTGTACTACAAGTAGAACCGCCCACCGGGCTAGTCGGGTTGGTAAAGTACTGGCCTGGCAACCCAAAGGTCGCGGGTTCGAATCCCGCCTCGGGCTTGCCTCAAAAAAGTAAAAAAAGTAAAGTGCAGCCATTATCAACCCACTGCAGGATGGAAGCCTCCTCAACAATTCATGTTGAGGGAAATGGACCATAATCTGCCACGCTGGTCCAGTGCGGGTTGGCAGATCGACCGTATTCAGCAGTCAGGGGCTTGAACCCCGGTCTACTCAAAGAGTGTGTGTGCTACTGCACTCCCGCTCCTGCCCACTCGGCTACGGAGGCCTCTTGGATCAAATTACTGCACAAACCTTGGGAGGTGCATTATGGCCACAGAAGCTGATGCACCAACAACTACTAAAAAAAAAAAAAAAAAAATCAAGTAGAACCCCAGGCAGTACTAGAGATCCCAACGCATAAGCTGTACTGGGACCTTGCCATAATAGCAGATAAGACAATCCTGCACAGCTGACTGGACATAACCCTTTTGAACAAGAAGGAAATGGCTACCTATCTGATTGACACAGCAGTGCCTAACACTGGCAATCTCCAGAAAACCCACAAGGAAAAAATCAGGAAGTACAAAAATCTAAGACTGGAGATCAAAGAGATGTGGCATAAGCAACAAGTAACGACCAACCCAATCATCGTGTCAACCACCGGTATGGTACCAAAGACCCTACATAACAGCCTAGCAGCAGTAGTTCTCTCAGGAAACACCTACAAGGCACTCGAGAATGTTGTAATCCTGAACACTTGTAGGATAGTCAGAGAGTTCTTCGACCAACAGTAACACCAGACATAACAACAACCACCCTGTGTACTTGGTAGCAATACCCGTCACAATGTGGACCCATTAGTCCACATTGTGATGGGTATTGCTACCAAGCTCCAGCCACTAGTCATCTACTAGGTCACTAGTCATCTACTAGGTGGTAGATGACTAGTGGCTGGAGGTAGTCCGAATAGTGTGTATGCTGGGACATTGTTGAGGCTATGTTATATATAATGTAACCAGATTGATTGATCTGGTTATATTCTTACCATCTATACGCCATATCCAAAAATTTCATTAAGTCATACAGCATGTCCTTTGTCCTTGCCTTTTCTTACTTCTGAATATACCATGGATTGTTTAAACTAATTGTGCAAACTTATCTGTAAAAAGAGCTAAACCTTCCAAACACTTCCTCATTCATTTCACAAATGTACGTGGTCTCAGTTCTAATATCAGTGATGTCCATTTCCACTTACAGTCTGCCAAACGCCGACCGGGCTAGCCGAGTGGGTAAAGTACCTGCCCGGCAACCCAAAGGTCGCCGGTTCGATTCCCGCCTCGGGCTTGGATCAAAGTACAGCAAAAACCTTGGGAGGTGCAATATGGCCACAGAAGCCGATGCGCCAACAACTACCAAATCAAAAAAAAAAAAAAAAAAGTCTGCCAAACCCCATGTTCTTTTTCTGACCTAATCCCAGTTGTCGGTTGATTCAACCACTGCTCATCTCATTTATTAAAATTATTCACTGTATGATTCCTTTCACTTCAAAGGTAGCACTTGTGCATATTTTCTGATATTTTCTGTCAGAGACAGTAATTTGGAATCTCTTCTTTTTGATCTTCTCTGCCCTAAAATCTATCTACCACATTCTGCCAAATTCATCTGTTGCCTCTATCATTCTCCCAACTCCACTAATCACTTGGAGCTCTTTGAAACTTGACTTTTTCCAGTCCAACTTTCCTAACAGTGGGATAATTTTCCTTGGTGATTTTAATGTTCACAATTCTAGCTGGCTTCTGTTTTCTTGTAACAGTTACCCAGCTGGTCGAGATGCCGAGGCTTTTGCATTACTAATCACCTCGCACAGTTTGTCCCTTTGCCTACCATAATACCAGACAATCCTAACCACGCAGCCAACATGCTTGATCTTTTTCTCACAAACAACCCTTCTAAGTACATGCAGTCTAGGTTGAGTGGGTCTCTAGGCACGTGATGTCACAACTTGGTGATGGTCTTTTCTCAAATGGAGCATTTATCTCATGGCCATTCTCAACCTTGTATTGTTTGGCCTTACAAGAATGCAAAATGGGATGATCTGTGAGATTTCTTCTTTTCCTTGGTCAGATCACTGTTTCAGATCTTTTGAGGTCAACTGCTGAGATCGTGTGTTAGTTAAATTATTCTTGTTGGGATGAAATCCTTTATTCCACACTTCACTTTAAAATCTCATCCTTAATCTAAACCTTTGTTTTCCAATAAATGTGCTAAGGCTGTTCAAGCGAAGAATGTTGCATGTAATAATTGGCTTGTATCCAAAAATCTCTAGGTTCATTTTCTGCCTACGCCAAAGGTCGCAATAATTCTAAAGCAGTTATTAATCAGTCCAAACTAGATTTCAAATAGGCTTAAGAGTGGAAAACTTGCTTTTTGTCCAATTGGTAGTCGAGCATTCTGTTCTCTCAAAGCTATTCAGTGCAACTTTTGCCCATCTTTGTTCCTACCTCTGTCAAAACTAGATGGTTCTGTTGCCATCCAAAGATAAAGCCAATCAGCTAGATCTTATTTTTCTTCCAACTCTTGTACCGATGATCTTGGTAAACCATCTCCAATCCCAGTACACTCCATTTAATGCCTCCTGTGGTCTTCTGTCAAAAGGAAGTAAGAAGGATTTTGATGAATCTCGATGCTAAGAAAGCTCCAGGTCCTGATGGTATATCTTCACTTGTTCTTAAAACTTGTTCTCCTGAGCTTACTCATGTTTTGTGTCACCTTTATCACTTTCTTATTTCAAAGGTGTTTTCCCCTTCTACTTGGAAATTTGCCCATATTCAGCCAGTTCCTAAAAAGGATGACAAATCCTACCCATTCAATTATTGTACCATTGTACTTCTACGCTTTCTAAAGTAATGGAGAAATCATTAAACTGCCAACTCTTAAACTGTGTAGAAACCTTCCAAGTGATTAACGATTGCTAGTATGGATTCTCTCATCGTTCCACTTGTGATATTCTGGCTTCTGTTACCCTTCTATGGACAAATTCAATGGAAATATTTGGTGAAAGTCAAGCTGTTGCTCTTGACATTTCAAAGTTTTTTGATCGTATTTGTCATAAACATCTTCCAAATAAGCTTCCGTCTTATGGTTTTGCCAACTGTTTTTTGTAATTGAGTATCCAGCTTTCTCTCTTATCACTCACTATGGCTGATGGTAGATGGCTCTTCTAAATTTTCTACTAATGCTGGTGTTCCTGAAGGTTCAGTTCTTTTTCCCATTCGTTTCCTCTTGTATATTAATGACCTTCTTCCATTGAAACAAGAAAGATGGGCGAAGAAGACACTCCAATGGCAGGACTACGATGACCTCCATGAAGACTACAAAGAATTATGGCTTTGAATGCTTGGCTCACAATTGGAAAGCTCTTCCTTGTGATCAAAGAATTCATGCTTGCCATCTAAAGTCAGGTAATTAACACTAGGAACTACAGGAAATACACCGCCAAGGACCCCAGAGTAACAGATTACACGTTGATGATACCACCTGGACCTATAAACAATTCAGCATGTCACTGCAGGATGCAGGGTGATCACCCAGACAAGTTACATTCACAGACATGACCAGATGGCCAGGATAATACATCAGAAGCTAATATTAGCTTATATTGGCTTCTGATGTATTAGTATTAGCTATATTAGCATTAGCATTAGTAGAGGCATTTGATGCAAGAAAGCAAGCTTATGCAGCATCAGCCAAAAAAAAAAAAAAAAAAAAACCCACTTCCACTTCACCCCTCTGTTCGTTCAAAATACCTGTCCAGCTGAGCCTTAAACTTATTTAGGCTATCAACCTCCACCACAAGGGATGGCAGTCTGTTCCACCAACCAACCACCCGCTGGCTAAAGGCAAATTTCCGCACGTCTATCCTACATCTGTCTTTCCTCAATTTGAATTTATGCCCTCTCAGGTGATTTTTCTGAGCTAGAGGAAGAATCCCATCAGCATTGAGCATGCTTAAACCATTCAAGGCTTTATACACCTCTATCAGATCACCTCGCTGGTGCCTAGTCTCCAGACACTGTAATTTGCAAAACTTAAGCCTTTCTTCGTAAGAGCATCCCTTTGTTCCATTCACTAATCTTGTTGCCCTTCTCTGTACTCGTTCCAGCAGCTCTGCATCCTTCTTGAAATGAGGCCTCCAGACCTGTATACAGTACTCTAGGTGTGGCCTGACCATTGCCTTATACAATGGAATAATCACCTCCTTATCCCTGCTGGAAAAATTCCTGTATATCATTGACAATACTCCATGAGCTACTCTTGCAGCCTGTCTGCACTGCTCAGAGAACTTCATATCTGCCTGCACAATCACCCCCAAGTCCCTTTCATTCTCTACCACTGTCAGTGTAGTACCACAGAGTTGATACGTTGCTCTGGGGTTGCTGTTTCCCATGTGTAGTACTTTACATTTGTCAATGTTAAACTTCATTTGCCACCTCTCAGCCCATCTGCTCAACCTTTCCAGATCCTGTTGCAGCAGCATAGTGTCAGTAGTGTCCTTGACAACCCTGCCAACCTTTGTATCATCTGCAAACTTGGACATTAAGCTTGATATACCATCATCAATATCATTTATAAATACAGTAATACCCCGACTTATGCTACCCCGACTTACGCGAACTCGGAGTTACGCGGTTTTTGATTTTTTCGTTTGGCAACGCTGCCGCCCACTATCTTCAAGGTCGTTTTTCATATGTTATCGATATACGGTGCGACGGCGGAGAATGAGAGCGAAAGATGAACAAAATTCAACTTTGCTGCTTTATGTTTTTTATATCAGTGAAGGGGAAACACATTTCACCATAATAACGTAAAAACCAACACAATTCCAGCTATCGGTATAATCGCAAATGCAATTAGATCGAGTTTACTACCAGTTTATAACAGATTTCACTAGCAGAAACGCAACTGGATTTTTATTGTTTTATGGTAGTAACCCCTAGAAATGTGAGGTGTTAATAGCGTATCTCTGCCTTTATGGTGTTGTTTATTCAGTTGCTACATGCGCGCAGCTTTGTTTATGCGTATCAAGCGTGCCTCCTCGTTTTGTAATTGTGCTTTATTCCCTAAAAATGAGTAAAATACGTAATTAAAAGGTGTGAAAAGGAAGCGTCCTGGTGAAGACACTGCAGATTCAGAGAGAAAAAGAAAAGCAATTATCGATAAACAGAGGCGGACTGGTCAAAAATTCTTACCCGGAAAAATTTATAGTGGCCTCATACTATGGTTTATGGCCAAAATTTGATATTAGTCCGCCTCTGTCGATAGAGAAAAAATATGAAATTGTGAAACGCTTTGAGCGAAATGAAAGACCATGTGATATTGCACGTGCTACAGGCCTAAATGAAGCAACAGCGAAAAGCACATGACAATTGCAAACTTGACAGGTTGAAAATTGAAAAGGGCTCAATTGTAAAGGGCTTAAAAATTTTAGAAAACATAGACTCCAACGAAGAACGCGTTATAGCTACAAAGCAAGGAATAAAAAAATTATTAGCTTGCTACGAAGAAATTCTGCGTGAAAAAAAGAACGCGCTGTGTCGTCAGACGAATTTGTTAGATTTTATGAAGCCATCGACATCGAAATAACTTTTTTACCTAAGTCATTTGTTTTTTTAATACATATTTTGTATTAATATGTATAAAGAACTGCAATTTTATTAATATCTTTCTTCTAAACTAGTGTTTTTGTTAGTCCTTGGTCCCAATTAAGCAAAATTTATATGTATTTATATGCAAAGTTTTACCCCGACTTACGCGAATTCGACTTACGCGATTTTCGTCGGACCCACCTATCGCGTAACTTCGGGGTATTACTGTACAGAAAACAACAATGGACCCAACACTGAGCCCTGAGGGACTCCACTAATAACATTAGTCCACGATGAGCAGTGTCCATTGATTACCACTCTCTGTCTTCTCCCCCTCAACCACCCCTTTATCCATAGCAGCAATTTGCCTCCAATGTCACACTGCTCCAATTTGTGTAGCAGTCTTCCATGTGCAACAGTATCAAAAGCCTTTCTAAGATCCAAGTATATAATATCAAAGTTATTCCCTGCATCCAGCTCTTTTGTGACTGCATCATAGTATCCAATCAAGTTGGTCAGGCAAGACTTCCCCTTAACAAAACCATGCTGTGTCTGAGCTATAACTGAAGTCTTGTCTAAATGATCCTGCAGTGCTTCTTTAACCAGTGCCTCCATTAATTTTCCTGGAACAGAAGTTAAGCTCACAGGTCTATAATTACTTGTTTCAGCCTTTGATCCTCCTTTGTGAATTGGGGTCACATTTGCACATTTCCAGTCCATGGGTACCTCCCCTGAGTCCAAGGAAGCTCTCATAACTATGGCTAAGGGTTTGCTTACTTCCTTTGCTGCCTCCTTTAATATAACTGGATAGATCCCATCCACCCCGGGTGCCTTTCTTGTGTTTATCTTCAACAGTTTCTCCTCCACTTTACTCCCAGTTATTTCAAGATTCTGTAGCTTACTGCTAGAGTTGAATACACCTCTGGCATTCCCCTTGCTGAATAACTCCTCATGTGTGAATGTCGATGCAAAATATTCATTTAGTTTGTTAGCTACCTGAGCAGGATCATCAACAGTTGACCCATCAATATCAAGTGGACCAATCTGATTCATCCCCTTCCTTCTAGAGTTTACATAAGTAAAGAACTCTTTGCTGTTTTTCTTTGCATCCCTTGCCAAGGATTTCTCGTAATCTGCCTTCGCCTGCCTAACCTCCTTTGTAACTTGGTTGCATATCAACTTGTATCTATCATAGGCTTCTGTGTCATGTGTTAATTTGTAAGTATCCCATGCATTTTTCTTCTCTGCCATATGCCTCATTAGTTCATCTGACATCCATTTTGGCCTAAACCTTGAACAATATTTCTTAGTTGGTATGTAAAGCCTAGTAGCTTCCAAGATAAGTTCTTTGAATGCTTCCCATTTTGAATTTGCTGTTGGTAACATCATCAGTTGGTCCCACTGTATAGAATTTAAATACTGTCTCAGTCCATCGTAGTCGCCTTTACGGAAGCAATAACCCTTCCCTTTACCCCTAATGGTAGTTACCTCTTTCAGTAAATCCCACTTCAGCACACTGTGATCACTGCCACCTAGTGGTTCATTTATCTGCAGATTCTTAATGCATGAAGAATCACTGCTGATAATCAAATCAAGAGTATTACTCCCTCTAGTTGCCTCACGAACATGCTGATGTAGAAAACAATCATCCAATAAATCCACAAAAGCCCTGCTAGTGTGTGAGTAACCAGCCCCCAAATTCCAGTCAATATCTGGGAAATTAAAATCTCCCATTATAAGACTCTCTGATTTACTGGCCCACTCTATTTCCCTGTAGAGTTGCTTATTATACTCATCAGAGTCATTAGGCCTATAGCACACTCCTACTCTCAATTTTGATCTCCCAATGCTTATGTCACACCAAACTGACTCAACACTGCACTGTCCAGCGATGTCGACTGGCTTCACTTCCTTGGTTTTTATGTGTTTCTTAACTAATAGCATAACCCCTCCCCCCTTCCTATCCTGTCTATCCTTTCTGTAGACGTTGTACTCCCCAAATTGCAGTTCTGCATCCCTTATATCTGTGTGACACCACGTCTCTGATATCCCAACAATATCTGCCTTTGATGTTTTGAGCAATACCTCAAATTCATCAAATTTATTTACTAGATAAATTTATATATTTATAGATTTACTATTTATATATATATAATAGCCACCCCATGCAGTCAGTTAGTACCACTACCCAAAATTGGGCAAAAAATACACCATAAAATTATCAGATGATCAAAGAAAGTTTACCCTATTATAAGTACGAGCCTCTGGCTGTGCTAGAACTCTACTCACACACTGTACTGTGTCAATGCTATAATAATGGACTGGATGTTAACCCTCATCGACGAGGAAAGGGCTGTCTGCCTGATCAACATAGCTGTGCCCAACACCAGCAACGTTCAGAAAACACACGAGGAAAAGAACAGGAACTACTGAGACATACGACAGGAAGTCAAGGATATGTGGCATATGGAACAAGTTGTTTTTTGGTGCAAGGGCTACTTAGGTCGTATTGCACCTATTAACATTATGAATGTTACACATGCATGGCATGTGCAACATGGCATGTGTAACTGTTATGGCATTAGTCAAAAACAATCATATAATATTACCTATTTAATAAAGTGAAAAAAACTAGTAGACTAGTATCATTACCTGTGATGTGGCAGAGTGTCAAGGATTCTTTAAGGTTTGGCAGAAAGCTAAACGAGACTTGGCAGACAGTGTATAAAGTACACTCAACAAGAATATGCTTCATTGTAAGTGGAGAGTTGCACTGTGTTCATTGCGGAGGATCATTTCACTGGTTGCTGATCTTGTGGAACCTGAAATTGTCAAGACCATTCCGGAGGTGATACTCATCTCTTTTAACCATTGCCTCAATGAGGAATACTTTCCACAAACCTGGAGAACTGCCAAACTGCGCTTTGTCTTAAAAAACCTCAAGAAGCAACAGGACCTTCCGGTGTCATACTGACCAATAGCAGTTCTTTCTGTATTAAGCAAACTCTTTGAACACCTCCTCAGAGATAGAATCGAAACCTGCTGCACCGTTGCAGGCCTGCTGTCACAAAATCAGTTCAGCTTCAAGAGGGCTGTTCCACCCAGGATGCTCTGTAAAATTATCACCAGAGCTGCCGAAACAATCAACTACAAATACCTACTGGTAATTGTGATAGATTTCGCTGGGGCGTTTGACACCCTATGATGCCCAAGCGTCCTTGGCAGATTCCGGAAGGACAAGATCCCTGCCAACCTTTATAAATTTAAAGTACTACATATGGGAAACAGCAACCCCAGAGCAACGTATCAACTCTGTGGTACTACACTGACAGTGGTAGAGAATGAAAGGGACTTGGGGGTGGTTGTGCAGGCAGATATGAAGTTCTCTGAGCAGTGCAGATGGGCTGCAAGAGTAGCTCATGGTGTATTGTCAATGATATATAGGAATTTTTCTAGCAGGGATAAGGAGGTGATTATTCCCTTGTATAAGGCAATGGTCAGGCCACACCTAGTATACAGGCCTGGAGGCCTCATTTCAGGAAGGATGTAGAGCTGTTGGAGCGAGTACAGAGAAGGGCAACAAGATTTGTGAATGGAACAAAGGGGTGCTCTTACGAAGAAAGGCTTAAGTTTTGCGAATTACAGTGTCTGGAGACTAGGCACCAGCGAGGTGATCTGATAGAGGTGTATAAAGCCTTGAATGGTTTGAGCATGCTCAATGCTGATGGGATTCTTCCTCTTGCTCAGAAAAATCACCTGAGAGGGCATAAATTCAAATTGAGGAAAGATAGATGTAGGATAGACGTGCGGAAATTTGCCTTTAGCCAGCGGGTGGTTGGTTGGTGGAACAGACTTCCATCCCTTGTGGTGGAGGTTGATAGCCTAAATAAGTTTAAGGCTCAGCTGGACAGGTATTTTGAACAAACAGAGGGGTGAAGTGGAAGTGGTTATTTTTTATTTATTTATTTTTTTGTCTGATGCTGCATAAGCTTGCTTTCTTGCATCAAATGCCTCTACTAATGCTAATATACTTGATTAACAGTAATTTCAGTTTATAATTGTTTAGTAAGGGAACACTGTATCTAGTTCCTTCATATAACAGCCTCTGCAATGCATATCATCATTCTTCTCTTTCTTGGCGATTCCCTTCTACTTCTCTCTCTCTCTCTCTCTCTCTCTCTCTCTCTCTCTCTCTCTCTCAGGGTATCTCGGGAATTTTTTTTTTTTTTTTTTTGCTGTTGCAGCATAAGCCTCAGGCTTCCTTGCACCATATAGCTAATAATAATAATAATAATTCATCAAGATATACCTCGCCAACAGATTGGTCGTTGTTGAGTCCCCCCACTACTCCATCTCCAGACAGATTTTCAGAGGTGGCCCACAGAGCTCAGTCTTGGGTCTGGTCCTCTGGAATATAGTCCTCTACAGCTTTCTGAACCTAGATCTGGGCCATGTTGCATGTCAGGCTTATGCCGACGACCTGATCCTGGTACTGGGGGAGGACAGCAGAGCAATGCTGGAAGCTTCAGCCGCTTGTGCCATCAACAACCTACAGGAGTGGGCTGATAGCCACCTCTGCATATCTACAATCAAGCCCAGCTCAATATTGCTAAAAGGTACCCTGGACATTAGGAGACCACCCCAAATTCGGATACAAGGAACCACCATAAATCTCATAAAGGAATTAAAACACCTCGGAGTCATTCCAGACAACAACCTTTCATTCACACCCCACTTTTTTTTTTTTTTTTTTTCTTTAATGAAAACCCCAAACACGAAAGGTATCAAAACCTATAGTACTTAGTACCATGCATGCGTTGAAGGAGAAGTATGGGGGGGGGGGATGGCTGACCTATATACAGAAGATCAGAGGATACTCAGTTCTGTTTGCAAGGATCTCCTGCAGGGACTGGGGCCTGCGGAGGAGAACCCTCCAAACTGTTTTACAAACCTGTATTCCTACCTGCCATAACATATGCCACTGGCATGTGGTACCACAAGGCCAGCACAGCCATCAACAGAAGGAAATTGAGACCACGCACCATATACAGGGTGTTTCAGTTAAACGTTTCAGAACTTCTAAGAGGGGTAGGGTACATCCTGACAACTCGAAATCATATAGCAATGTGGGGTCGGAAATGCTTTCCTGAAGCGGTATTGTACACAGAAGTCGTCGTGCGACGTCGTGCAGCACAGATTCGATTTTCGGTCAATGATTGGGCCGGTATTATGGGAGATCACCTCATCGGACCTTACCTGTTACCGTGTCGTCTAACCGGACCTATCTACTTGATCTTTCTGCAGCAAGTATTGCCACAACTTTTGAGAGATGAACAGATTTCTGCATCGACGCAACACACAATGTGGTTCCAACACGATGGAGCCCCTGACCATTATAGCGAAGATGTTCGTAACTACCTGGATGTCACATTTGGTCAACAGTGGATCGGACGTGGTGGTCCCGTGCGTTGGCGTGCTCGGTAATCCGACCTATCATGTCTTGATTTTTATTTCTGGGGTCATATGAAATCGCTAGTTTATGACACCCCTGTTGACAATGCTGAGGAGCTGGTTGCAAGAATCGCAGTAGCTGCCGAAGAAATTCGAAATTCGCCTGGAGTATTCCAGAATGTTCGGATGTCCATGCGCGGAGATGTGAGGCGTGCATTGTAGCCCGTGGAAGAAACTTCGAACACTTACTTTAATCCATGTACCTTTTGCTTCTTTTCATGTATTATTAAAACGATTTCTCACTTACGGTCTCTTTTCTTTATGGTGCTTCTGTGTACAACACCGCTTCAGGAAAGCATTTCCGACCCCACATTGCTATATGATTTCGAGTTGTCAGGATGTACCCTACCCCTCTTAGAAGTTCTGAAACGTTTAACTGAAACACCCTGTATACTGCTCACAATTTCAAGAGCCTGTAATACATTAAGTATGCATGCCCTCCAGGCCCTAATGGGAGCTTACCTCTTGAAATGGAGATAGTCTTCTTTGGCTTAACATATCAACTCTTCAAAGGACGAGGAGCCAACCACCTGTACTTCAATTACCCGGAAATGACTCCAAAAGCAAAATGTAGGCACCTCTCTGCGCACCTCCAAATGACATGGCAAAATCACTGGTAAGCATCCAGCAAAGGGGAAATAGCCAAAAAATTCATTCCCAGTGTTCATCTGGTATACTCAAACTACCCCTTGGCTGTCCCCTGGACTTCTTCTCACGTACCTGCTAACTGGACATGGTGCCATAAGAGAAACTCCAATGATTTGGACTAAGCAATCCCCCTCCCCATGCCACTGTAGCCAACAGGAAACGTGGAGATACCTCATGTATAGAGTCTGGGTGCGAGGTTAGCCTCTGGGTACGAGGTTAGCCTGTGCAGACGTTGCTCCTTAAAGCTCTTCAAACAGAGAAGTTTTTCCTGATTTATTTTCTGCTTTATTAGTTTAAATTGTCATATTAACTTATTTTCTAGAGTAGCTTTATATTCCTAGTTACGATACTTAGTTTAAAGTTTAACTTAGACAGAGATTTTGTAGATATTACTTAGTATCGGTAAGGGTATCAAATCCACGTGTCACAAATTGAACGAGAGGTCTTTTTTTTTTTTTTAACCAAATTTAGTCGATTTATTAACCAATTGTTATATAAAATTATCTTCTATAAGTAGATTATAGACCTAATCAGGATACTTAGTTTATTCTAAATTGAGATAGCGAGATTTGGAAGCTAATCAATACTTACGAGTCCGTAGAAATACCGTTCGTGAATTCCCGCCATTTTTACACGATAGCATAAGCTTAGTGTAGTATAGTGCATAATATAATATTGTCAATTAATCAGTAAATCTATTAATCTTGATAAACTTTATTGTCAATTAAATTGTATTTTTAACTCTATAAATATATATAACGACTTAATCGTAACAAATAATTAATACATAACTATAGTGGTACACGTGATACGGAAGTTGTATAAAGGGAACTCGTAGAAAACACTAGATACCGAAAAAATATATATATATAACATAACTGTTTTGGGATATAACTTAAGGATTTAATTTTTGTTTTGAATTTCATTGAATTAAATCGGAATCATGACTCTGACCAGAGCAGCAAAGCAAAAGGCTCAAGCTAATGGGAGTGCTGTGGTTCAGGGGAGAACTGAGGGGGGCAGTTGCCCTCTGAATCACAGTCTATTAAAATGCACTGTTTGCTTGATGTTTGCGGAGCAGTCGGGTACGGGACATGATACTGCCAAGGGGGATGTCTTTGTGTGTGCACGATGTAAGGAGTGCAAGGAAATCAGGCGACAACTCAGCGTTGTTATGGGCCTTTATGAGAGCTTGAAGGACAGGGTGGATGCCCTCGAAGGAAATAAATTGAGGGGCCCATCAAGCTCTCAGCTGCCCACATCAACGCCAGAGCTTGCACTTGGTCATCAGGCAACACAGAAGCAGCCCCCTAGGAGGAATGCGCTGGTCCCACAGGAACTAGTAGTTGTTGGTGACTCTATTGTCAGGGAAACGGGGAACATGCTTTGTAAAAAGGATAGGTGGAATAGGACCAGGGTATGTCTGCCAGGGGCAAAGGTTGATGACGTTGTAGAGCGGATATCATCTTTTAAGGGCACAAAAGGTGATATAGTTGTACACGATGGCACCAATGATATTAAAAGTAGGAGACCGGCGGAATTACTTAGCAAGTACAGGTCACTGTTGAAAAAAAGCCGTGAATTAGGGTTGAACTTGAAAGTGTCTGCAATTCTGCCCAGACACGATAGGAGGGAGTATATGATGAGAGCCTTGTCGATCAATTCGGCCCTGGAGGGATTGTGCAAGGCTCAAGGGGTAGAATTTTTTTCAGCCTGGACTGTACTTGTTAACAGGAGAGATTGCTTCTACAGGGATGGGATACACTTAAATGGAAAGGGTGCAAGAATTTTTGCTGATGCTTTCGAGGCAGTGTTAGGTGCGTCGGAAAACTGCTAGTTGGGGGGGATACAAGGACTAATAGATTAACAGTAGCCACTGGCAGAGGTGGAAGTGATTCTTGCACTGCTTCTATTGAAATGAGCAGAAGTCTGAAAAACAAGATGCAGGATATTTCAGAGACTGCTGGTAGTCATTGCGGTACAAGTAAACACATGGGTTGTGTTAGGGTAGCTAAGAATAGAAACAGGTGCATGTATACCTGCGTGTACACCAGTGCTAGGAGTTTGGTAAATAAATTTGATGAATTTGAGGTATTGCTCAAAACATCAAAGGCAGATATTGTTGGGATATCAGAGACGTGGTGTCACACAGATATAAGTAATGCGGAACTGGAATTTGGGGAATACAATGTGTATAGAAAGGATAGACAGGACAGGAGGGGAGGAGGGGTTATGCTATTAATTAAGAAACAAATAAAGTCCAAGGAAGTGAAGCCAGTCGGCATCGATGGACAGGGCAGTGTCGAGTCAGTTTGGTGTGACATAAGCATAGGGAAATCAAAATTGAGAGTAGGAGTGTGCTATAGGCCTAATGACTCTGATGAGTATAATAAGATATTGTACAGGGAAATAGAGTGGGCCAGTAAATCAGAGAGTCGTATAATGGGGGATTTTAATTTCCCAGATATTGACTGGAATTTGTGGGTTGGTCACTCGCACACTAGCAAGGCTTTTGTGGATTTATTGGATGATTGTTTTCTACATCAGCATGTTCGTGAGGCAACAAGAGGGAGCAATACTCTTGATCTGATTATCAGTAGTGATTCTTCATGCATTAAGAACCTGCAGATAAATGAACCACTAGGTGGCAGTGATCACAGTGTGTTGAAGTGGGATTTACTCAAGGAGGTAACTACCATCAGAGGTAAAGGGAAGGGTTTTTGTTTTCGTAAAGGAGACTATGATGGTCTGAGACAGTATTTAAATTCTGTACAGTGGGACCAACTGATGATGTTACCAACAGCAAACTCAAAATGGGAAGCATTCAAGGAACTAATCTTGGAGGCTACCAGGCTTTACATACCAACTAAGAAATATTGTTCAAGGTTTAGGCCTAAATGGTTGTCAGATGAACTAATGAGACATGTGGTACAGAAGAAAAATGCATGGGATACATACAAATTAATGGGTGACATGGAAGCCTATGATAGATATAAGTTGGTCTGTAACCAAGTCACAAAGGAGATTAGGCAGGCAAAGGCAGACTACGAAAAATCCTTGGCAAAGGATGCAAAGAAAAACAGAAAAGAGTTCTTTACATACTTGAACTCGAGAAGGAAAGGGATGAATCAGATTGGTCCACTGGATATTGATGGTTCAACAGTTGAGGATCCTGCTCAGGTGGCTAACAATCTAAACGAGTATTTTGCATCTACATTCACGCATGAGGAGTTATTCAGGAAGGAGAATGATGTAGGTAAAGTAAACATTGGCAATGAGCTGGATGATTTTGTAATAACTGAGAGGAAAGTGGAGGAGAGATTGTTGAGGATAAACATAAAAAAGGCACCTGGGGTGGATGGGATCTATCAAGTTATATTAAAGGAGGCAGCAAAGGAAGTATGCAAACCCCTAGCCATAATTATGAGAGCTTCTTTGGACTCAGGGGAGGTACCCATAGACTGGAGATGTGCAAATGTAACCCCAATTCACAAAGGAGGATCAAAGGCTGACACAAGTAATTATAGACCTGTTAGTTTAACTTCTGTTCCAGGTAAATTAATGGAGGCACTGGTTAAAGAAGCACTGCAGGATCATCGAGACAAGAATTCCGTTATAGCTCAGACGCAGCATGGTTTTGTTAAGGGCAGGTCTTGCCTGACCAATTTGATTGGATACTATGATGTAGTCACAAAAGAACTGGATGCAGGGAATAACTTTGATATTATATATTTGGATCTTAGAAAGGCTTTCGATACTGTTGCACATGGAAGACTGCTGCACAAATTGGAGCAGTGTGGCATTGGAGGCAAATTGCTGCTATGGATAAGGGGATGGTTGAGTGGCAGAAGACAGAGAGTGGTAATCAATGGACACTGCTCAACGTGGACTAATGTTATTAGTGGAGTTCCTCAAGGTTCAGTGTTGGGTCCGTTGTTGTTTTCGGTGTTTATGAATGATATTGATGATGGGATATCAAGTTTAATGTCCAAGTTTGCAGATGATACAAAGGTTGGCAGGGTCGTTAAGGACACTACTGACGCTATGCTGCTGCAACAGGATCTGGAAAGGTTGAACAGATGGGCTGAGAGGTGGCAAATGAAGTTTAACATTGACAAATGTAAAGTACTACATATGGGAAACAGTAACCCCAGAGCAACGTATCAACTCTGCGGTACTACACTGACAGTCGTGGAGAATGAAAAGGACCTGGGGGTAATTGTGCAGGCAGATATGAAGTTCTCTGAACAGTGCAGACAGGCTGCAAGAGTAGCTCATGGTGTCTTGTCAATGATATACAGGAATTTTTCTAGCAGGGATAAGGAGGTGATTATTCCCTTGTATAAGGCAAAGGTTAAGCCACATCTTGAGTACTGTATACAGGTCTGGAGGCCTCATTTCAAGAAGGATGTAGAGCTGCTGGAACGGGTACAGAGAAGGGCAACAAGATTAGTAAATGGAACAAAGGGTTGCTCTTACGAAGAAAGGCTTAAGTTTTGCAAATTGCAGAGTCTGGAGACTAGGCACCGGCGAGGTGATCTGATAGAAGTGTATAAGGCTTTGAATGGTTTGAGCATGCTCAATGCCAATGGGATTCTTCATCTTGCTCAGAATAATCACCTCAGAGGTCATAAATTCAAATTGAGGAAGGACGGATGTCGGATAGATGTGCGGAAATTTGCCTTTGGCCAGCGGGTGGTTGGTTGGTGGAACCGACTTCCATCACTTGTTGTTGAAGTTGATAGCCTAAACAAATTTAAAGCTCAACTGGACAGGTATTTCGAACGAACGGAGGGGTGAAATGGGGGTAGTTTTTTTTTTTTTTTTTTGGCTGATGCTGAATAAGCTTGCTTTCTTGCATCATATGCCTCTACTAATGCTACTGCTAATGCTAATGACTGTGAACTGTATGAGATCCTTCGATGCTGACTCATCACTAACACCCAACTAATTACAAGATCAGGAGCACCTCCTACTAATTGAAAAAGATATCTACAGTGCCTTGTAGCATTGTTTTTAGTGTCTTTCATTGCTCAGGGTGTCATTAAGTGCTAAGCAAGCAATTAAAGGGTATTCTAAGGAGTACCTGCTTGTCCTCTGGTATTCAAACAATAAGCCAGGCTAATAAGAGTTCTTCTTCCAACAGTCATTCATTTCTAGTTTCTATCTAGTGGTTCAGCATTATTGTGAGTAAAATGACTTGAAGCCCATAGTGTTAGTGGTGTGTGACAATGCCTCTGGCTACCTGTGAATATGGATAATCTGTGATCTTTTCTTACTGAAAGTGATGTTCCTTCTACCATACACAATTTTATGGATTCAACCAGCAAATCAGAACTTCATTTCAAATTAAAGATCTACCTCCTTCACCAGTTCCTTTAAGCAACTGGTGAAATAGGGGTAGTAAAGATAAGCAGTCATTCAGGGATTAGTGAAATTCCTTTGACATTGTGAAGGACATAAGATACATTGTTGCTGTATGTGAGGAAAGGACAACTAACTGTATGAACAGTAGCTGTGAAAAACTATGGATAGGGGCTTGTCACACCTTCAGGGAATTTGAAGAGAATGGAGAAGCAGTTGCCACTGCTTCTCCATTATTGAGCTATATTATTGAGCTTGCCAACCAGCTAGGCATGGATAAAGTTAATATGGACAATTTCTTGGAGCTACTTGAATCCAACCAGTGGACAGTTGATAGAATTGATGATGATGTATCCTACAGATTTCACAACAGGAGTTTTGACAAATAGCTTCAATAACATCACGAATGCCTTGGATCTTTTCATTGAAAATGACAAATTTTGATTGCAGCACTGCAGTGAAAGAGATTTATTATTGATGTCATATCTCCCACTACAAAGAACTGCTCTGGGAGAAGCTTTGGGTTGACTGTTGAACTTTTGAAGCCATCTTCGTGAAAGAAGACTTCAACCTGGCCCATCTTCCTGCCAGTAATTTAGTCTTCTGTTCCAGTGCCACCAGCACGTTTGCCCTGTTTGAGATTGTGCTATGCATTGGTGAGTTCACTAATTTACTGTATATTTAATTTTCTCTTATTATTATTCATTTGAGAATACAAAATGTGTTTATTAAATCATGATTATTATCTGATTATCTGTACTGTTGTTTAAGTAACCCAATAAACCACTAATGTATTGATTATAAATAATTACAATCACACTCAGGTTAAAGCAATAATGACAACTTGGCTGTTATGTCAGTTAAGAAAAGTCTCCATGTAAATTGTACCATTTTACACTGGTTACATTGTCATTTGAAAATTGCATACCTTAGCTATGCAATAAAATTTCCCTGCAAAATAACGAGAAATAATGTTTGCCCATAGGATGTATCCTTTTATACATTACCTTTTGCATCTTGCCTGGTGGTGTGTTTCAGTAAATCTGAAACATCCACTGTCTTCTTTTAGTTGAGTTTTAATTTACTTTGATTTTATAGTCACATTAGCATTAGCATTAGTAGAGGCATATGATGCAAGAAAGCAAGCTTATTCAGCATCAGCCAAAAAAAAAAAAAAAAAAAAAAACCCCCACTCCCATTTCACCCATCTGTTCGTTCGAAATACCAGTCCAGTTGAGCTTTAAATTTGTTTAGGCTATCAACTTCTACAACAAGTGATGGAAGTCGGTTCCACCAACCAACCAACCACCCGCTGGCCAAAGGCAAATTTCTGCACATCTATCCGACATCCGTCCTTCCTCAATTTGAATTTATGCCCTCTGAGATGATTATTCTGAGCAAGATGAAGAATCCCATTGGCATTGAGCATGCTCAAACCATTCAAAGCCTTATACACCTCTATCAGATCACCTCACCGGTGCCTAGTCTCCAGACTCTGTAATTTGCAAAACTTAAGCCTTTCTTCGTAAGAGCAACCCTTTGTTCCATTCACTAATCTTGTTGCCCTTCTCTGTACCCGTTCCAGCAGTTCTACATCCTTGTTGAAATGAGTCCTCCAGACCTGTATACAGTACTCAAGATGTGGCCTAACCATTGCCTTGTACAAGGGAATAATCACCTCCTTATCCCTGCTAGAAAAATTCCTGTATATCATTGACAAGACACCATGAGCTACTCTTGCAGCTCGTCTGCACTGCTCAGAGAACTTCATATCTGCCTGCACAATTACCCCCAGGTCCTTTTCATTCTCCACCACTGTCAGTGTAGTACCGCAGAGTTGATACGTTGCTTTGGGGTTACTGTTTCCCATATGTAGTACTTTACATTTGTCAATGTTAAACTTCATTTGCCACCTCTCAGCCCATCTGTTCAACCTTTCCAGATCCTGTTGCAGCAGCATAGCGTCAGTAGTGTCCTTAACGACCCTGCCAACCTTTGTATCATCTGCAAACTTGGACATTAAACTTGATATCCCATCATCAATATCATTCATAAACACCGAAAACAACAACGGACCCAACACTGAACTTTGAGGAACTCCACTAATAACATTAGTCCACGTTGAGCAGTGTCCATTGATTACCACTCTCTGTCTTCTGCCACTCAACCAACCCCTTATCCATAGCAGCAATTTGCCTCCCATGCCACACTGCTCCAATTTGTGCAGCAGTCTTCCATGTGCAACAGTATCAAAAGCCTTTCTAAGATCCAAATATATAATATCAAAGTTATTCCCTGCATCCAGTTCTTTTGTGACTACATCATAGTATCCAATCAAATTGGTCAGGCAAGACCTGCCCTTAACAAAACCATGCTGCGTCTGAGCTATAACTGAATTCTTGTCTAGATGGTCCTGCAGTGCTTCTTTAACCAGTGCCTCCATTAATTTACCTGGAACAGAAGTTAAACTAACAGGTCTATAATTACTTGTGTCAGCCTTTGATCCTCCTTTGTGAATTGGGGTTACATTTGCACATCTCCAGTCTATGGGTACCTCCCCTGAGTCCAAAGAAGCTCTCATAATTATGGCTAGGGGTTTGCATACTTCCTTTGCTGCCTCCTTTAATATAACTGGATAGATCCCATCCACCCCAGGTGCCTTTTTTATGTTTATCCTCAACAATCTCTCCTCCACTTTCCTCTCAGTTATTACAAAATCATCCAACTCACTGCCAATGTTTACTTTACCTACATCATTCTCCTTCCTGAATAACTCCTCATGCGTGAATGTAGATGCAAAATACTCGTTTAGATTGTTAGCCACCTGAGCAGGATCCTCAACTGTTGAACCATCAATATCCAGTGGACCAATCTGATTCATCCCTTTCCTTCTCGAGTTCAAATATGTAAAGAACTCTTTTCTGTTTTTCTTTGCATCCTTTGCCAAGGATTTTTCGTAGTCTGCCTTTGCCTGCCTAATCTCCTTTGTGACTTGGTTACAGACCAACTTATATCTATCATAGGCTTCCATGTCACCCATTAATTTGTATGTATCCCATGCATTTTTCTTCTCTGCCACATGTCTCATTAATTCATCTGACAACCATTTAGGCCTAAACCTTGAACAATATTTCTTAGTTGGTATGTAAAGCCTGGTAGCCTCCAAGATTAGTTCCTTGAATGCTTCCCATTTTGAGTTTGCTGTTGGTAACATCATCAGTTGGTCCCACTGTATAGAATTTAAATACTGTCTCAGACCATCATAGTCGCCTTTAAGAAAACAAAAACCCTTCCCTTTTCCTCTGATGGTAGTTACCTCCTTGAGTAAATCCCACTTCAACACACTGTGATCACTGCCACCTAGTGGTTCATTTATCTGCAGATTCTTAATGCATGAAGAATCACTACTGATAATCAGATCAAGAGTATTGCTCCCTCTTGTTGCCTCACGAACATGCTGATGTAGAAAACAATCATCCAATAAATCCACAAAAGCCTTGCTAGTGTGCGAGTGACCAAACCACAAATTCCAGTCAATATCTGGGAAATTAAAATCCCCCATTATAAGACTCTCTGATTTACTGGCCCACTCTATTTCCCTGTACAATATCTTATTATACTCATCAGAGTCATTAGGCCAATAGCACACTCCTACTCTCAATTTTGATTTCCCTATGCTTATGTCATACCAGACTGACTCGACACTGCCCTGTCCATCGATGTCGACTGGCTTCACTTCCTTGGACTTTATGTGTTTCTTAATTAATAGCATAACCCCTCCTCCCCTCCTGTCCTGTCTATCCTTTCTATACACATTGTATTCCCGAAATTCCAGTTCCGCATTACTTATATCTGTGTGACACCACGTCTCTGATATCCCAACAATATCTGCCTTTGATGTTTTGAGCAATACCTCAAATTCATCAAATTTATTTACCAAACTCCTAGCATTGGTGTACACGCAGGTATACATGCACCTGTTTCTATTCTTAGCTACCCTAACACAACCCATGTGTTTACTTGGACCGCAATGACTACCAGCAGTCTCTGAAATATCCTGCATCTTGTTTTCCAGGCTTCTGCTCATTTCAATAGAAGCAGTGCAAGAATCACTTCCACCTCTGCCAGTGGCTACTGTTAATCTATTAGTCCTTGTATCTCCCCCAACTAGCAGTTTTCCGACCCACCTAACACTGCCTCGACAGCATCAGCAAAAATTCTTGCACCCTTTCTATTTAAGTGTATCTCATCCCTGTAGAAGCAATCTCTCCTGTTAACAAGTACAGTCCAGGCTGAAAAAAATTCTACCCCTTGAGCCTTGCACAGTCCCTCCAGGGCCGAATTGATCGACAAGGCTCTCATCATATACTCCCTCCTATCGTGTCTGGGCAGAATTGCAGACACTTTCAAGTTCAACCCTAATTCACGGCTTTTTTTCAACAGTGACCTGTACTTGCTAAGTAATTCCGCCGGTCTCCTACTCTTAATATCATTAGTGCCAACGTGTACAACTATATCACCTTTTGTGCCCTTAAAAGATGATATCCGCTCTACAACGTCATCAACCTTTGCCCCTGGCAGACATACCCTGGTCCTATTCCACCTATCATAAAATAGTAAAATAAAAATACTAACATAAAATAGTAAACAGTGAAGGAAGCACTAAGCATATGCAGCTCCCTTATTTGGTCATGAAACAAAAACCTACAGGCATAAATGGCAATATAACATTGCTCGTATTGATGTTATATGTGTACATGGGAGGGTTTGATAATGTAACCTAAGCCAGTCTTTGTGGCCTGTTTAGCAGCATACTGCAGATTAGTTTGTAAGCAGTGATTCAAAGTGGAAGCACACTTGCTCTAAGAAATAGACAACCTTGAAAGTTTGAGAGTTGTTACTCTCTGCATGAGAACATCGTTACTGTTTTGAATTGTAATCAGTTTGTATCATTCTGTTGGAGAGATTTCTCAATTCGAATTTATGTCCCCCCCCTCAGGCAAATAATCTGGGCAAGAGAAAGAATCCCATCAGCGCTGAGTATGCTCAAACCATTCAAGGCTTTATAAATCTTAATCTGATCACCTCGCAGGTGCCTAGTCATCAGAAACTATAATTTGCAAAACTTAAGCCTTTCTTCATAAGAGAAACCCTTTGTTCCATTCCCTAATCTTGTTGCCCTTCTCTGTACTCGTTCCAACAGCTCAACATCCTTCTAAAAATGAAGCCTCTAGACCTGTATACAGTACTCAAGGTGTGGCCTGACCATTGCCTTATACAAGTGAATAATCACCTCCTTATCCCTGCTAGAAAAAGCCCTTTATATCATTGACAAGATCCCATGACTACTCTGACAGACTGTTTGCACTTCTCAGAAAACTTCAAATCTGACTGCACAATTACCCCCCAGGTCCTTTTCATTCTCTCTACCACATAGTTGATACGTTACTCTGTGGTTACTGCTCCCCATATGCAGTACTTTACATTTATCAATGTTAAACTTCAGTTGCCACTTCTCAGCCCATCTACTAAAGTTGCAGTAGCATACTGTCAATAGTGTCATTAACAATCCAGCCAAACTTCATATTGTCTGCAAACTTCGACATTCAGCCTGATACACCTTCATCAATATCATTAATAAATACAGAAGACAACAATGGACGCAACACTGAACCCTGGGTGACTCCACTAATAACATTAGTCCATGAAGAGCAGTGTCCATTGATTACCACTCTTTGTCTTCTCCCACTCAACCATCCGCTATTCATAGCAGCAATTTGTGCCTAAACCCAAACTGCTCCAATTTGTATAGCAGTCTTCCATGTGTGCAACAGTATCAAAATCCTTGCTAAGTTCCAAGTATATGATATCAAAAATTATTCTTTGCATCCAGTACCTTTGTGACCACATCATATTATCCAATCAAATTGGTCAGACAGGACTTCCCCTTAACAAACCAATGCTGTGTCTGAACTATGATTGAAGTGCTTCTTTATCCAGTGCTTCCATTAATTTCTCAGGAACAGAAGTTAAACCAGCGGATCTTTAATTACTTGTGTACCCTTTCACCCTCCTTTGTGAATTGGGGTCACATTTCCAGTCCATGAGTACCTCTCCTGAGTCAAAGGAAGCTCTCATAATTATGGCTAAGGGTTTATTTACTTCCTTTGCTGCCTCCTTTAATATAACTAGATAGATCCCATTCATCCAGGTGCCTTCTGTTTATTTTTAAACATTGAATTGAATAGAGTGTGCATTGAATGGTGTGTGGTGGAAATGGTGGGAGGTGTTTATCCAAGATCATTAATACATTAGTTGCAAGAAAAATGAGATTAGCATTAGCATTAGTAGAGGCATTTGATGCAAGAAAGCAAGCTTATGCAGCATCAGCCAAAAAAAAAAAAATAAATAAATAAAAAATAACCATTTCCACTTCACCACTCTGTTCATTCGAAATAACTGTCCAGCTGAGCCTTAAACTTATTTAGGCTATCAACTTCCACGACAAGGGATGGAAGTCTGTTCCACTAACCAACCACCCGCTGACTACAGGAAAATTTCCGCACGTCTATCGTACATCTGTCTTTCCGCAATTTGAATTTATGCCCTCTCAGGTAATTACTCTGAGCTAGAGGAAGAATCCCATCAGCATTGAGCATGCTCAAACCATTCAAGGCTTTATACACCTCTATCAGATCACCTCGCTGGTGCCAAGTCTCCAGACACTGTAATTCGCAAAACTTAAGCCTTTCTTCGTAAGAGCACCCCTTTGTTCCATTCACAAATCTTGTTGCCCTTCTCTGTACTCGCTCCCACAGCTCTACATCCTTCCTGAAATGAGGCTTCCAGGCCTGTATATTTGGTGTGGCCTGACTATTGCCTTATACAAGGGAATAATCACCTCCTTATCCCTTCTAGAAAAATTCCTATATATCATTGACAATACACCATGAGCTACTCTTGTAGCCCGTCTGCACTGCTCAGAGAACTTCATATCTGCCTGCACAACCACCCCCAGGTCTCTTTCATTCTCTACCACTGTCAGTGTAGTACCACAGAGTTGATACGTTGCTCTGGGGTTGCTGTTTCCCATATATAGTACTTTACATTTCTCAATGTTAAACTTCATTTGCCACCTCTCAGCCCATCTGCTCAACCTTACCAGATCCTGTTGCAGCAGCATAGTGTCAGTAGTGTCCTTGACAACCCTGCCAACCTTTGTATCGTCTGCAAACTTGGACATTAAGCTTGATATACCATCATCAATATCATTTATAAATACAGAAAACAATAATGGACCCAATACATTCGACCTGACGATAGTTAACACCTACTTCGAAAAGAAAGAAAGAACCCTGAGGGACTCCACTAATAACATTAGTCCACGATGAGCAGTGTTCATTGATTACCACTCTCTGTTTTCTCCCCCTCAACCACCCCTTTATCCAAAGCAGCAATTTGCCTTCAATGCCACACTGCTCCAATTTGTGCAGCAGTCTTCCATGTGCAACAGTATCAAAAGCCTTTCTAAGATCCAAGTATATAATATCATTGTCGTTCCCTGCATCCAGTTCTTTTGTGACTACATCATAGTATCTAGTCAAATTGGTCAGGCAAGACTTCCCCTTAACAAAACCATGCTGTTTCCGAGCTATAACTGAAGTCTTGTCTAGATGATCCTGCGGTGCTTCTTTAACCAGTGCCTCCATTAATTTTCCGGGAACAGAAGTTAAACTCACAGGTCTATAATTACTTGTGTCAGCCTTCGATCCTCCTTTGTGAATTGGGGTCACATTTGCACATCTCCAGGCCATGGGTACCTCCCCTGAGTCCAAGGGAGCTCTCATAATTATGGCTAAGGCTTTGCTTACTTCCTTTGCTTCCTCCTTTAATATAACTTGATAGATCCCAACCACCCCAGGTGTCTTTCTTGTGTTTATCTTCAACAATTTCTCCTCCACTTTACTCTCAATTATTACAAGATTCTCTAGCTTACTGCCAGAATTTAATACAGCTCTTGCATTCCCCTCGCTGAATAACTTCTCATGTGTGAATGTCGATGCAAAATATTCATTTAGTTTGTTAGCTACCTGAGCAGGATCATCAACAGTTGACCCATCGATATCAAGTGGACCAATCTGATTCATCCCCTTCCTTCTAGAGTTTACATAAGTAAACAACTTTTTGCTGTTTTTCTTTGCATCCCTTGCCAAAGATTTCTCGTAATCTGCCTTCGCCTGCCTAACTTCCTTTGTAACTTTGGTTACAGATCAACTTATATCTATCATAGGCTTCTGTGTCACATGTTAATTTTTATGTATTGCATGCATTTTTCTTCTCTGCCATATGTCTCATTAGTTCATCTGACATCCATTTTGGCCTAAACCTTGAACAATATTTCTTAGTTGGTATGTAAAGCCTAGTAGCTTCCAAGATAAGTTCTTTGAATGCTTCCCATTTTGAATTTGCTGTTGGTAACACATCAGTTGGTCCCACTGTATAGAATTTAAATACTCTCTCAGTCCATCATAGTCGCCTTTACGAAAGCAATAACCCTTCCCTTTACCCCTAATGGTAGTTACCTCTTTGAGTAAATCCCACTTCAGCACACTGTGATCACTGCCACCTAGTGGTTCATTTATCTGCAGATTTTTAATGCATGAAGAATCACTACTGATAATCAAATCAAGTATATTACTCCCTCTAGTTGCCTCCCGAACATGGTGATGTAGAAAACAATCATCCAATAAATGCACAAAGGCCTTGCTAGTGTGTGAGTGACCAGCCCCAAAATTCCAGTCAGTATCTGAGAAATTAAAATCCACCATTACAAGACTCTCTGATTTACCGGCCCACTCTATTTCCCTGCACAGTTTCTTATTATACTCATCAGAGTCATTAGGCCTATAGCACACTCGTACTCTCAATTTTGATCTCCCATTGCTTATGTCACACCAAACTGACTCGACACTGCACTGTCCAGCGATGTCGACTGGCTTCACTTCCTTGGATTTTATGTGTTTCTTAACTAATAGCATAACCCCTCCTCCTTTCCCATCCTGTCTATCCTTTCTGTACACATTGTACTCTCAAAATTCCAGTTCTGCCTTCCTTATATCTGTGTGACACCAGGTCTCTGAAGTCCCAACAATAAATGCTTTTGAGAGTACAATAGAGTTTATTTACTAAACTCCTAGCATTGGTGTACACGCAAGTATACATGCACCTGTTCTTTTTCTTAGCTACCCTAACACAACCCATGTGTTTACTTGTACCCCAATTATTCCCATCAGTCTCTGAAATATCCTGCATCTTATTTTCCAGGCTACTGCTAATTCCATTAGAAACCGTGCAAGAATCACTTTCACCTCTGCCAGTGGCTACTGTTAATCTATTAGTCCTTGTATTCCCCGCAAGCTAGCAGTTTTCTGACCCACCTAACACTGCCTCGATAGGGTTGACTTCAGGAACGGCATCCAGTTGTAAAAACTATGCCAAAACAAAATTTGATTGATGGAAAGTAGGTGTGTCAGGGATACCGAACAAAGGATGGTTAAAGAAGTTAGTTCAGCTAGAGATGGAGAAGGAGTTGAAAAGTATTAGAATAGGTAAATTGAATATTGGGACGATGAATGGAAAGAGCAGAGAGATTGTGGATTTGATGCAAAGAAGAAGAGTGAAGATCCTATGCCTACAAGAGGCAAGGTGGAGGGGAAATAAAGCAAAAGAGCTCAGTGAAGGGTATAAGTTGTTCTTTAGAGGAACGGATGAGGGAGGAAGAAATGGAGTAGGTATCGTAGTTGATAAGGAGTTAAAATATGGAGTGTGTGAAGCTAACAGAAGGAGTGATAGAATTATGAGCATCAAGCTGGAAGTGGGTGGACACTTGAACACGATAGTGTGTGCGTATTCCCCACAAGTAGAATGCGAGGAAGAAGAAAAGGACAGTTTTTGGATGGAAATGGATCAAGTGGTCATGGCAATACCTGAGAATGAGAGGATGATCATTGGGGGCAATCTAAATGGTCATTTAGGAAGAGGCAAGAGAGAGGAAGGAAGAGTGTATAGAAGGTGGAGTATTGGGGAAAGGAAGAGAGAAGGGGAGAGGCATTCGACCTGACGATAGTTAACACCTACTTCGAAGAAAGCCAGCTGATAACATACAGGAGTGGGGAAAGGACAAGCCAGATTGACTATATCATGTGCCATAGGGGGCATCTAAAAGAAATGAGGAACAGTAAGGTGATAAATGGAGAAAGTGTGTCTGCAGAACATAGATTGCTTGTGGCCGATTGGGAGGTTGCAGTGGACAAAAGTAGGAAATATTCAGGACAGAGGAAGAGAAGGATAAAGTGGTGGAGATTGAAAGAGGAGGGTTTGAGGAAGGAGTTCAAGGTAAAGGTGCTAAAAGGAATAAAGTTACCGGAAGACATGCAAGAGTGGTGGAAAACAAATAGTTGTTTCTTAAGGAAAGTTGGTGAAGATTTGTTGGGGGGAAAACATTAGGAAAGGGGGTGGTGGAATGAGGAAGTGCAATTGGTGATAAAACAAAAGAAGGAGATGAAGAAAAGATGGAATGTAACAAGTAGCCAGGAAGATAAAGAAGCATATACAATAACAAATAAGGAGGCAAAAAGGGCTGTGGCAATAGCAAAGGTGAGGGCAGTGGACGAGGCCTATGAGGAACTGGAAAGGAAAGAGGGAGATAGGCAACTGATGAGAATAGCCAAAGCGAGAGATAAGGCATTGAAGGACTTCTCATCGATAAAACAGATAAAAGATGAGAGGGGAGTGGTTATACAGGACCCAGAGAAGGTTAAGGAAAGGTGGAAAGACTATTTTAAGAAGCTATTAAATGAGGAAAACCCAAGAGCACTATGCTAATATGGAGAGATGAATGTGAGTAGTGGAAGGCATAAGCAGGAAAGAAGTGGAAAGCGCACTCAGAAAAATGAAGAGAGGGAAAGCAGTAGGTGCTGATCAGATACCAGTAGAGGTATGGAGTAGCCTGGAAGAAGAAGGGATCGATATCCTTTAGGACTTGATGGAAAAACTCTGACAGCAGGAGAGGATACCCGATGAGTGGAAGGAAAGTATACTTGTGCCAATCTTTAAAGGAAAAGGTGATGTGCAGGAATGTGGGAACTACAGGGGAATAAAGTTAATGTCTCATTTGATGAAGATCTGAGAAAGAATTGTGGAAGGAAGGTTAAGGCAGGAGACGGAAATAGGAGAGGAACAGTTTGGTTTTATGCCGGGAAGAGGAGCAACAGATGCGGTCTTTGCTTTAAGACAGGTGATGGAAAGCTACAGGGAGATGCAAGTAGAGTTGCACATGGTGTTTTTAGACCTGGAAAAAAGCATATGATAGAGTGCCCAGACAAGAGGTATGGAGATGTATGAGGGGAAAAGGGTTCATCGGAAAAGTACGTAAGGCTTGTGAAGGATGGAAATGGATATGTACGAGGGAGCGGTGACTCAGATTAAGAGCAGTGTAGGTATGATTGAGGGGGTTCTCTGTAGAAGTTGGACTGCACCAGGGATCAGCTCTCAGCCCATATTTGTTTGATCTGGTAATGGTTGTGTTGGTAAGAGAAGTGAAGAGTAGAGCACCATGGAGTATGCTGTTCATGGATGATATTGTACTGTGCGAATCATCCCAAGGAAAGGCAGAGAAGAAATTGGAGGAATGGAGGAAAGCGTTGGAAGATAGAGGCATGAGGATAAGTAGAACAAAGACAGAATATATATAGTATTGAATGGAGAAGTTGAGAGTTCTATAAAACTACAGCAGGAAAAACTACCATCTGTTTCAAAATTTAAGTATCTCAGATTGAATGTTAAGAGGGATGATGGAGGATTGAGTGCAGAAATACAGCACAGAGTGCAATGTGGATGGCTGAACTGAAGAAAGATGAGTGGGATGCTGTGTGATAAGAAAGTTAATTGTAGAATGAAGGGAAGAATGTATAAAACTGTGGTTACACCCGCATTGATGTATGGTGCTGAGACATGGGTGATTACGAGGGCCCAGGAGAAGATGGAAGTGGCAGAGATGAGGATGCTAAGATGGATGTGTGGTGTGACGAAGAAGGACAGGTTAAGAAATCTCTCCTGTTAAGAAGTACAGTCCAGACTGAAAAAAATTCTACCCCTTGAGCCTTGCACAATCTTTCCAGGGCCGAATTGATCGACAAGGCTCTCATCATATACTCCCTCCTATCGTGTCTGGGCAGAATTGCAGACACTTTCAAATTCAACCCTAATTCTCGGCTTTTGTTCAACGGTGACCTGTACTTGTTAAGTAATTCTGCCGGTCTCCTACTCTTAATATTATTAGTGCCAACGTGTACAACTATATCACCTTTTGTGCCCTTAAAAGATGATATTCGCTCTACAACGTCATCAGCCTTTGCCCCTGGCAGACATACCCTGGTCCTGTTCCACCTATCTTTTTTACAAAGCATGTTCCCCGTTTCCCTGACAATAGAGTCACCAACAACTACTAGTTCCTTCGGGACCAGCGCATTCTGCCTTGGGGGTTGTCTCTGTGTCACGCGATGCCCAAGTGCAAGCTCTGGCGTTGATGTGGGCAGCTGAGAGCTTGATGGGCTCCTCAATTTAGTTTCTTCGAGGGCATCCACCCTGTCCTTCAAGCTCTCATATAGGCCCACAAGAACGCCGAGTTGTTGCCTGATATCGATACACTCCTTGCATCTCGCACTCACAAAGACATTCCCCTTGGCAGTATCATGTCCTGTACCCGATTACTCTGCAAACATCAAGCAAACAGTGCATTTTATAAGGCTGTGAGTCAGAGGACAACTGTCCCCCTCAGTTCTGCTCTGAGCCACAGCGCTTCCATTAGCTTGAGCCTTTTGCTTTGCTGCTCTGGTCTGAGTCATGATTCTATTAATTTATTAATTAATTATAATTAATTATGTTATGTTATTAATTATGTTAAATATAATTAATTATATTATGTTTGTAATCTAAGTCGTTAAATTGTACTTTTAAATAAATACATATAACTGCTAACGAAGTTCAACTAACGCTATCTAGTACGGTATATAACTATCGTATCACAAAGGCGGGAAAGTTACGGACGGTAGCAGAGTTGAAAACACGTGGATACCCTTACCGATACTTTTATGCAATTACAAGGCCGAGTAAAGAATATATACACCAAATTAATCAGAAAATCACAAAATAATGTTATACTGAAAATATTGAAAATATCTCTGAAAGGGAATATCAGAACGGACATATGCACAAGTACCACCTTTGAGGCGAAAGGAATCATACAGCGAATAATTTGGGCATCTGAGATGAGGAGTAGTTGAATCAATCGATAACTGAGATTCTGTTGGAAACAGTACATGGGGATTGGCAGACTGCAAGTGGAAATGGGCATCGTTGAGATTAGAATTGAGACGATATATATTTGTGAAATGAATTAGGAAGTCCTTGGGAGGTTTAGATCTTTTCGCAGATAAGCTTGCTCTATTAGTTTGACAATTCATGGTTTATTCAATAGTAAGAAAAAGTGGGTGGACATGCTGTATGAAGTAATGAAATTTTTGGATATGGCGTACACGTTGTAAGAATATACCCAGATCCTTGACATAACGTGGCCTTGACAAAGCTCCCTGCATGCACACTACTCAGTCTCCCTCCAGTCACTATCTGGCAGAGTAGAGGTAGCAAGATTATACACTAGCTGATCCGGCAGCCTCCTAGAGAGTTACCAGTAGGTTCGGTCTGGTGTACTAACTAGCGGCTGGAGAAAGTCAAGCCGCCTGTGAACACCGTTTTAGAGCTGTACCCTTGAAATGTAAGGAATATTGGATCTCGTCACGATGTTCATCATAACCTCAAAAGTCATCAATCATACTACACGATGGAAGAGATAGGGAAGGGTTGATCGGAACTTAGCTCTAGAGACTAAACATGGGTTCCACCACTTCAAGCCTCCAATAAGCAAAGTGGTGGTATTTAACTGGTTGATGTTAGTCATCTACCGCCTCGTAAAAAAGTAAAGTGCAGCCATTATCAACCCACTGCAGGATGGAAGCCTCCTCAACAATTCATGTTGAGGGAAATGGACCATAATCTGCCACGCTGGTCCAGTGCGGGTTGGCAGATCGACCGTATTCAGCAGTCAGTTGCTTGAATCCCGGTCTACTCAAAGAGCGTGTGCTACTGCACTCTCGCTCCTGCCCACTCGGCTACGGAGGCTGTATGGGTTCCACCACTTCAAGCCTCCAGTAAGCAAAGTGGTGGTAGTTCACCGGTTGATGTGAGTCATCTACAACCTAGTACTGATGGTAACATAGAGGGTCTGCGTTCCTCCATGTGGTGTGGGCACCACACCTCGACCCCTGCTTACGTTGGTTCACCCCTGGGTGGTCACCCACCATGTACTTGTGCATGGAGGTTATACCCATCCTTGAATGAGTTGAGCACGCTGAATTCTGATAGGATCCTTCCACTTGTTCAGATTACGAACCTAAGGGGGCATAAATTCAAATTAAGAAAAGACAGATGTAGATTAGATGTGCGGAAATTGCCTTTAGCCAGTGGCTGGTTAATTGCTGGAACAAACTTCCATCTGTCGTTGTGGAAGTTGATAGGTTGAATAAATTTAAGGAGGAACTGGACAGGCATTTGGAGGGAATGGTGTGATTTTTTTTTTTTTTTTTTTTTTTGGCTGATGCTGCATAAGCTTATACACTTGCTTTCTTGCATCAAATGCGACTGCTACTACTACTACTAATAGTCCCACCCTCGTGAATGTGCAAGCAGAGGATTTGGCTGTCACAGTCCTTCCGGACTTCGCTGAAATTGGGTCCACTTGACTTAGTGTCACCCGAATATCAGTTCCATCAGCGTTTTAGACTCCCAGGTAGCAACTACAGCTTGTCTGGCATATCTGAGAGAATGTCTGTGACAACTTGAAGTTACTGTGGGACCGGTGCATTCTGTCTTGGGGTTTGCTGCTGTGTTGTGTGATGTTCAAGTGCAAACTCTGGCGTTGATGTGGGTAGCCGAGAGCCTGAAGGGATCCCCCAATTTAAATCCTTCGAAGTCATCTACCCTGTCCTTCAAGCTCTCATATAGGCCCATAAGAACAATGAGTTGGTGGCTGATTTCCTCGCACTCCTTACATTGCTCACACACAAAGACATTCCTCCTTGGCAATACCATGTCCCATTCCTGATTGCTCCACAAACAGGCTGCTCTGGTCTTAGTCATGATTTCATTCAATTTCAATACAAAAATATAACACTAAACTTATATCGTGCAGTGTTAACACTACACACACACACACACACACACACACACACACACACACACACACACACACACACACACACACACAGTATGTAAAATGCATAATCAATAAATAAACTAAATATAATAAATATACCAAATTTAATTTAATAAATAAATAAACCAACACAAATATTGATTATAACTACACCATTAGACTCTACCACTATAACTAACATCTTAAATAATAAAATATATATATATATATTTAAGTATCGAGTTTTGTCTCCAACCGCATTACGTTATATGAATTTCGTATCCCCTATCAAATTATATGTACTAATTTCTAACGTTACGTTTGTAAAATCTAAGTTGTTATATGTATTTAGTTAAAAAATTACATATGTAAAATCTCTAATCTGAGTAGTTATAATTGATAATAAATTTATCTATCTATTGCCACCCATGTGGTTCGAACTCTCCACTAGCTATCTATGCCAAATTGCCGATTCTAAAAGCTCTCAGAATATTACCGTCGTATGTTACGATATACGTGACAAGTTCAATTATTAATCACATAAGAAGTGGTATAATTTGATTTTTAATACTCTGCTGATATGGATTACATAACTACCAGTGTATCAATATGAAACAATAGTGGCAGATTTGAACTCTACTATCGATATAATGCCGGCAGAAATCAATTGTGGTTGTGGTTTTCTCCGAAATTACAAGGCTGAGTACAAAATAAATGCACCAATTTAATCAGCAAATTACTAAAAAAACTATACTACTGAATTTAAATCAAAAGGTATACAAAAACAATAATTTCAAATCAATAAATAAATTCACTTCATCATCATCAGCCATTTTCAATTCACTGCAGGATGAAGACCTCTCCAGCAACTTTCCAGTTCCTTCTGTTTTTTTGTAATGGCAATCCATTTACTATCCACAATCTCGTGAATTTCATCCATTCATTCTAACCATCTCTGCCGTCTTCCAGGTTTTCTTCTAGCCCCTCTTGGGCACCATTCTGTTCTTTTCTTAGTCCATCTGTCATCATGTCCTCGCACTATGTGTCCTGCCCAAAACCATTTTTTAGTTCTTTAGTTTTGATAAGAATGCCCTTTACTTGAGTTTGGTCATGGTGGGGAGTATACAGTGGTTCATTATTTTATGTTTCAGACAAACTTGGTCCTTGAAGTTGTCACTGACATTCTCTCAGATATGCCAAACAAGCTGTACTTGCTACCTGGGAGTCTAAAACGCTGATGGAACTGATATTTGGGTGACACTCAAGTCAAGTTGACCCAATTTCAGCGAAGTCCGGACGGTCTGTGACAGCCAAATCCTCTGCTTGCACCTTCACGATGGTGGGACTGTTAATATTCCTGGGTATAACCTCCATGCACAAGTACATGGTAGGTGACAACCCAGGTGTGAGCAAACGTAAGCAGGGGTCGAGGTGTGGCGCCCACACCACATGGAGGAAAGCTGCCCCTCTATGTTACCAGGCAGTACTAGGTGGTAGATGACTCTCATCAACCGGTGAAATACCACCACTTTGCTTATTGGAGGCTTGAAGTGGTGGAACCCATGTTTAGTCTCTAGAGCTAAGTTCCGGTCAACCCTTCCCTATCTCTTCCATCATGCAGTATGATTGATGACTTTTGAGGTTATGATGAACGTCGTGACGAGATCCAATATTCCTTACATTTCGAGATGCAGCTCTAAAACGGTGTTCACGGGCGGGCCGCTAGTTAGTACTCCAGACCGAACCTACTGGTACCTCTCTAGGAGGCTGCCGGATCAGCTAGTGTATAATCTTGCTACCTCTACTCTGCCATATAGTGACTGGAGGGAGACTGAGTAGTGTGTATGCAGGGAGCATTGTCGAGACTACGTTATGTCAAGGATCTGGGTATATTTTTACCACGTGTACGCCATATCCAAAAATTTCATTACTTCATACAGCATGTCCCACCCACTTTTTCTTACTATTGAATACACCATGAATTGTCAAACTAATAGAGCAAGCTTATCTGCGAAAAGATCTAAACCTCCCAAGGACTTCCTAATTCATTTCACAAATATATGTCGTCTCAATTCTAATCTCAGCGATGTCCATTTCCACTTGCAGTCTGCCAAGCCCCATGTACTTTTTCCGACAGAATCTCAGTTATCGTTTGATTCAACTACTGCTCATCTCAGATGCCCAAATTATTCGCTGTATGATTCCTTTCGCCTCAAAGGTGGTACTTGTGCATATGTCCATTCTGATATTCCCTTTCAGAGACTTTGCAACTTGGAATCTCCTCTCTTTGATCTTCTCTGGTTTAAAATCTCTCTACCTCATTGTGTGAAATTCATCTGTTGTCTCTACCGTTCTCCCATTTGCACTAATCACTTGAAGCTCTTTGACTTCCTCTCTTTGCAACTTGACTTTCTCCAGTCCAACTTTCCTAACAGTGAGGTAATTTTCCTTGGTGATTTTAACGTTCACAACTCCAGCTGGCTTCCATTTTCTAGTCGTACCGACTCAGCAGGTCGAGATGCTGAGGCTTTTGCAATTACTAATGACCTAGCACAGATTGTTCATTTACATACAAGAATACCAGACAATCCTAATCATACAGCCAATACGTTTGATCTTTTTCTCACAAACAACCCTTCTAAGTATACAGTCGAAGTGAGAGGTCCTTTAGGCACTTCAGATCACAACTTGGTTATTGTCTCTTCTCCAATGGAACCTTTATCTCATGGCTATTCCCAACCTCGTGTTGTTTGGCATTACAAGAATGCAAAATGGAATGATCTGCGAGACTTCTTTTCTTCTTTTCCTTTGTCGGATTACTGTTTCAAAACTTCTGATGTCAACGTTTGCTCAGATCGTGTCAGTGAAATTATTCTTGCAGGAATGGAATCCTTTATCCCACACTCCACTTTAAAATCTCGTCCTTTATCTAAACCTTGGTTTTCTGCTAAATGTGTAAGGCTGTCCAAGAGAAGAATGTTGCATATCGTAATTGGCTTGTTTCTAATTCTTCAGTTTCATTTTCTGCCTACACCAAAGTTTGCAACAATTGTAAAGCAGTTATTAATCAGTCCAAACTAGAGTTTGAACAGGCTAAGAGTAGAAAACTTGCTTCTTGCCCTAATGGTAGCAGAGCATTCTGCTCTCTTGCCAAGTCTATTGGCCGCAACTTTTGCCCATCTCTGCTCCCACCTCTGTCCAAACGAAATGGTTCTGTTGCCACTTCAGCCAAGGATAAAGCTGACCTTCTAGCATCCCATTTTTCTTCCAGCTCATGTATTAACGATCTTGGTAAAACACCTCCTACCATTCCCAACATGCTCCATTCAATGCCTCCTGTGGTCTTCCGTCAAAAGGATATCAGAAGGATTTTGATGAATCTTGATGCTAAGAAAGCTCCAGGTCCTGATGGGATTTTTCCACTTGTTCTCAAAACCTGTGCTCCTGAACTTACTCCTAATCTTTGCCGCTTTTTTCCCTTTCTTATTCCAAAGGTGTTTTTCCTTCTGCTTGGAAATATGCTCATATCCAGCCAGTTCCTAAAATGGGTGACAAATCCCTCCCATCGAATTATCATCCCATTGCAATTACTTCTACTCTGTGTAAAGTAATGGAGAAATCAATTAACCGTCAACTCTTAAACTACCTAGAAACCTTCCGTCTGATCAAAGATTGCCAGTATGGATTTCGACAGTGTCGATCCACTGGTGATATTCTGGCTAATGTTACCCATTTATGGACCAATTCAATGGAAAGGTTCGGTGAAACACAAGTAGTTGCTCTTGACATCTCAAAGGCTTTTGATCGTGTTTTACATAAAGGTCTTCTAAACAAGCTTCCATCTTATGGTTTGCCAACTGTTTTTAGTAATTGGTTATCCAATTTTCTCTCTGCTCGCTCACTGAGGGTGATAGTAGATGGCTCTTTGTCTTCTTACTTCTTCACTAATGCCGGTGTCCCCCAAGGTTCAGTTCTTGCCCCCACTCTTTTCCTCTTGTATATCAATGACCTTCTTCCATTGACTGGAAATCCTATCCATAGTTTTGCCAATGATAGCACATTGCATTCAACTTTCCATTTTGAGAAACCTTGTTCTGCTCAATCAGCTTCAATTTCTCGAAAATCTGCTACCAATTCCTTAAATGCGAATCTTCAGGTAATTCTCCAGTGGGGCAAATGCCAATCTTGTCTTATATCTCGCAAAAAGGATTCTTCTGCTCCTATGCTTATCTTTAGTTACACTCTGATTTCTAGGCAAAATGATATCTCTTTTGGGGATTACGTTGACTTCTAATCTCTCTTGGCACAAGCACATTACAAATATTGCTTCCTCTGCATATAAAAAACTTGGTTTTCTCTCTCGCTCTCGACGTTACTTTTCTTCCAAACAGCTGCTCACTCTGTATAAATCGCAAATCCGCCCTGCCATGGAATATTCATCCCACATCTGGGGGGGGGTGCCCCAAAACCTGTCTCAGGCTTCTTGATTCCATTCAGAAGAGGGCAGTTAGGTTAATTAATGATTCATCTCTAACAGAGTCTCTCCACTCGCATTCTCTTAGACGTACTGTTTCTGCTGCATGTCTCTTCTACAGATACTTCCATGGGCAGTGTTCTTCTGAATTGGCTTCTATAATTCCTGCTCTCTCTTTCAAAACAGTCTGAACACGTGCCATCACCAGACAACATCCATTTACTGTCCAACTTCAAACCCGCAGAACGAACTTTTCATCTTCCTCATTTATTCATTCAACTGCCGTTTTCTGGAACAACCTTCCTTCATACGTATTTCCTGAAAATTACAATGTACAGAAGTTCAAGTCCAATGTCAACAAATATCTTCTTTCGTCTTCTCAACCTCCAACGCAAGCATGTTACTAAGTACTATAGATTCTAATACCTCTCGTGTTTGGGGTACACATAAAAAAAAAAAAAAACCTTGGATATTGCCCCTCAGTATGTGACCATATTTCCTGAATGTTATCCATCCAAAATTTATTCTTCTCTTGACTTCCAGCCATTTAAAGTTCACTTAGGGGCTTTCAAAACATGTCTGGTTCCCACTAGCCTTGTCAGCACACTCCGAAGTGTTTGTTTGTGAGAAAAAGATAGAGCGTGTTTGCTGTATGGTTAGGATTGTCCAGTATTCTGGTAGGTAAATTGACAATCTGTGCGAGGCATTAGTAATTGCAAAAGCCTCAGTATCACGACCAGCTGGATCTGTGTGACTAGAAAATGGAATCCAGCCGGAGTTGTGAACATTAAAATCACCAAGGAAAATTACCTCACTGTTAGGAAAGTTGGACTGGAGAAAGTCAAGTTGCAAAGAGAGGGAGTCAAAAAGTTCCAAGTTATTAGTGGAGTTGGGAAATGTTAGAGACAACAGAATGAGGTAGAGAGAGATATTAAGCCAGAGAAGATCGAAAAGAGGAGATTCCAAATTACGAAGTATTTGCCAGGGAATATCGGAATGGACATATGCACAAGTGCCACCTTTGAAGTGAAAGGAATCATACAGCGAATAATTTGGGCAAGTGAGATGAGCAGTGGTTGAATAAACCGATAACTGAGATTCTGTCAGAAAAAGAACACGGGGGGTTGATAGACTGTAAGTGGAAATGGACATCACTGAGATTAGAACTGAGACCAAGTATATTTGTGAAATGAACCAGGAAGTGGTCGGCAGTGTTCTTCTTAATGACAGTATGCTACTGCAACAGGATGTAGAAAAATTGGTCTGATTGGCAACTGAAGGTTAACATTGACAAATGCAGAGTACTGCATATGGGTAGCAGTAACCCCACAGAAATGTACCAACAGTGTGGCACCACACTCAGGGTAGTGGAGAAAGAAAAAAGAATAATTGTGCAGTCAAGTATGAAGTTTTCTGATCAGTGCAGGCAGGCGGCCAGAGTAGGTCATGGGGTCTTGTCAAAATTAGACAGGATGTTTGCTATCAGGGATGAGGAGATAACTCCTTTTTATAAGCCAATGGTCTGGCCATACTTTGAGTACTGCATGCAGGTCTGGAGGCCTCATTTTATGAATGATGTGAAGTTGCTAGAACAAATTCTGAAAAATAAATGAAAAAAAAAAATTCTGAAAAATAAATTCAGCCACATTCGTCATGGCTTCCTAATGGGCAGATCAACTGTGACTAACCTACTCTCCATTGAACATGACATAAAACTTAGCCTTGACAATAACAATCAGATAGACATTATATACCTTGATCTACAGAAAGCCTTTGACTCAGTACCACATAAGTTGCTTTGCCCCAAATTAAAGAACACAGGTCTATCAAGTAATGCCTTATCACTTATGTCTAACTTTCTTGAAAACAGGAAAAGCAGAGTTAATTTTGAAGGAAGATACTCCTCCACTTTCCATATTCAAAGGGGAGTCCCACAGGGTTTTCCTCTGGGGCCACTACTCTTTGCTGTATATTTTAACGACATACAAGATTGTATGCAACATGTTGACATCAAAGTGCTCTCATATGCAGATGACTTGAAAATATACAAAACCATCAAAACAACAGACTGTGAATCACTGGAATTATGGACTAGACACCATCACCCGATGGATCACAAACAATGGTCTAACACTAAACTTAAACAAATGCTGCACCATGTCTGTCACAGACTATCACAAAAAACATAAGATTAATTATCCCTATAAAGCTAATAATCATGAGCTATTGAGAATACATGAGGTCTCAGATTTGGGAGTATGGTTTTCTGAGAAGGGAAACTTAAACACACATGTAAATAAAACTACAGCTAAGGCCTCCAAATCCCTTGGACTGGTTAAAAGAATCTGCTTCGATTTCACTAATGTACAGCTCATAAAAACAGCTTGCATAATGATCATCAACCCAATTCTAGAATATGCCTCTCAAATCTGGAATCCTCACACCAAAATTCTTATAAAACAACTGGAACGTATTCAGAAATCCATAGTCAGATTCCTGGTGTACAAATCTAGGTTGGAATTGAACACAAAATCCTACAATGAATGGTGCATTCACTTTGGGATTGTACCACTCTACCACAGAAGAGCTGCGGCAGACTGCAAATTCCTAATGCATCTCGTGGCTGGCAAGCTAGATGCCCCCGAGCTGCGCTACCTCATCAACTTCAGCTGTCCTCCAAGAGTCTTGAGAAGACAAAATATGCTGGCACAAGAGCCATTCAGAACTGATCAACTCAGATTCCACTACTTCAACAGAACTGCAAAATTGCTGAACGAATCCAACATTGATATCCTAAATGAAAACATTAATATCAAAAAAGAGCTACGAAGGTTTTTCAATCAAACTAATAGAGAATGAAAATAAAGGAATAATTTAATAATAACAACAATAATAATACTATAAAGATAAGTATACTTAGCTTTAACAAAAAAAAAAAAAAAATTGGAATAACAATAAGAATAATAACACAAAGCAATTAATGCAGCTACTTAATGTGAACTATCAAGAAAAGAAAACAACAACAAAAGGCTTAGAAATACTAATTTCTCTGTTACCACAGCTTTGCTAAAATGCAAATCGCTTGTAACGCATGATATGCATTGTATATGTTGTAAATTGACCTTGTATATTTGAAATTGTATATTGATACCTGACATTGTGTACAGATTGTAAATAGAAGGATTACTATATTTCTACTGTCAAATTCCTCCTCTGTAAGGCTTCGGCTGTTTTGGAGTAAAAAAAAGTGCAGCATTTTCTGCATTTTAGAACGAAGAAAAAAAAAATTCAGAGAACAGTAATAAGATTGGTGAGGGGATCAAAGAGCACCAGCGAGGTGATCTAATTGAGGTGTATAAGGTCTGGAATGGTTTGAGTCAGGCTCATTGCTGATGGGATTCTTCTTTTTGTTCCGATTATGAACCTGTTGTGGCATAAACTTAAATTGAGGAAAGACAGTTGTAGAACAAGTGTGCTGAAATTTGCGTTTAGCCAGTGGGTAGTTGATTGCTGCAACAAAATTCCATCTGTTGTTGTGTAAGTTGATAGCTTAAGTGAATTCATGGAAGAACTGGACAAACGTTTGGAGTGAATGGTTGGGAAAATTTTTTTTTTTTGTCCAATGCTGCATAAGCTTGCTTTCTTGCATCATAGTTCTAATTCTGTTCATTCCCTGCAATGGTTCTGCGTAGTTCTGATTTGAATTTATTCCTGCTACCCAATTCCACAATGATCAATGATTTTCGTTGATCATTGTGGAAGTGGGAAGATCATTGTGGAATACATTTGGTATTCCAGTTATTGACCACCAGTTGGCTGAAGGCAAACTTCCACTCATTTATTCTGCAACCATCACTCCTAAATTTGAATTGATGCCCTTTCATATGCATAGTCTGAGCAAGAGGAAGAATCTCATGAGCACTAAATTTTCTTGAGCCAGTCAGTCTTAAACACCTGATTCAGAGCGTGCCCACGTTCCTGGCCTATAGATATTGCAATTTTCAGAACCAAAGCTTTTCTTGGTATGAGCACCCATTTGTTCCAGTCGTTGTCCTTCACTGATAGAGAAAGGCAGTCCCACTGCACTTTTCTTTATCTGTTTCAACAGCTCTGTATGATTCCTAAAATGAGACCTCCGGACCTGTATGTAGTACTCAAAATGTGGCCTGACCATTGCCTGATACAATGAACTAATCATCTTATCCCTGCAAACAAAATTCCAGTATTCTCCGAGCAGTGCAGAGACTGCCAGGACCCCATGAGCTGTCCTGGCAGTCTCTGCACTGATTGGAGAATTTCATATATCTCTGAATGTGGTACCACACAATTGATATTTTTTCAACTTTGATTGCCATTTCTCGTCCCATCTATCTAATTTTTCTAGATTTTGTTGCAGGAGACATTAAGAGCCTGATATATCCTCATCAGTATAGAATAGAATGAATCTTTAATTCCAGAATGATATACAAACAATTAGTCCCATCATGGCATGGTGGTGGTGCCGGCGGTTTACAATACATATTTACAAAAGAGATATCTTCAAGAGGAGTGTTTCCATTTACAATGGGTTTCCTCAGCTTATAAGTTATTTCTTGTTAGGAATTTTTTCCCGCCATAAAGTGCGGTTCTGGGTGTCTTGGTCGGTTAAGCCTCCAGCTGTCATGCACTCCCATATTCCATCCCTCCATGGCCTCCTAGGTCTTCCTCTTCTCCTTCTTCCAGGAGGTATCCATTCCAGGATAGCCTTTGAATATCTGTTTTCTTGTATCTGTTTTACATGTCCATACCATGTTAAACGCTTTTCTTTGATGGTGTAAATAATAGTCTTTTTCACTTCCATTTTTTCCCTTATGTCTTCATTCCATTTTCTGTCTCTTCTAGAAGTTCCTACTGAACGTCTCCAAAAATCCATTTCTGTGGAGAGCAATTTGTTTTCCGCTCGCCTATTCAATGTCCAGGTTTCCGCTCCATACAATAGAAGACTGTACAATCGTTTGAAATATAAGTTTCTTTGTTTTATTTAGGATATTTTTGCTCCACAGAACAGAGTCTAACATGCCAATAGCCTTTCTGCTGTCTGCAATTCTCTTATTGATCTCTGCTTGGGATGATCCATCACTTTGTAAGATTGATCCCAAATATTTGAATTTATCGACTTGTTTGATTTTATTCTAAATATCTGCAATATTTAGAATGTGTCCTGGTTCTGAAGACAACATTTCAGTCTTACTCAAATTGATTTTTAGACCCCATTGTTTATATTCCTCAAACAATTGACGACATGCATACTTTGCATCTTCTAATCTTGTGCTATCACCACCTGATTGTCTGCAAAAAGTAAATTCTGAAAAAGGTGTTCTTATTAATCTGCAATCCCATTTTATTGCATTTTTTTTGACCAAAGTCGATATAAATTTTTGAAAAGTGTTGGTGACATGCAACAAATTTGTAATAAGCCTTTTGAAGTGTGGAATTCAGGTGACAAAGCTTTAATTCTGCATATATTATTACTGTAAATTGTCTTAATAATGTTAATCAGTTGTCCATCAATATTTGCCTCTTTCAGTGCTTCCCATAAGAGTTTTCTTGGAACACTGTCATATGACTTTTCAAGGTCAATGAAAATCATAAATTTTTTTTTCTTTTGATTGGCATTTTTCAAGGATCTGTCGTACTGTTGAGATATGGTCTGTACATGACCTCCGGGCTGAAAAACCACTTTGTTCTTCTGATATCTCGATTCGGGCTTCTGAATAAAGGAGGCAGCAAAGGAAGTAAGCAAACTCTTAGCCATAATTATGAGAGCTTCTTTGAACTCAGGGAAGGTACCCATAGACTGGAGATGTGCAAATGTGACCCCAATTCACAAAGGAGGATCAAAGGCTGACACAAGTAATTATAGACCTGTGAGTTTAGCTTCTGTTCCAGGAAAATTAATGGAGACACTGGTTAAAGAAGCACTGCAGGATCATCTAGACAAGATTTCAGTTATAGCTCGGACACAGCATGGTTCTGTTAAAGGAAAGTCTTGCCTGACCGATTTGATTGGATACTATGATGCAGTCACAAAAGAGCTGGATGCAGGGAATAACTCTGATATTATATACTTGGATCTTAGAAAGGCTTTTGATACTGTTGCACATGGAAGACTGTTGCACAAATTGGAGCAGTGTGGCATTGGAGGCAAATTGCTGCTATGGATAAAGGGATGGTTGAGGGGGAGAAGACTGAGAGTGGTAATCAAATGGACACTATTCATCGTGGAAAATATTATTAGTGGAGTCCCTCAGGGTTGTTTTCTGCATTTATAAATAACTTTGATGATGGTATATCAAGCTTAATGTCCAAGTTTGCAGATGATACAAAGGTTGGCAGGGTTGTTAAGGACACTACTGACGCTATGCTGCTGCAACAGGATCTGGAAGTTGAGCAGATGAGCAGATGGTTAAAGGCACTGGCAAATGAAGTTTAACATTGACAAATGTAAAGTACTACATATGGGAAACAGTAACCCAAAAGCAACGTATCAACTCTGTGGTACTACACTGACAGTGATAGAGAATGAAAAGTACCTGGGGGTAAATGTGCAGGCAGATATGAAGTTCTCTGAGCAGTGAAGATGGGCTGCAAGAGTAGCTCATGGTGTCTTGTTAATGATATACAAGAATTTTTCTAGCAGGGATAAGGAGGTGATTATTCCCTTGTATAAGGCAGTGGTCAGGCCACACCTTGAGTACTGTATACAGGTCTGGAGGCCTCATTTCAAGAAGGATGTAGAGCAGCTGGAACGAGTACAGAGAAGGGCAACAAGATTAGTGAATTGAACAAATGTTTGCTCTTATGAAGAAAGGCCTAAGTTTTGCAAATTACAGTGTCTGGATACTAGGTACCGGCGAGGTGATCTGATAGAGGTGAACGGTGTATAAAGCCTTGAATGGTTTGAGCATGCTCAATGCCGATGGGATTCTTCCTCTTTCTCAGAATAATCACCTGAGAGGGCATAAATTCAAATTGAGGAAAGACAGATGTAGGATAGATGTGCAGAAAGTTGCCTTTAGCCAGTGGGTACTTTAGCCAGACTTCCATCCCTTGTTCTGGAGGTTGATAGCCTAAATAAATTTAAGGCTCAGCTGGACAGGTATTTCGAAAGAACGGAGGGGTGAAATGGGAGTGGTTTTTTCCTTTTGACTGATGCTGCATAAGCTTGCTTTCTTGTATCATATGCCTCTACTAATGCTAATGCTAAATGCTTCCTGATCCATTTTCCAAGGATCTTTAACAGTAAGTTCAGGACACATATTCCACTGTAATTTAAACAGCTTTTCCGATCGCCCTTCTTATAAATTGATATAATATATCCTGTTATTTCTTTCGGTATTTCTTCTCCTCTCAGTATACTATTTAACAGTTTTTGTATTAGAACAGCCACTCCTCTTCCTCCATATTTCAGAAGTTCCATGTAAACTCCTTCAGGTCATTTGACATTCCTTCCTTCCTTTAGCAGGAGTTCCACTGCCCTAAGAGAAACTTTTAAGCCCGAGTCTTCTACTTCAAAATCCTCCATCATCTTGAACTCTTCCCAGTCTTCTTTTAAAAGTCGGCGTCTCCGTAGCCAACTAAGGCCATATTGCTCCGAGGATATATATGGCGCCTCTGTAGCCAGGTGGGAAGGAGCAGCAGTACGTAGCACACGCTTCTTGATTAGACTGGGCTTCGAACCCGTCACCACCAAATACGGAAGATGCGGAAAGGTCAGGGAATGACCACCGCATATCCCGGAGCAATATGGCCTTAGTTGCTAATGCTCCTAAAAACCAAATAACAAGCTTTTAAAAGTCCTTCGTAATACTCCGTCCAGTCTTTCAAAGGTATTAATTGCAAACCAGCATTGTGTTTATTCTGTTTTCTCAAGTCTTTAAGGATTTTCCTCGATTCTGCTGATTGCTTGAAGCCCAATTTGCTATTAAAAGTTGCGCATTTCCTTTCCTATTCTTCATTTTTCGCTTCTACTACCAACCAATTGGCTATTTTTCTTCTTTTCAAGATAAATGTTCCTATATGCATCATTCCTATCACCCATCCATTTCTGATATGCAAGTTTCTTTTCCTCTACAGCAGCTCTTACTTTCTCTGTAATCCAGGTCTTTTTTGATCCTTGGCTCTTCTTTTTGCCTAGGATTTCATGAGCTATTTTTTTAACAGTATTTTTTAAATATTCGTAGATTTCTTCAGTATTACCTTTTATCGTTATGTTAATTGCAGCATCCAGTCTCTGGATGAAGTTGTTTCTAATGCTGTCGTCATGGAGTAGGTGAATGTTAAATTGATCCACTTGTAGCATTTCTCCTTCGCTGCATTGTTGGTTGTCCACACATATTTTCTTAATCCAGTTCCACCTCAGTGTTGTTTTAACAAGAAAAACGTCAGATCCCCATTCGGCTCCTCTATAAACTCTGACATCTTTCAATACATATGTCCCTGAATGTTTTGAAATAATGTAATCTGTAACTGATCTAATTTGTCTTGTCTCCTGTGACCAAGGATATTTATGGATATCCTTGTGTGGGAAAAATGTGTTGTTTATTCTCAAGTCGAACTGTTCACAAAGATTGCATAGTCTATCTCCGTTGTCATTCCTCTCTTTCTTTCCAAATCTTCCAATAACTTTGCTATTTTGTTCAGTTCCTACTCTTGCATTGAAATCTCCCATTAAAAACATCTCTTTGTTCTAAGGGTTTTTTTTCTATTAGTTCTCTCAGATCCTCCCAAAATTCATCCTTCAAGGTATCGGCGGTGTCATTAGTTGAGGCATATATTCCCAAAATACATATTTCTCTCTCATACATTTTCAATTCCATTCTTTCATTAATGAAAGAATGAACGAATTCCATTAATATTCATTAATAAATTGCCAGTTTTTGATGTTGTGTCTCAATTTCTTTTTAACAGCAATAGAAACTGCTGCTCTTGCTCTTTCACTCTTATCGACTCCACTCCAAAAATGGTAGTATTCTCTCATTATTTCCCCTCCACATCCTTTTTTCTTTGTCTCTGATAACACGATGATGTCTAACTTGGATTTTTGCAGTTCATCTGGAAGAAAGTTTCTTTTAGTTGAAAGGCCTTGAATATTCCAGCATCCCAAAATCATAGTCCCTTTTCATTTTCACTTGTAGGTTGTTTAGCATTTGTGTATTTTTTACACTGAACGAGGAGTAGCCCATTGCAGCTACCCCCAACCTGGAGTGCTGGGGTATCTCTCTTAGTCTGGTCCCTACCCTTTGACCTGTCCGCCTTGGGAGGCCCTACCAGTAGCTAAGCTACCGCCGACTTAGCTCTCCGGGTCATCGGAACATGCAAGCCCCCACCACCACTGCGACAAGGTGGAGAATACCATTGGGGGAGCTATACAAAAGAGATATATATGAGCAAAACATATGTGATACCTAAATCCAGATTATTGGAAGGCAACAAAGTAAAGTTCTACATTTTCAGTTCGAATTGGCCCGTCGCTGAACCCTGTGGGACTCCACTAATAACATTAATACATGAAGAATTGTGTCCATTGATAACCATTCTCTGTCTTTTCCCATTCCCTTTATCCATTGCAGTAATCTTCTCTTAATTGCATAGTGCTCCAGTACAGCAGTCTTTTATGTGAACGATATCAAAAGCTTTCTTGAAATCCAAGTATATGATATCAAAATTATTTTTTGCATCCAGTTCTTGTGTCATTGTATTATAGTATCCAATCAAATTGGCCAAACCTGCGACTGCACCACTGTATAAATGGTCCTGCATTATTTCTTTAACCAGTGACGTCATTATTTTTCCTCAAACAGAAGTTAAGCCAACAGGTCTATAATTACTAGTGTGTTATTCTTTGATCCCCTTTGTGAATTAGGGATACATTCACGTGGGACATTCCCCTGAATCCAGCTATTCTCCCATAATTTGGCATCAATGGACAAAGTTCTTCGTGGATTATTGTTATTAGTGGAGTTCCCCAGGGTTCAGTGTTGGGTCCATTCTTGTTTTCTCTATTCATTAATGATATTGATGATGGTATATCAGGCTTAATGTCCAAGTTTTCAGATGATACGAAGGTTGGCAGGGTTGTTAATGACACAAATGACAGTACGCTACTGCAACAGGATTTAGAAAATGGGCTGAGAGGTGGCAACTGAAGTTTAACATTGACAAATGTAAAGTACTGCATATGGGAAGCAGTAACCCCAGAGTAATGTATCAACTGTGTGGTACTACACTGACAGTGGTAGAGAGTGAAAAGGACCTGAGTGTAATTTTGCAGGCAGAAACGAAGTTTTCTGAGCAGTGAAGGCAGTCTGCAAGAGTAGTTCATGGTGTCTTGTTAATGATATACAGGAATTTTTCTAGCAGGGATAAGGAGATGATTATCCCCTCGTATAAGGCAATGTTCAGGCCACATTGCCTGAACATTGCCTTATACGAGGTACTGTATATTGGTCTGTAGGCTTCATTTTAAGAAAGATGTAGAGCTGTTGGAATGAGTACATAGAAGGGCAACAAGATTAGTGAATGGAACAAAGGGTTGCTCTTACGAAGAAAGGCTTAAGTTTTGCAGATTACAGTGTCCTGAGACTAGGCATCTGCAGGGTGATCTGATTGAGTTGTATAAAGCCTTGAATGGTTTGAGCATGCTCAATGCTGATGAGATTCTTTCTCTTGTTCAGAGAAAGAACAAGAGAGGGCATTAATTCAAACTGAGGAAAGACATTTGTTGGATATGACACAAATAGATGTGCAGAAGTTTGCCTTTATCCAGGGGTTGGTTGATTGCTGGAACAAACTTCCATCTGTTGCTGTGGAAGTTGATAGCTTAAGCAGATTCAAGGCGGAACACGACAAACATTTGGAGCAAGTGAATGTGTGAAATGAGAAGAGGCGTGGGTGTTTTTTTTTTTTTTTTTTGTTTTTTTGGCTGATGCTATATAAACTTGCTTTCATGCATCATGTGCCCATGCTAATGCTAATTATGGCAAAGAGTTTGCTTACTTCCTTCACTGCCTCCCTTATTCTTATCCATCTAGGAACTTTTTTTATGCTTAGTTTCAACACTTTTTCTTCCAGTTTCCTCTGATTTATCACAAAATCATTTAGCTCCCTGTTGGAGTTTGATCAACTTCTGGCATCACTCTCCCTAAAGAATTCCTCAGGTGTGAAAAGATGAAAAATGCCTATTTAGTATGTTAGCAATTGCCAATAAAATAACCACACTGCAGGGAGCCACAAGCTCCACATCCTCTCTTCAATACGGATTTAGGCAAGGGCTTGGATGCGAAGACGCCTTATTAGAACTCCACCACCTCATTGACTGCTCCACTTCCAAGTACGTTATGGCAATCTTTATCGATTTTGAGGGCGCTTTTGATAATTTATGGTGGGAAAGTGCCCTCAGCAGACTCCGTTCCAATCACTGCTCTCTTCAGCTTTATAAACTTGTTAGAAACTATTTTGCTGATCGCACCGTCACCGTCATCACTAAAAGCACGAAGATTAACAGATCTGTCTCCCGTGGTTGCCCCCAAGGATCTATTTTAGGTCCCTTGATTTGGAACCTAGTTCTCGATGATTGGCTGCTTAGGACTCCTGAATTTCAAAATGTGCGACAACTTGCGTATGCAGATGACATTATCATTTTAGTGAATGGAAACTCAAGATCTGAATTAGAACTCTATGCCAATAAAGTACTCTTTGAACTATCGTCCTGGTCCTCTAAGAACAAATTAAAATTATCCCCAACAAAATCGAAGATCATGATTTTTAAACACAAATTAGACTATCGCAGACCACCAGTTGTAAAACTTGACAAGAAATCACTTCCACTTGTCCGAAGCACCAAATTTTTAGGAGTCATCATCGACGACCGCTTTTCCTTTACTGAGCATATTCAACATCTGTCTGTCAAAGTTAAGAGTTTTACCGCGATGCTGCTCCAAATTACCAGACATGACTGGGGACTGAACACTAAAACCCTACATCTATTTTACAATGCTGCCATAATCCCAATTACAACCTACGCTGCCAGCCTTTGGTTTAGACGTACTGCACTCAAAACAGTACAAACCAAGTTATCCACTATTCAACGTTGCTTTCTCCTCAGCCTACTTCACGTTTGCCGAACAGTATCAACTCCAGCTTTACAGACTCTTGCAGGCACCATACCACTTGACTTGCATGTTGTGTTTAGAGGGCTTTGCTTTTACATCCGCAAAGGCATTTCCGTGGAATTTCAGGGAATCATTGTTAACCCTCAGACTGATCCCAAAACTGAGCGAACCAGATGCTGGAATTTGTTAGTGAATACCTGGCAGAATAGATGGAATTCTACCGAAAAAGGAGCTATCACCAAAAACTTCGTTCCCGACGTAACTGCACTACTTGCATCATCCACCAGAAAATGGTTTTCACCCTCACTGTTTACCTCCTACATACTAACTGGGCATGGTTCGCTTAACGCAAAACTCTACCAATTCAGACTTTCCAATACAGTCTCCTGTCGATGTGGGCTACCGGAAGACTCTCCTCACGTACTTTTTGAATGCTCCATTTACGATGATCTAAGATCGGCTCTTAAGGCAACAGTACCAAACTTGTGTCCCGGAGGTGAGAAGATACTCATTTCTGTCAACAATTTCCAGGCCCTTCAAACCTTCTGCAATGCTGCTTTTAATCGCAGGAAGGCTCTCAACCTCAATGTTAATTCAAGAAATGAAACTGAAAATGCATCATAAATCATAATACAACTGTGCGCTGCCTCGTCGTCCTGATGACGTCATATACAAAATTGTTGTGGCTTTCAAGAACACACAAAGATTTTGACAGATGCTGCACTTCTCTGACTCATCCTTTATCAAGACTCTCTTCAACTAAACCTCTGCTCAGTGATACCGTCATCTACCAGAGACTTCTGACACCACTCCAGATTAACAGAATTCAGAATTATATCTAGAACTTGTTCCTGCCGATCATGATTGAATGACATTACAACTTCTGTTTGACAATACACCTTTTCTCTTTGTGGACCACTTTGGGCAGCACTGCATACAGATGTGGGCAAGAAATGGATAAAGATTTTATTATTTTTTTTTTTTTTTTTTTTTTTTACTTTATGCTATTCTCATCCTTATTTCTTCGTCTTCTGCTGTCCTTTCTCCTGGGAGTGTGTGTGTGTGTGTGTGTGTGTGTGTGCGTGTGTGTGTGTGTGTGTGTGCGCGTGCGCGCGCGCTGTTGCCGGCTTGCTGGCGCGGGGTTCTTTTGAATGGCTCCAAATCCTCTTTGGACATTCAGTACGTGACTGTTGAGGTTGGCCATGGTTCTTGCGCAGTTGTGGCCTACCTCCCCGTGGTGTAGACGGACACTGGGCAGGCTTTCCAGGTGATCGCCTGCCTGGTGACAAAACGGCCAGAAACAACTAAACAACACAACAACACACACACTGCACGAACATAACGTTACACACATTTCTGGCCTGTTACAGTGCTTTCTGTAACCATCACAGTGTACAAAGACGGAGATGAACTTTCGTTCAGGTGCCGTCCTACATAAGATACTATACATGTCTACATGTCATACATGTTAGCAACCGGAACAGGATCATCAACTGTAAAACCATCTATATCAAGTGGACCAATGAGATTCTGCTTCTTTCTGAAACTGTTAATAATATGTAAAGAAGACTCATGCTTTTCTTGGAATTCATTCCAGAGACTTCTCGCAGTCTTCTTTGGCTTGCCTCCTCTGTGACTTGATTGCAGAATACTTTATATCTACATAGACTTCTGTAAAAAAAAAAAAGAAAAAAAAAAGTTGACTCAGTGATTCATGTTGAGGGAAAAGGACCATAATCTGCCACGCTGGTCTAGTGCGGGTTGGCATGTTGACTGTATTTAGCAGTCAGGGGCTTGAACCCTGTTCTACTCAAAGAGCATGTGCTACTGCACTCCCGCTCCTGACCCTCAGCTATGGAGGCCACCACTAAAAATCTGTTACTTGATAATTTATATGCTGCCTGCATTTTTCTTCTCTGCTACATTTCTCTATAGTTCAACTGACATCCATTTAGGTCTAAGCCTTGAAATTTTTTTGTTGGTATGAAAGACTAGAAGTTTCTAGATTACTTCCCTGAATGCTTACTTCCCATTAATGAATAAATTCCATACAGTGGGACCAACATTAGTTGGTCCCACTGTATGGAATTTAAAAACTGTTTGAGATACTGTTGTCTCCTTACCCTTGATGATAGTGACATCTTTAAGTAAATCCCACATCAATATGCGATACTGCACCTAATGGTTCTTTTATCTGCAGATTCTTAATTCATGAAGAATTCACTCCTGTTAATCAGATAAAGAATATTGTTCTCTCTCTCTCTCTCTCTCTCTCTCTCTCTCTCTCTCTCTCTCTCTCTCTGCCTCTCTCTGCCTTACATGCTGCTGTAGAAAACAGTTGTTCAATAAATCCATAACAGTCTTCATGTTCAAGTCAATATCTGGAAGCTAAAATCTCCCATTATAAGATATTCTGATTTAATGGCCCACTACTTCTCTGTACAGTTGTTCGCTGTACTCATCACAGTTATTTGGCCAATAATGCACTCTTACTCTCATTTTTGTTTTCACAACAAACTGACTCAATATTGTACTGGATGTTAACTGGATGCACTCTCTTAGATTTTGTGTGCTTCTTAACTAAAAACGTAACCCATCTCCACTCCTGTCCTGCTGTCCTTTCTGTATACACTGCATAATGTTCCTTGCATTGGTGTATATGCTAGTATACATGCACCTGTTCTTACTCTTAGTTACTCTGACACAGCCCATTTTCCTTAATGACCCATAGCAGGCGGTGAAATCTCCTCTACCTTGATTTCTGGGTAGAGGAGATTTCGTTATCATAAGCACCACATAGACAACAGCTGCATGAACTGCAAGAGATGGCCATGTGGATGAATATAATTTTTCCATTTCTTCCTTTACTGGTTTATATTCCTTTTCAAATTGCTCTTTTATTGTTTCTTCAACATGTTTTTAAGCTATAAGATCATAGAAACTCAACATTTAGTATTTATCATTAAAAAAAAAACCAGCTACTGCTAGCACACGAAATTGCTCATCAGCACCCTTAGGTCTTAATGCCTGAAATGGCTTCCATCCAAGTTATAAATACACAAGCAAAAAAGAATCCAAAAATAAATAGGATCATGCCTTAAATAATATAATGTTTAATTGATAACTATTACAATAGCATTAGTGCTACTTGTGTACAGCACCAGTCTGAAAATTAACAGTTTATTCCTTTATAGCACATGAAACAAAATAAACAGTAACGTTTATATGTGTTATTATTATTATTTCTTTTGTAATTTTATTTATTTATTATTTTTTTAATGTTTGGCTGTAATATTTAGTTTTCTTTTAGTGATATTTCATTTTATTAAAACCTATAATAGTTTAAAAATTTTTATCTTCATTTTCTTAGGAGGTTTTTTAAGGATATAACTCATGTGGCATTAGACAAGAAATCTAATTTTGAATATTTAGAAAAGGAAGTTGGTTTGCATAAGTTTCTTCCTTCTCCAGTCATTATTGGAAACAAGGTAAATTTAAAAATTTTTAAATATATTGTTCGATTATGTACATGTTTTAAAATATCCATTTATTTTTTGTGCCAGATGCCTTAGTAATTGATTGAAGACAACACACCTGTTATGGCTGAGGCCATATGGGTTTACATCAGCTCACAAAAATGTACAAATAATAACAAAACACAGGAATATATTAACATTGTGATGTTGAATTCGTTATCATTTATTATTGAAAAACAATGAATCCCCTTCCCGTAGGAGTACTAGACAGAAACCATCATTAATTCTTCTCTAATTGAATGTTTTCTCTTGATAGGTTGTTTATCTCCTCACTCATGCACATTTAGCATTACAATGCTGATATATTCCTGTGGTTGATAATTACTGAAAACAAAAAAAATTCATGAAAACTTTTATATTAGGAATTGAAAAAAGACAGAATCAGGAAAACAAATATAATGAAACTAATAATTAGTATTCCAGTAATGAATGAATGAATGAATTCATTCATTTTATTTGAATTTTATATGACCATTTTGGTTCTTTTTTTTTTTTTTTTTTGATTTGGTAGTTGTTGGCGCATCGGCTTCTGTGGCCATATTGCACCTCCCAAGGTTTTTGCAGTAATTTGATCCAAGCCCGAGGCGGGAATCGAACCCGCGACCTTTGAGTTGCCGGGCAGGTACTTTACCCACTCGGCTACATTTTGGTTCTGAAATTTATGGATTACTTAGGATCATTATCCTAATGTTATTGCTCTTGTATTATTCCACCTTGTGATGGGTATTGCTACCAAGTACACAGGGTGGTGGTGGTGGTTATGTCTGGTGTTACTGTTGGTCGAGGCCCCGGGTGCCAAGCTAATTCGAGGTCAAGCATTCCTATTGCGAATTAAACACTGATTTTCTCAGTGATAAGTTCTTTTTAAGTTATATCGTTTACAACAGCAGTTAATTTATAAACCAGTTCTACACTTAAAAAGCCTCAAGTAAGAATAAAGAGGGGAAATTCTCCTTTCTTATTTATTACATATCTCTTTATTTACTAATCAACTAACTTTTCTATCCGCTTGGCCGCCCTGTGGTGGGGCCGGAAACTTGGGAGGGAAAAGAAGCTAACCATGGATTATGACAATTGTCCTGCACTTGAGCAGCCTAGGCGCTCATCTAATACTGTCAGTGATGCTGATCATGAATCTAACTATGACGAAACAAAATCAAAAAAAAGTGTAAGAATTCAGAACAACCGAAAACCCCAGAACAACAAGAATGCCCATCATTCCTTAACTTGCACTGTCAGATAAATTTATGAGCACTTTATCACTATTTCTGTCAGATAAATTTATGAGCACTTTATCACTATTTCTCATACAGAAATGCTTAGGAAAATGGTGATAAGACTGAGATCTGGAGACGTCTTGGTTGAAACAGCAAGCCGTAAACATCGAGACTCTGCTGAATCTAACAACATTTGGAGGACTACCGATATAGGTAACCCCTCATGCAATATTAAACACTTTCAAGGGTGTAATTGCAGAGTGGGATCTGATCAATGTAACAGAAGCTGAACTGGTACAGGAACTGAAACATCAAAAAGTGATTCAAGCCAAATGCATCACAATTAGGAAAGATGATCTTATTCCCACCCGCAACATCATTCTGATATTCGGATCACCTATCTTACCATCTAGTGTCAAAGCTGGCTATCTCAACTGCCTAGTACGACCTTATATTCCGAATCAATCCTATGTAAGATGCTACAAATGCCAAAAATTTGATCACTTGCAAATGGCTTGTAGAGGAGATCCAGTCTGTCAAAACTGTAGTTCCAAAGAACATTCCAAACAGACTGTGATGCTAAAACATCAGACTGTACTAATTGCAAATGCGCACATCCAGTCTACTCAAAATCATGTGATCTCTGGAAAACAGCGAAAAAAAAATCCAGATGTACAGAGTAGAATGAAAAGTTTCATACCAAGAGGCTAAAAAACAAATTATGCTCAATGCACCTAAAAACATATATGCAGCATCAATGCAGAAATATCAAACTGCAACACAAACTGAAGTATCAGTTCCCCCAACCATATCGATTGCAGATTGGGCCTGATCTATACTGTCATCATTGATGAAACCAACTCCTAGGGAGCAAAAGGTAGTAGACAGAGCCAACAACACCTCTATCACAGTTCCACCAGCCAGCCATACCACATAGATCATCAGATATTACAAAATTAAAAACAAACAGACTCAGCTCCCAATAGGAAGACAAACAATATCACTTAGTAAACATGGATACCGATAATAATGCAGACCCAAATGAACTTATCTTAGACCCTCACGCAGAAGATGACATGATACTGGACGCCCAAACTTTCCAAGAAGAGAAAAAGTGAAGCTCAATTATCATAAATAGCCTGGGAATAAAAAAGAGTCAGAATCATTCTCATGCAAAAAAATCAAATAATGCATCATATAAAAGGAACTGTAAAGGAATTTGCAGTAACATTCATGATATATACAAGCCAATCAATCATTATCATCCTGCAGGCATCTGTTTACAAGAGACAAATTTAACACCACATGTATCTCTCTGTGTTAAAAATTATACTATTTTTAGGAAAGACAGAACTGTTACAAATACTGCTCATGGAGGGGTAGCCATACCGTAAGGGAATTTGTCTGCAAAGTACTCTTGAATCTAGGAAGATTCAAGAGTACCTTGCAGACAGATTTCCTTACAAATCTCCATTGAAGCTTGTTGCAATGTATATAATGATTGGTATTACTGTGACACTTGTCTCTATCTACCTTCCACCCAATCAATGCTATACCATTCATGAACTCGAAGATCTTATTCTGCAGTTGCCAACCCCTATCTGTTTACTGGGCGACTTCAATGGACACCATCCATTGTGGGGTTCTCCCAATGCAGATAGATGAGGACAACTCTTTGAACTGCTCGCTGACAGATAAATCCTAACTATACTAAATACTGGCTCACCAACTTACATCCATCTCTACAGGTACAACCTCTGCAATAGATCTCTCCATCCCTCTTTCCTAGTATTGAGGTGGATGGCCCTTGACAATCTGCTCAGCAGTGATCACTTCCCTGTAATATATAAAATTCAAACAGCACATTCCATAATTTCAGAAAACCTCATAAAATGGAAAATTTCCAAAGCAGATTGGGCAAAGTTGAGTTCCCGTGTGTCGTTTGATGACCAGATCATTGAAATTTCTCCAATCGACACAGTTACCGATCACATTACATGACAAGTACTGGCTGCTGCGTCTACTGCGATTCCACAATCACAGTCAACCATCCATAGAACCATAAATTATTGATGGAATGAAGAGTGTAATGCTGCAAAAAAAGAAAAAAACACCAAGCGTGGAATTTGTTTCGCAAACATCCTACCACGGTCAATCTTATAAACTACAAAAGGCTTAGAGCCAAGGCCTGTCACATTAGGAAGAAAGCTAAAAGTGACTCTTCGATTCGATTTGCAAGCTTGATTAATAAAAATACTGACAAGAATAATATGGAGAAAAATAAAACCGCTAAATGGCAAATTTACCCCATTATCCTCTCCACTTCTCAACTTGAATGGTCAGGAGTTTTCTACTCCCACAGAGATAGCAAATATCCTAGGGACTGTATTTTCGCAGTTGTCTACCTTGACAGTATATGATCCATCATTCCAGAAGATCAAAATATTAGCCGAAAAATCCAATTGAACCTCAGATCTAGATGTTCTTCACCCTACAATCAACCGCTTACAATGGTTGAACTTCAAGAAGCCATATCTACCTTAAAAAAACAGTGCTGCTGGCACCAGTGGAATATATTACATAATGCTCCAACACTTAGATAAAAAATCGGTCCTTCACTGCTCACCTTTTTCAATAGTATCTTCCTTGAACATTCTTTCCCCAGTTTCTGGCATCACTTTTATATAATAGCAATTCTCCAACCAGGGAAAGATCAGTCTATTCCTCGAAACCATAGACTCATTTCTCTCACCAGTTTCTTAAGTAAAACCCTGGAAAAAATAATTCACCGTCGACTCACATGGTATCTTGACTCCAAAAACCTAATCTCTGATAATTTGGTTTCAGAAAAAATTGATCAGCCCTGGATCTCATGGTCAAAGTAGAAACAAACATCAGGAATGCATTCATTTGAAATGATAGCATCTCGTCATGGTATGTCTTGATATAGAGAAAGCCGTCAACACCACATTCCGTTTTAGTATCCTGAGAGATCTGCATTCCCTTGACTTGAGAGGCCACTTAACATATTTCATACAGAACTTCCTTCAACACAGGTCCTTTCAAATTCGATACCAACAAGTCCTCACCCAAACATATGTAAAAGAAGAATATGTCCTCTCCCACAGGGCTATGTGCTCAGTGCCACCTTATTCGCAACAAGAATATATCGCATGACTAATGAAAATATTTCTAGCACTGTGAGTTCATACCTCTATGCCGATGATCTCACTGTTTCATGCAGTTCACAAAACATGACCTTCATTGAGAGGCAGCTCCAAATTCAGCTATGGATGACACAGATTGGGTATCGACTCTCTTGTTCAAAATCTAAAGTAGTACACTTTTGTAACAGATGCAAAATGCATCTTGAAAAATCATCCTATCGCAGTTGCGAACAGCATTTGTCTCTTGGTCTGATATACGATAGAAATTTGAACTTCGAGGAATATTTACAGATGTCATGCCAAAAATAAATGAACGTACTCAGAATTATTTCTTCAACATCATGGGGTGCAGATAGGTACACATTACTTCATTTGTATAGAGCCCTAATCAGATCTTTCCTTGATTACAGTGTATGATTCTGCTATGGAGAGCATGCTATCATGGCTTGCCCCTATTCAACATTCTGCCGTGAGGATAGCTGTAGGCACTTATAGAACTTCGCCAATTCAAAGTTTTTACATTGAAGCTCATGAACTTCTCTTAAGCCTCAGGAGAAAGATGTTACTTCTCAACTATACAACTAAAGTCCAAAGTCTACCTGCCCATCCTATCAGACCGATAATTAATGACCCTCAATTTACAATGTACTATAGAAACCCAGGACAGTTCAACCTACTGCTCTCAGATTTCAGGCATTACAGCACACTTGGAATATACATTTTGACAAAGTTCTTCAAGATCCCAACAATCCGAATCCCCCACGGTCTTATATTAAACCATCCTGTGACAGTTATTTCCTAAACTGGAGAAGGCACTCTCTTGCAAATGTCAACATACAACAACTCCATATTGCCCACACAAAATTATCTGCATTGTACAAAAATATATACTGATGTGTCAAAATCTGAGAGTGTAGCAGGTGCCCAGCCGTCTTCCCTCATAAAACGTTCTCCATATCACTTCCCAATGAATGCAGCAGCTGTACAGCTGAATTATACGCCATAAACTTGCAATAGAAATTATTCTCCATCTGCCATCCAAAAAAGCATGATATCTACGGACTCCCAGAGTGCACTTATAGCTTTACAGAACATTTTTTCTCAAATACATCCTTTCATGAAATCCAAACTGGTGTATATCCAGCAGAAAATGACCACTCGCTGGATTGGTCATTTTCTGCTGGATATCAGGAAAGGAATGTGCAGACTATGCTGCTAAGCATCCATCCAACAGAGAATCATCACAGTATTATGTTCCATATCTTGACTACAAAAGTAATATACGAAGAATATGTATGGAACAATGGACAATTCAATGGCAAGATCAAACACATAGTAAACTCCTCCAAATAAAACCTGAACTGCAGTTATGGTCCTCCAGCTTCCATGTAAACAGAAGGGAGTATATTTGCTTTGAAGGAGCCCCCAAGGGTCAAGTGATAGTTTCCAAGTGATTTTTCTAGTGCATTTTTTATAGAGTTTTCTAGGGCAAGCACTAGCTTTTCAAAACCTTTTCTGTGCTCACAACGTTACTGCTGACTGCTAGCAACATCACTGTTACCCCTGCTAGCAATGTTACTGCTAACCCCGCTTGCCACGTTACTGCTAACCCCGCTTGCCACGTTACTGCTAACCCCGCTTGCCACGTTACTGCTAACCCCGCTTGCCACGTTACTGCTACCTTCACCAGCAATGTACTGCTCAATTTGCTCTTCTGATCTCTTGGTCACTGGTTGGCACTGCTCCTGCTTCCACGAGGCTGGGTGGCTTACCTGGGGGAAAAGTTATCCTCCAGCACTAAAAGGAGCAGCCATGGATTCAAATGACATCTAGAATTATCAAGCCCAAGGCCCAAAACATACAATGATAATGACTTTAACATTTTAGCATTAGCATTTGTAGAGGCATACGATGCAAGAGAGCAAGCTTATGCAGCATAGCCAAAAAACAAAAAAAAAACCCCTCCCATTTCATCCCTCCATTCGTTCCAAATGCCTGTCCAGCTCAGCTTTAAATTTATTTAGGCTATTAGCTTCCACAACAAAAGATGCATGCCTGTTCCACCAATCAACTTGTTCTACCCGCTGGCTAAAGGCAAATTTCCGCACATCTATTCTACAACTATCTTTCCTCAATTTGAAACTGTGCCTCCCTCTTAGTCTGAGCAAGATGAAGAATCCGATCAGCATTCAGCTTGCTCAACCCATTCAAGGCCTTATACACCTCAATCAGATCACCTCGCAGGTGCCTACCCTCCAGGTTCTGCAATTTAATTTAAGCTTTTCTTGGTAAGAGCACCCCTTTGTTCCCCTCACCAATCTTGTTGCCCTTCTTTGTACTCGTTCTAGCAACTCTACATCTTTCCTAAAATGAGGCCTCCAGACCTGTACACAGTACTCTAGGTGTGGCCTGACCATTGCCTTGAATAACAGGATTATCACCTCCCTGTCCTTTTAGGCACATTATAGCCATAGTAGCTTATGCACCTTTAAACTCCCATAACAACAACAACCCCACTGCTAGCAAAATTCCTATATATCATTGACAAGACTCCATGACCTGCCCTGGCAGCCTTCAGAACTTCATATTTGCCTGCACAATTACCACCAGGTCTTTTTCACTTTCTACTTCCCTGAGTGTAGTACCACCAAGTTAGTACATTTCCATTCAGTTATTGCTGCCCATATGCAGACCTTTGCATTTGTCAATGTTAAACTTCAGTTGCCATTTCTGAGCCCATTTTCCCAACTTATAAACTAAACTCATGTAGCTGATAAACTAAACTCATTTAGTTTATCAGCTACTAAACTAAACTCATTTAGTTTATCAGCTACTGTCGTTAACAACCCTGCCAACCTTTGTATCATCTGCAAACTTGGACATTAAACCTGATATAGCTTCATCAATATCATTGATAAATATACAAAACAGCAGTAGGCCCAACATCGAACCCTGAGGAACTCCACTAATAACATTTGTCCACGAAGAGCAGTGTCCATTGATTACCATTCTCTGTTGTCTACCACTCAACCATCCCATTATCCATTGTAGCAGCTTACCCTTGATGCCATATCTCTCCAATTTGTACAGCAGTCTTCCATGTGCAACAGTATCAAAAGCTTTCCTGAAAGCCAAGTATATGATATCAAAATTATTTTTGGCATTCAGTTCCTTTGTGACCACATCATAGTAAGCAATCAAATTGGTCAGACAAGACATTTCACAAACCCAGGCTGTGTCTTAACTATTACTGCAGTCTTGTCTAGATGATCTTGCAGTTCTTCTTTAACCAGTGATTCCATTATTTTCCCCGGAACACAAGTTAAACTGACAGTTCTGTAGTTACTTGTGTCATCTTTTGAACCTCCTTTGTGAATTGGTGATACATTTGAGCATCTCCAGTTCATGGGGACCTCCCCTGAGTCTAAGGAAGCTCTCATAATTATAGGTAAGGGTTTGCTTACTTCCTTTGCTGCCTCCTTTAATATAACTGGATAGATCCCATCCACCCCAGGTGCCTTTCTTGTGTTTATCTTCAACAATTTCTCCTCCACTTTGCTCTCAGTTATTACAAAATCACTTAGCTTCCTGTTGGCGTTTGATAAACGTTTCGTACTCCCCTCATTGAATAACTCCTCATGTGAATGTAGATACAAAATACTCATTTAGTTTATCCGCCACCTGAGCATAATCATCAATAGTCAACCCATCTTTGTTAAGTGGTCCAATATGATTTATCCAATATGCCTTTGCCTGCCTAACCTCCTTTGTGACTTGATTACAGACTAGTTTATACCTGCCATAGGCTTGTGTATCGCCTGATACTTTATATGCATCCCATACATTCTTCTTCTCTGCCACTAACCTCATTAACACTAGCCTCAGTATACTACCTTGAACAGTATTTCTTAGTTAGAATGAAAAGACTAATAGCCTCCAAAATGAAGTCCTTGAAGACTCCCCATTTAGAATTCACTGTTGGCAACATCATCAGTTGATTCCGCTGTTCAGAATTTAAAAACTGTCTGAGATCTCTGTAGTCACCTTTACGAAAGCAAAAGCCCTTCCCGTTAGCCTCGACGGTAGTTACATCTTTAATTAATTCTCAAATCAATACATTGTGATCATTTGAAGTAACCTAAAAGATTTTGAAGGAAAGCACAGTGCCACGACTTTCCAAAGTTATACAATCACTATCCACCCAGCTTGAGGGTAAGTTATCACCATTTATAATTCAAAGATATTTGGAATCCATTGCTGGATTACTAAAAATGGTGAAATGACTACAATCTGCAGACCTCCTGATTGAAACAGCTACCTCAAAACATTCTGAATTACTGCTAAAAACAACACTTGGTGTGCTGCCAGTGTCTGTTACTCCCCACAATACTTTAAATTCATGAAAAGGTGTCATCACAGAGTGGGACCTCTTGCAATCACTGAGGAAGAATTAGTCTTCCTCAGGAACTTATTCTTACTGAACTAATTCAGGTCAAAAAGTGATCAGTGCCAAACAAATAATTACCAAAAAAAAAACTAGAAATCACATTGCTGCCAGATCCATCATTTTAACATTTAGCACTGCAGAATTGCCATCCATCCACAGTAAAAGCTGACTATTTAAACTGCCAAATCTGCCCTTGCATTCCAAACCCTATTCGTTGTTTTAAATGCCAGAAATATGGCTACTCTCAGCAGGCATGCAGAGGGAATGCCATTTGTCTTGTACAATTTCTACAGGGATGGGATACACTTAAATAAGAAAATGTGCAAGACTATTTCTGATGCTATCGAGGCAGAGTTAGGTGGGTCGGAAAACGTGCTAGCTTTGGGGAATACACAAGAAGAATAGATTAACAGTAGCCGCTAGCAGAGGTAAAAGTGATTCTTGCACTAATTCTGTTGAAATGCAATTGAGCAGCAGCCTGGAAAGCAAGGCAATGGGAATTTCCAGGACTGCTGGAAGTCATAGTGGAACAAGTAAATACATGGGCTGTGTTAGTGTAACTACGAGTAGAAACAGGTGCATGTATACTTGCCTGTACACCAATGCTAGGAGTATAGTTAATAAATTTGATGAGCTTGATGTGCTAGTGAAGACATCAAAGGCAGATATCAGATACATAGTGTCACACAAACATAAGCAGTGCCGAACTGGAATTTTAGGAGTACAATGTGTACAGGAAGGATAGACAGGATACGAAGGGAGGAGGGGTTATGCTGTTAGTTAAGAAACACATAAAATCTAAGGAAAATCCAATTGATGTGGATGGACAATGCAATGTTGAGTCTGTTTGGTATAAGGTATAAGGTATGTTAGTGTCTAACGGCTCCTGGGATTTCTCCCATCTCCGCGGGTGTACATTGTATTGGGGCCAGAGATTTGAAGTGTGTGGGGGTCATGTGCTGTATATAGTGTTATGCCCTTTGTTCCTCCGGTCTATTAGCCGCCGAGCCCCTAGTGGGACCCGACGTTACCACATCATGCCACGGGGAGGCTGACCGGGTGTACCACTGTAGCTAGAGTACTCTGGCGGGTCCTGCCACCTACTTTCCTGGGATTTCAGTGGCTAGGACCAGATTTGAGAATGAGATGGTCGCTGTTTCTTGAGCAACGGTTGTAATTTTAACAGAGCGTAGGGTTGTTCGCTGATAACTTGTTCTAGGGCCAAATAGGTCGGGCAGTAATTTTGATGTTTTTAGATTTAGACCTGTGGGGAATGCGTGTGTGTGTATATATAAATATATGCATATACACACACACACGCACACACACATATATATATATATATATAAACTAAATAAAAAAAAAAAAAAAAAACGTTGTGCAAGAGAAAAGTAAGGGAGGAAGGCAGAAGACTGGAGGGTACGAAACAGAAGAAAGGGGCCAATAGGGAAGATGGCCCCTGATGACAGTGTGGCATGCCCAGTGCCTCACCAGAGAGAGGAGTGAAAAAAAATCATTCTGTAAGAGAAAAATAGGGGGGGGGGAGTAAAAGAAAGGATGGCAGGAAACAGAAGCCGAAAAAAAAAAAAATAAATAAAATAAAAAAAAAAATAATAAATAAAAAAATAAAATAAAAAATGAGAGAGAGATATACTCCGCAAGTTCGGGGTAGGTACAGCTAGCACGGCCAGTTAGTTGGAGCCGACAACTTGCTGGAAATCCAGCAGTGTGAGTGCTGCTATGGTGGATGGGTCATGTTCAGTAAAGTCTAGTTCAGGTGCCGTCATTAGGGCTCCATTTGGTGAGTCTGTGTCGCATCCAGACTGAAGGCTGGACCAGTAGTCCATCAGAACGAACAGTGGGGGTGGTCAAAACCGGGAGTCCAAGATTGATGGTCAAGTCCAGGGATCGATGCTAGGCCTCTTCTTGATGAAATGTGTCACATCTGGTCGAGAGAAGTTTGTCCAGAAATCAATGATGAGGAATTTGTCAAGGTATGTGCGGACCCTGCCTTTTATTGCACTGCTGGTCAAGTCTTGTGCAAGTTGGTCCAAGGCGTTAGCATCCATGGCTCAATGATGCGTAGCAACAATTGGCAGTCATGGTTGTTATGACCTATTGATTCGGATACTAAGGTGGTGGTAGCGCTTTCTGCCTGGTAAATAAGTCCATTGCAAATTGAGTCAGAGCTCGGTAAGTTTCTTCATTCTGTAGGGTGAGGTGTTCTTGATTTTGGTAGTTGAAGCGTAGTTTTGTTATTAGGATCCTCCTGAAGTCCTCGTAGATTTCACAGCTGTGGTCTGTTTGGTGTGACATAAGCACTTGGAAAGGAAAAATGAGAGTAGGTGTGTGTTATAGGCCTAATGAATCTGATGAGTATAATGAGCAGTTGTGCAGAGAAATAGTCGGCCAGTAAATTAGAGTGTCTTATAATGGGGGATTTTAATTTCCCGGATATTGACTGGAATTTGTGGGTTGGTCACTCACACACTAGCAGTGCTTTTGTTGATTTATTGGATAATTGTTTTATACAGCAGCATGTTCGTGAGGCAACTAGAGGAAGTAATACTCTTGATCTGATTATCAGTAGAGATTCTTCATGCCTCAAGAATCTGCAGATAAAGGTACTACTAGGTGGCAGTGATCACAGTGTGCTGAAGTGGAATTTACTCAAAGAGGCAACTACCATCAAGGGTAAAGGGAAGGGTTTTTGCTTTCATAAAGGTGACTAAAGTGATCTGAGACAGTATTTAAATTCTATATGGTGGAACCAACTGTGATGTTGCCAACAGCAAATTCAAAATGGGAAGCATTCAAAGAATTAATCTTGAAAGCTACTAGGCTTTTCATACCAACAAAGCAATATTGTTTAGGCTTTTCATACCAACAAAGCAATATTGTTTAAGATTTAAGCCTAAATGGATGTCAGATGAACTAATTAGACATGTGACAGAGAAGGAAAATGCATGGGATACATATACATTAACATGTGACACAGAAGCCTATGATAGATATAAGCTGTTCTGTAACCAGGTTACAAAGGAGGTTAGGCAGGCAAAGACAGATTACGATAAATTTTTGGGAAAGGATGCAAAGAAAAACAGCAAAGAGTTCTTTACTTATGTAAACTCTAGAAGGAAGGGGATGAATCAGATTGGTCCACTTGCTATCGTTGGTTCAACTGTTGATGATCCTGCTCAGGTAGCTAACAAACTAAATGAATATTTCGTATGGACATTCACACATGAGGAGTTATTCAGCGAGGGGAATGGCAGAGGTGTATTCAACTCTGGCAGTAAGCTAGATAATGTTGTAATAACTGAGAGTAAAGTGGAGGAGGAATTGTTGAAGATAAACACAAGAAAGGCACCTGGAGTGGATGGAATATATCCAGTTTTATTAAAGGAGGAGGAGGCAAAGGAAGTAAGCAAACCCTTAGCCATAATTATGAGAGCTTCCCTGGACTCAGGAGAGGTACCCATGGACTGGAGGTATTCAGATGTGACCCCAATCCACAAAGGAGGATCAAAGGGAGACACAGGTAATTAGCATTAGCATTAGCATTAGTAGAGGCATACGATGCAAGAAAGCAAGCTTATTCAGCATCAGCCCAAAAAAAAAAAAAAAAAAAAAACCCTCTCCCATTTCACCCCTCCGTTCGTTCGAAATACCTGTCCAGTTGAGCTTTAAATTTGTTTAGGCTATCAACTTCAACAACAAGTGATGGAAGTCGGTTCCACCAACCAACCACCCGCTGGCCAAAGGCAAATTTCCGCACATCTATCCGACATCCGTCCTTCCTCAATTTGAATTTATGCCCTCTGAGGTGATTATTCTGAGAAAGATGAAGAATCCCATTGGCATTGAGCATGCTCAAACCATTCAAGGCCTTATACACCTCTATCAGATCACCTCGCCGGTGCCTAGTCTCCAGACTCTGTAATTTGCAAAACTTAAGCCTTTCTTTGTAAGAGCAACCCTTTGTTCCATTTACTAATCTTGTTGCCCTTCTCTGTACCCGTTCCAGCAGCTCTACATCCTTCTTGAAATGAGGCCTCCAGACCTGTATACAGTACTCAAGATGTGGCCTAACCATTGCCTTATACAAGGGAATAATCACCTCCTTATCCCTGCTAGAAAAATTCCTGTATATCATTGACAAGACACCATGAGCTACTCTTGCAGCTCGTCTGCACTGCTCAGAGAACTTCATATCTCCCTGCACAATTACCCCCAGGTCCTTTTCATTCTCCACCACTGTCAGTGTGGTACCGCAGAGTTGATACGTTGCTCTGGGGTTACTGTTTCCTATATGCAGTACTTTACATTTGTCAATGTTAAACTTCATTTGCCACCTCTCAGCCCATCTGTTCAACCTTTCCAGATCCTGTTGCAGCAGCATAGCGTCAGTAGTGTCCTTGACGACCCTGCCAACCTTTGTATCATCTGCAAACTTGGACATTAAACTTGATATCCCATCATCAATATCATTCATAAACACCGAAAACAACAACGGACCCAACACTGAACCTTGAGGAACTCCACTAATAACATTAGTCCACGTTGAGCAGTGTCCATTGATTACCACTCTCTGTCTTCTGCCACTCAACCATCCCCTTATCCATAGCAGCAATTTGCCTCCAATGCCACACTGCTCCAATTTGTGCAGCAGTCTTCCATGTGCAACAGTATCAAAAGCCTTTCTAAGATCCAAATATATAATATCAAAGTTATTCCCTGCATCCAGTTCTTTTGTGACTACATCATAGTATCCAATCAAATTGGTCAGGCAAGACCTGCCCTTAACAAAACCATGCTGCGTCTGAGCTATAACTGAATTCTTGTCTATATGATCCTGCAGTGCTTCTTTAACCAGTGCCTCCATTAATTTACCTGGAACAGAAGTTAAACTAACAGGTCTATAATTACTTGTGTCAGCCTTTGATCCTCCTTTGTGAATTGGGGTTACATTTGCACATCTCCAGTCTATGGGTACCTCCCCTGAGTCCAAAGAAGCTCTCATAATTATGGCTAGGGGTTTGCATACTTCCTTTGCTGCCTCCTTTAATATAACTGGATAGATCCCATCCACCCCAGGTGCCTTTTTTATGTTTATCCTCAACAATCTCTCCTCCACTTTCCTCTCAGTTATTACAAAATCATCCAGCTCACTGCCAATGTTTACTTTACCTACATCATTCTCCTTCCTGAATAACTCCTCATGCGTGAATGTAGATGCAAAATACTCGTTTAGATTGTTAGCCACCTGAGCAGGATCCTCAACTGTTGAACCATCAATATCCAGTGGACCAATCTGATTCATCCCTTTCCTTCTTGAGTTCAAGTATGTAAAGAACTCTTTTCTGTTTTTCTTTGCATCCTTTGCCAAGGATTTTTCGTAGTCTGCCTTTGCCTGCCTAATCTCCTTTGTGACTTGGTTACAGACCAACTTATATCTATCATAGGCTTCCATGTCACCCATTAATTTATATGTATCCCATGCATTTTTCTTCTGTACCACATGTCTCATTAGTTCATCTGACAACCATTTAGGCCTAAACCTTGAACAATATTTCTTAGTTGGTATGTAAAGCCTGGTAGCCTCCAAGATTAGTTCCTTGAATGCTTCCCATTTTGAGTTTGCTGTTGGTAACATTATCAGTTGGTCCCACTGTATAGAATTTAAATACTGTCTCAGACCATCATAGTCGCCTTTACGAAAACAAAAACCCTTCCCTTTACCTCTGATGGTAGTTACCTCCTTGAGTAAATCCCACTTCAACACACTGTGATCACTGCCACCTAGTGGTTCATTTATCTGCAGGTTCTTAATGCATGAAGAGTCACTACTGATAATCAGATCAAGAGTATTGCTCCCTCTTGTTGCCTCACGAACATGCTGGTGTAGAAAACAATCATCCAATAAATCCACAAAAGCCTTGCTAGTGTGCGAGTGACCAACCCACAAATTCCAGTCAATATCTGGGAAATTAAAATTCCCCATTATAAGACTCTCTGATTTACTGGCCCACTCTATTTCCCTGTACAATATCTTATTATACTCATCAGAGTCATTAGGCCTATAGCACACTCCTACTCTCAATTTTGATTTCCCTATGCTTATGTCACACCAAACTGATTCGGCACTGCCCTGTCCATCGATGTCGACTGGCTTCACTTCCTTGGACTTTATGTGTTTCTTAATTAATAGCATAACCCCTCCTCCCCTCCTGTCCTGTCTATCCTTTCTATACACATTGTATTCCCCAAATTCCAGTTCCGCATTACTTATATCTGTGTGACACCACGTCTCTGATATCCCAACAATATCTGCCTTTGATGTTTTGAGCAATACCTCAAATTCATCAAATTTATTTACCAAACTCCTAGCATTGGTGTACACGCAGGTATACATGCACCTGTTTCTATTCTTAGCTACCCTAACACAACCCATGTGTTTACTTGTAACGCAATGACTACCAGCAGTCTCTGAAATATCCTGCATCTTGTTTTTCAGACTTCTGCTCATTTCAATAGAAGCAGTGCAAGAATCACTTCCACCTCTGCCAGTGGCTACTGTTAATCTATTATTCCTTGTATCACCCCCAACTAGCAGTTTTCCGACCCACCTAACACTGCCTCGACAGCATCAGCAAAAATTCTTGCACCCTTTCTATTTAAGTGTATCCCATCCCTGTAGAAGCAATCTCTCCTGTTAACAAGTACAGTCCAGGCTGAAAAAAATTCTACCCCTTGAGCCTTGCACAATTCCTCCAGGGCCGAATTGATCGACAAGGCTCTCATCATATACTCCCTCCTATCGTGTCTGGGCAGAAAATTACAGACCTGTTAGTTTGACTTCTGTTCCAGGGAAATTAATGGAGGCACTGGTTAAAGAATCATTGCAGGATCATCTAGACAAGACAGTTATAGCTCAGACAAGTCTTGTCTGACTAATTTGATTAAATACTATGATGTAGTCACAAAGGAACTGGATGCAAAGAATAACTTTGATATCATATGTTTGGATCTTAGAAAAGCCTTTGATTCTGTTGCACATGGAAGACTGCTGCACAAATTGGAGCAGTGTGGCATTGGAGGCAAATTGCTGCTATGGATAAAGGGATGGTTGAGTGGTAGAAGACAGAGAGTGGTAATCAATGGACATTGCTCTTCGTGGACTAATGTTATTAGTGGAGTCCCTCAGGGTTTAGTGTTGGGTCCATTGTTGTTTTCTATATTTATAAATGATACTGATGATGGCATATCAGACTTAATGTTCAAATTTGCAGACGATACAAAGGTTGGCAGGGTTGTTAATGACACTAATGACAGTACACTGCTGCAACAGAATCTAGAAAAGTTAAGCAAATGGGCTGAGAGGTGGCAAATGAAGTTTAACATTGACAAATGTAAAGTACTACATATGGGAAGCAGTAATCCCAGAGTAATGTATCAACTCTGTGGTGCCACACTGACAGAGTGTAGAGTGTTTTTATTGTCAAACGGCATCAGGGGTGTCTGCCATCTCCCTGTAGTTTACATTGTGGGTGTGAAAGAGAACACTGTCAATGCCAGAGGTTTAAAAGTGTATGGATTTTTTACATGTGTAGTGTCGTGTACTATTGCTCCTCATTTAGCCACTGGACCCCTAATGGGACCCAACGTTGTCCACACTCCGCCTCGTGGAGGCTGACCAGGTATACCACTATTATAGTTATTTACTTTGGCAGGTCGTGCCACCTAATTTCCTGAGATTTTAGTGGCTAGGACCTAAAAAAAAAAAAACCATTATAGATAGGGGTCAGCCAAAAGGAGTACTATTTATGTAAATAGATGTTATTACTTTTTCGGGTGTAGGTCTCAAGCAATTTAACAATGGTTTGGACACTAGTAATTGTAAATTAGGGAGAGGTGGGGAGACTGAAGACTGGGGGGAAAACAGATAGAAGAATAGGGATGATAGAGTAGGCATCCCCAAAGAGGTCAGTGGAGACGAGCCCCACCAGGGGAAGTATGGGGTTAGGCAGGGAGGAGACAGCGACTTGTCTCCTCCCTCCTCTTCCCGAGGATGCAGTTTTAAAGAGAGCTCGGTTAGAGTACCCAGTTCAGATCGCCAGTGGTGTGTCGGCAGCAAAGCCACAGAATGTCTTCGTTGGTGTCATGTCCAAGTAGTGTCAAATCTGGTAGGAAGGTTAAGCTTGCCCATCTTGCTCTGGGATGGGATGTGTTAGTTGGCAGTGGTTAACCCACCTGGCGAAGGGGTGGGAGACACACACATTTACTTCATTCATAATCTGCATTCTCACTCTACTTGCATTTTATTTATTATTATTTTTTTAATACTTTTTTATTTTTATTATTTTTTTCAAGTTTCATATATATATATTTTTATTTTTTTATTTTTTCCCACTCACACTCATTCATCTTTTTCTCACACACGAGGGGGGAGATGCAATGATGTGTAATGTAAATTTAATATAATATCGGTGTGTAGATACACCATAGACAACTCGTAAAAAACTACAAAGTAGTTGTTGTGGGCATCAATTGCTCTTTCTCATATTGTGCTCTGCCTTCACGACGAGTTGCCATGATATTGCACTACCTCAAATAAGTAACGCTTCCCTAATAGAGAGACTATTGTTACTTATTCTCAGTGAGTTCCACCACCCAGACATGTTTCAAGGCTATTGGCCTATCATCCGTGGGTGGGCAGGTACCCTAGTATTGCAGACATGACGACCCAGTTGTGAAGATAATCACACAATAAGAGAGATACCAAAAGGTGTATAAGACAATAAATCTATTAGGGAAGCGTTACTTATTTGAGGTAGTGCAATATCATGGCAACTCGTCGTGAAGGCAGAGTACAATATGAGAAAGAGCAAATGATGCCCACAACAACTACTTTGTAGTTTTTTAAGAGTTGTCTATGGTGTATCTACACACCGATATTATATAGATATTAAACTCTTAATGTATTATGCCTTGTGCATTTAATTATTTTAAATAAATGTAAATATAAATACTAATTTAAATAATTAAATAAATTTAAATACTAATTAAAACTAGGGTTTGTGTGTACTTAACTGTAGAATTTATGGTTTGTGTTCTTTTTCTCACACAATTACACTTTCATTCATTCTTCTGGCTTTCATTTCATTTATTCAACTCTTGCTTTCTGCACTGCACTCTCTGGGCACCTCAGCTTACTGTTATTCTTCAGTTGTGGTGCAGGCCTAGCCACAAGTTTTTTGCAGGCCAGGGGAGAATGCAGTGATAGTGTTTGTGTTGTTAGTAAATGTTTGTTTGTATATATAAAATAATGTAAGTTATTTTTAACTTTGTATTCTTTCATCCAATTACATTTGCTCTTCCACTCATTTCCATTCACTCTCTCTTTCCCTCATGCTAGGTTACTCTTTCTTTCGCCAAAACTGCCATTTATTCTCTTTTACCGTAATTTCTAGTTCATTCAGTGCCCAGCCTATTCATTCTATCTTTCATTCTACTTTGCATCCCTTTGCTACTAGCTTACTGATATTTTTCAGCTAGTCTGCATCCCTGGTTGCCTGTACATCTCCCTCCCCTACATGGTTACTTATTTGGCATGGGTCCCCAGGTGGGTCCGAATGCTAGGTGGGGCCCTACACATGGCAGGGTACTCCTAGAGAGGTTTATCATGTCAGGGTGCAGAATACTGCTATCCTGACAGTTTTTAAGTCATCGTCTGGGCGTAGTGGGAAACTTGGGCAATTTTAACTATTGATTATTGATTAATTGCTGGGGGGCTGAATTGCCATTCTTTGGATTGTTCTGTGCATTTCAAATACTTTGTGTGAAAGATGTAAAGGCTTTATAATTTGACTCTTCTATGATGAATAGATGTTCTTCTCCCCTGGGAAGGGGGGGGGGCAATCTGTGCTCTGTTCTGGGGATGTCATATATTATACATTCATATAGAATGTGTGCCCAGTCTTCACTTTCGCCACAGGTGCAGTTTGGGTCATCGGTCAGGCCTAAGGAGGTTAGTTTCGCCTTTAGGGAGCCGTGACCTGTCAATATAAATATTGTAAAAAGTCCAGGGACATACCACTTAGGTGGCTTTGGGCTAACCATTGACACCCGTGGCAGAAACCGTTTGGTAACCAGACCTCTGGTTTCCTGCTCCCACTTTGTTTGCCATAGCTCATGGAGCTTTGTGGCTATTCTTTTTTTTTTTTCATCATTGAAGGTGTTGGTTGTATCAAGGGCTATCTCCAGAATTTCTGTGGCTATGCTCTTTTTAAATCTATAATATAAGCCTCTTTTGGCAACTTCCAGGTAAAGTGGGAGAGCTCTGGCCAGCAACTGTAGCACAGGTGTGCTTACTGTGCGACATGTTCTGGTAATAGTGAGAAGTATTGTCCTTTGTATTGATTCTAATTTATTCCTATTTCTTACTATGGCCAAGCGGGTGAACCACGCACCAGCTCCATAGGTGATAACAGGTAGGAACATTGCACGGTATATGATTGCCAGTGTCCTTCTTTTGAGCTCCCAGTCTGCTCGACTCATCCTGGCAATCATACCTGCATAATTTCTCACTTTCTTTGCCAAGTAGATGAAATGGGGGTAAAAAGTTAATTTTGAATCAAAGACCACTCCAAGATAATTTAGTTCTGTTGCCATTTTTATAGTGGGTATGTTAATTTTGATTTGTGGACATCTTATGTCCAAATTGCCTTTTAGAAGTATTTGTTTGGTTTTTTGAGGTGATATTTTGAGCATGTGCATTTGTGCCCACTCCTGCTGCTGCAAGAGGACCGCATTTTATCTTTGCTGTACAACCACTCGCATGTTACCTTTTACAAGGAAAACCATGTCATCTGCAAAGGCCAGGCTTTCTACAGGACCCAGATCCAAGGCCAGAAATTCATCCAGAACATTGTTCCAGAAGAAAGGGCCAAAGATTGAACCCTGCGGGAAGCCTTTATTCACAGAGCATGTCAATTCCTGGAACCTTGTGCATATTGTGACACTTCTGTCTGTAAGGTAGCTGTTTATTACCTTATAGAGGTTTTTTAGGGCATTTGCCTGGCGGAGTCTCCTAAGGACACTAGGCCACCAGAGTGAGTCAAATGCCCCAGCAAAGTCAATAGAAATTGCCAGTATATATTTTTCCCTCTGAGTTTTTAACTGTTGTCAGTAGGTGGTGCATGGCATCCTCTGTAGAGTTGCCCTGCTTAAAACCATACTGATTGTGACAATGTAAACCTGCTTCCCTGTAATACTGAGCTAATCTACTATATATTTTCCCTAGTACAGGGAGTAGGGCTATTGCTCTATGTGATTTGGGATCAGTAGGCAGTTTATTGGGGTTTTTGAGAATTACTTAACACAGCTTTTTTTTTTTTCCATATTTTTGGGAATATATCTTCTGTCATATAGTTATTATATAGTGCTATTAATTTTTCTGGTGCTATTTCTGCTAATTTTTTGATAATCTCAACCTCTAAGAGGTCAAACCTAGGCATTTATTGTTTTTGGTTTTAGATAGTGCTATTTCTAAGTCTTGTATAGTAAACAGAGGTTCAAAATTGTTATTGTCATGTTCAGTGTTTTCTTTTATAATGTCTAGCTGGGTGGGGAAATGTTCACCAGTTTCAGTGTGAATAATACTGTCTAGGATGTTATTTACAGAATCTGCCCAATGCAGGGTTGGGGTTCCATCTGGTTTGACAGTAGTTTCCAAGACATCTCCTCTTGGCAGCTTGTTGGACACTGTTCTGTTAACAATTCCCCAAGGGTTATTGTTTCCAGTAGTTTTCAACAAGTGCCTCCAGCATTCCTTTTTCTTGTTTCTTATGAGGGCTGTATATACTGATTCCTGAGAGTTCTATAAGAATCTCTCAGTGCACCCACCTCATTTTGTGGCTAAGATGTTCTGGCGCTTTGAAAATTTATCCTAGCCTGGTGCACCCTTCTCCTGAGTATAGTCAGTTCAGGGCACCACCAGGGAACTGCTTGCTTCCTCGGCTTTTTCCGTGGGATAGACAGGTTTGCTGTTTTTGTTAAAACATTTGTCATAGTCAGTGCTTGCTTGTCTGGGCTACAGTTGTCTGATCTAGACCACTCATTTTCCTGTTTTTGCAGCTCAGCTGCTGTATGTTCTGTGAAAATCTGCCAGTTTGCCTTTTTGAGGTTATACCTTTTGATATCCAACAAGGAGTGTTGGGTTATTTGTAAGTGCCTGTTTAGTTTGAAGGTGGTGATGGCTCTATGATCTGATGTGGTCCAGGCTGGCTGGACACACCAGTCGGTAATTTTATAGGCTATTGAATTGGTGGCAAGAGTAACATCAATGTCACTTTCCCACATGGTACTGCTAAAAGTTGGTAAGTTATTAGGTTGATTTATCACTTGAAAGGGTGAGGTGGCTATAAAATCTGATAATATGTGGCCTTTGTGTGTGCCTGCTCTGTCTTCTATACGGCTATGCCATAAGGCTGACCGGCATTTGACATCTGCGCGCACTATGATATTTGCTGTAGGTAGCAGGTCTGTGACTGCTTGTAAATATTCTATTGTAGGAGGCCCCGAGTGCCAAGCGATATTAGTGACCACAGCGCCTTTCCAGAGTGATTATCTAGTACGCTTAATTGTAAATACGTTTATCCTGAGTTTCGAAAGTCCGATAACTCCTAAATATTATAATTAAATAGATATATTCAAATACTATAACCTAGAAAGGAAAGCCACCTTTCTTTAATCCCTCTTTTTATTTTTAGTTATTACTAACCCTTTTCTTCGCTTGGGTCACTAGGCAGCACCGCTCTTGCCTCCATGTGGCGGGGCTGGTAACCTGGGAGAAAACCTTCCAACAAAATGATCTCAACAATCTTATAGCTCAACTCCCAACACCTTTCCTCATTCTGGGAGACTTAAATGGTCATCACACTCTATGGGGTAACAGCAACATCGACCAAAGAGGAAAACTAATTGAACAGTGTCTAGACAATAACAACCTCCTTCTTCTAAATGACGGTTCACCTACATACGTTCACCTTCCTTCAGGAACAAGCACTGCAATAGACTTGTCTATCTGTTCAGCAACCTTATATCCTAGTCTAAAGTGGACGATAAACAATGATCCGCTACATAGCGATCATTTCCCCATAATAATTGAATTACTTAATAAGCCCTCTCATCATCCTACTAAAATTCCACATTGGCTCACTGAAAAGGCAGATTGGCAGTCCTATAAAAAATTAACTAAGCTTGATCCCGAAATAATCCAAAATTCCACAACTGATGAAGCAGTTGACTATGTCACAAAAACGATATTACATGCAGCAGAACAAACTGTCCCGAAATCCTCATCAAAATTACCGATTCATCCAAAAACCTGGTGGAGTGATGAATGCCTTGTGGCTAAAAAAGAGCAAAGCAAAGCTTGGAATTCTTTTCGCCGAAGTCCAACTACAACCAATCTCATTCAATATAAGCGCGCTAGAGCAAGAGCGAGATATGTCAGACGCTGCAATAAAAAGGCTGCTTGGATCTGCTTCACTTCGACTATTAATCAAACAAAGCCTGCACATAAAATTTGGAAAGCAATCAGAAAAATGAGTGGCAAATATAAAACGATACCTCTACCCATCATGGAATGGAGAGGGCAGAATGTAAATGATCCTGCTGGAATTGCCAATATACTAGGTGAAACCTTTGCAAAAACATCAGCAATAGAAAGTTATACACCGACTTTCAGAAGATTAAAAACAAGTTTAGAGAAACAAAAGTTAAACTTCTCTTCAAAAGGAGATGAACAATACAACTTACCTTTTACCATTCACGAATTACACAGAGCTTTGTCAACATCTAGACGCAGTGCTGTAGGACCAGATAATATTCACTATTCCATGATTCAGAAACTTAGTACCGAATCATTACAGTTACTTCTTCATCTATTCAATAGACTCTTCCTGGAAGATAAATTCCCTAATCAATGGCATCGTGCCACAGTCCTTGCCTTCCCTAAACCAGGTAAAGACCCTACAAATCCCACTCATTATAGACCAATTGCCTTGACCAGTTGCATTTGCAAAATTCTTGAAAAGATGGTGAACCGCCGATTGATCTGGTACCTGGAAAATCTCAATCTGCTACATTCTGCACAATACGGTGTCCGACAAAACAGATCTACACTAGATATACAAGTCAGACTAGAAAATTCCATTCGAAATGCATTCCTCAGATCGGAACACCATGTGTTAGTCTGCTTTGATATCAGTAAGGCCTATGATTCCACGTGGAAGTATGGAATACTCCGTGAACTACATCGCCATGGACTTCGGGGTCACCTCCCGATTTTCATACAGAATTTCCTATGCAAGCGTACATTCCAGGTTCGATTCAAAACCTCACTGTCCCAAGTATTTTCCCAAGAAGAAGGAGTTCCTCAAGGCTCTGTACTCAGTGCTTCACTTTTTATAATTGCAATAAACACCATTGCCGGACCTGGTACCTGGAAAATCTCAATCTGCTACATTCTGCACAATACGGTGTCCGACAAAACAGATCTACACTAGATATACTAGTCAGACTACAAAATTCCATTCGAAATGCATTCCTCAGATCGGAACACCATGTGTTAGTCTGCTTTGATATCAGTAAGGCCTATGATTCCACGTGGAAGTATGGAATACTCCGTGAACTACATCGTCATGGATTTCGGGGTCACCTCCCGATTTTCATACAGAATTTCCTATGCAAGCGTACATTCCAGGTTCGATTCAAAACCTCACTGTCCCAAGTATTTTCCCAAGAAGAAGGAGTTCCTCAAGGCTCTGTACTCAGTGCTTCACTTTTTATAATTGCAATAAACACCATTGCCGGACAAATTCCAAACACTATTGATAAAGCACTGTTTGTAGATGACCTGAGTATTTGGTGTCATGCAAAAAACATGAATACTATTGAGAGACAGTTGCAAGGGGCAATAAATAAGATCTGTTCATGGGCTCAGACTAATGGATTTCAACTTTGTCCGGAAAAAACATTTTGCATCCATTTTTGCCGCCAACGCAAACTCCATCCCAATCCAGAGCTACAACTGAATCGCCAACCAATAGCAGTTCATCCGAGCATACGGTTCTTAGGAATCACTTTAGACCAGAAACTCACTTTTGTTGAGCATATCAAAAGACTAAGAAACTCATGTCAACAAAAACTAAATATCATCCGGGTTCTCTCTGCAACTAATTGGGGAGCTGATCGGCTTACTTTATTACGGCTATATAGAGCATTAATAAGATCAAAACTTGACTACGGAGCACCAGTCTATAGTTCAGCAAGACCTAGTGCCCTTCGCTGGCTTGACCCTATCCATCATAGTGGAATACGCGTTGCATTAGGAGCATATCGCACGTCACCAATACATAGCTTATATGCTGAAGCACACGAACCTCCTCTCTCAATCAGGCGACAACAACTGATACTACGTTACGCCTATAAAATTAGATCTATGCCAGAACACCCAAATTGGCAGATACTTTTCTCATCACAGCCCACCAGGTTATACCAAAACCGGCCTAATGCTAATTGTCCTTTGGGTATGAGAATAAAACGCCTCTTAGAAGAACTAAATCTAACCTTAGACAATGTGGCACATAGCCTCCCATCCTCTCTTGCTCCTTGGAATATCATTCCGCCCTCATGTGATTTACATCTGCATGAATGGAATAAATCTACATTGCATAGAGAAAACTTCTTGCAGCTATACCATGCAGTAGTGAACCAGTATCCTAGCCTCTCCATAGTACATACTGATGGATCAAAGAATGATGTCCACGTTGGAATCGCCGCAATTTTCCCAAACATCACATTAGCTTATCAGTTATCACGTGAGTTCAGTATATTTGCCGCAGAACTAATAGCAATTCAGGTTGCACTGAATCATATCAAGTCTTCCGATATCAACAACAGCATAATTTTCACAGATTCCTTAAGTGCACTTCAAGCACTAAAAAACACAATGAACATCACCCACCCAGTCGTGAAAAGAATAGTCAGCTCTCTTGCATACCTTATCAGTACTTGGGAAAAACATACACTTCTGCTGGGTCCCAGGACATATGGCAATTCCTGGAAATGAACTAGCGGACAATGCTGCCAAATTAGCTCACCTTCCACCCGAGAACAAGTGGAAAGTGCCTCATCAAGACTATCGAGCAATAATCCAGGAAAAATGCACGTGCCAATGGCAGTTATTATGGGAAAATCAGCCAAACAATAAACTTCGAAGTATCAAGCCAAACCTTGAGCGATGGCCTTCCAGCTTCAGTTCAATCCGACACCAGGAGGTAATATTGGCTCGTCTGCGAATAGGACATACAAATGTAACTCATGGTTATCTTTTAAGAGGAGAAACACCCCCTCAATGTCATCACTGTAATACAATGCTCACAGTGAAACATATTCTGGTTGAATGCACAAAATATACAAGAGAACGCCAGAATCTTTACACTTCATCCACAACAAAAGATCCTACACTTACCTCACTTTTAAACAATGAAACAAATGTCTCAAGCATTTATAACTTTTTCAAGATAATTAAAGTATATCACCTCCTTTAGTTAGAAAAAAAAAAAAAAACTTTCTGGTCCCTTCTTTCCATTTTCTCTATTTGAGAAGAAATGACATGCATAGTTACCATATGCATGGCGCACTATGGCCATAGTTGCCGATGCGCCCAATAAATTCCCAAACAAACAAACAAACAAACAAACAATCTATCTATTGTAGGATTTATATTTTCGCCAGGTCTGGAATAAAGTGATATAACATAGAACTGTCCCACAGCACTAGTGATACGAGCACACAGTGCTGTTGGGGAGCAGAGGTACCCACCTTTGTGACTGTAAGGTCAGTGTTTTTCACTATTATTGCTGTAGAAGGGACACCTGAGGTGCATTCTATGATTTTGTAGTTTCTTGGGTATCCTTGAACCCTTCTCGTATGTGTGTATGGTTCTTGGAGCACCAATATCTCTATGTCATTTTCTTCTAATTCGAGCTTGATCTGATCTACAATAGCTCTTGCTCTTTGAGCATTCAATTGGACGAGATTTAGAGCCCTAGTCACGTTTATATTTTCAGTCTGGCCCATAATTGGTTCTAGATTGTATAAGTTTAACCATTTGTTTATAGCAGGGGCATTTGTCATCCCTAATGCTGTGTGCATAGTCAGTCAGCCGTGCTGCCTTGTAGGTAGCACATTTTGGCTGCTGAGACTTATTTTTGCAGCTTTTGTAATCGTGGCCAGTGACTGCACAGTGACCACAGACAAGTTCTTTTTGACTGCAGTCCCTGGCAGTATGACCATACTTATGACATTTAAAACACTTTGTATGGGGAAATGTTCCCTGAATCTATGGCTGGTCTAGCCAGCATAGATTCTCTGTTGTTCCTGCAGTGCCTTCCATAATTTAGGTGTAATTTCTGCTATTATGTTAAATAATCCATTTCTTTTGCATTTGGTTCCTCTTTTTAGAAGGAATTCAGCAGCAAATTCATCTGTTGTCATTATGCTACTGAAGTTTTTATAGTATATATCCATCATTAGGTCTTTTTCTAATGTTGCCTCTGGTACATCAAAAATTAAGATGTGAGGATTTTTGGCTTTTCTGTTTTAAGCCCAAGTTTTGTGACTTGAGGTATTGCCTTCATCTTTTTTAAATCCTCTTTATTTGCTACTTCCAGTAGCACCCAATTTTCTTTCACTTTTCTCATACTGTTAATTTTTATGTCCTTTAAGTAGGGCTTTCGTCACCACCAAATACAGAGGATGCGGAAAGGTCGGGGAATGACCACCGCATATCCCGGAGCAATATGGCTTTAGTTGCTAATGCTCCTAAAAAAAAAAAAAACCAATTTAAGTAGGTCTTTAGTTGTGTCATCACCGTTTCTTTGACAGCCTCACTGGATTTGTGGGCTGAGTCAGACATTGCTTTTAGTATGACAATGTTTGTTTCTTTATTTCTGGATTTTTGCTTTGTCTTGTTAACCTCTTTTGGCTGTGTAACCACTGTTTTATTTTCCCTTGCTACTTGGACATAATTTAATGTGTTGGGTAACACACTGACAGTGGTAGAGAATAAAAAGGACCTGGGGGTAATTGTGCAGGCAGATATGAAGTTTTCTAAGCAATGCAAAACGGTCTGCAAGAGTAGCTCATGGTGTCTTGTGAATGATATACAGGAATTTTTCTAGCAGGGATAAGGAGGTGATTATCCCCTTGTATAAGGCAATGGTCAGGCCACACCTTGAGTACTGTATACAGGTCTGGAGGCCTCATTTTAAGAAGGGTGTAGAGCTGTTGGAACGAGTAGAGAGAAGGGCAACAAGACTAGTGAATGGAACAAAGGGTTGCTCTTACAAAGAAAGGCTTAAGTTTTGCAAATTACACTGTCTGGAGGCTAGGCACCTGCGAGATGATCTGATTGAGGTGTATAAAGCCTTGAATGGTTTGAGCATGCTCAATGCTGATGGGATTCTTCCTCTTGCTCAGAATAATCACCTGAGAGGGCATAAATTCAAATTGAGGAAAGACAGTTGTAGGATAGATGTGTGGAAGTTTACCTTTTAACCAGTGGGTGGTTGATTGCTGGAACAAACTTCCATCTGTCATTGTAGAAGTTGACAGCTTAAATAGATTCAAGGCAGAACTTGACAAACATTTGGAGCGAGTGGATGGGTGAAATAAGGGTGGTTTTTTTTTTTTTTTTTTGTTTTTTTTTTTTGGCTGATGCTATATAAGCTTGCTTTCTTGCATTATGTGCCTTTGCTAATGCTAATTTGTGGATCAAAAGACCATACCCAAGCAGACTGTTCAATCTTAACTCCCGTTTATCCCAACTGCAAAGGAAGCCACCTTGCCATTTCTAAATCTTGTGATATTATTATTATTAACCATATGGTACAAGGAAGCCTGAGGCTTATGCTGCACCAGCCAAAAAAAAAAATCCTGAATTACCCTTCCGAGAGAGAGAGAGAGAAACAGAGAAACAAGAGTCAGAAGTAGAAGGAAATCACCTAGAAAGAGAAGAATGATGATATTCAGCTCAGGAGCCTAGGTGTGCCAAGCCCATACTCACCAGATGTGAGCCCCTGGGGTGTCGAAAACTGGGGGAAAAAAAAAAATCAAAAAATACAAAATTGAACATAGTAACATATCCTGAGGCATGCGACAAGTTATGTTGACTATGCGTAGTTGAGCTTATGCATCCCACACCCGTAACAGCTGTGAGATGTTTTTTGAGATGTTCACTCCCGGAGCTATTTTTCAAACAGATGTGTCAATTCTGCCCAACACCTCTGTAGTTAACTGGCTTAAAGCAACTCCATTAACCTCTGGAAAAGACACTCCTAAAATTATAACCAGTGAGGCCACATACTCAAATTAGTATCCTGATTGGTACTTTAAGAGTCTCATATGATATTGAAAAATTGAAAATTGCTAAAGACTGTAAGAAACCTGAATCATCAGCAACGGTATCAAAGTGGATGTACACTCAGATTATGAGGAACCCATACTAGAACTTCATGTGAATGACACTATGGATACTGGATACCCATCTTCTCCAATAAAAACCGAAAAAAGTGTCCCCCCCCACCAAAAAAAAAAAAAAAAAAAAGTTAGTGACTCATTCCTCAGCTAAACCTAAATAATGCATGACATCATACATTGGAACTGCTCCCGATGACTTAAAGGATTTACTCACTCGATTCATTCCCATAGGTTTGTGCATACAGGAACTACTCTTGTCACCGCACGTCTTGCCAAAATTTTCAAATTATATCATGTATAGATGAGATAGGAGCTCAGAATCTCCTGCACCTGAGGGAGTAGCTATTCTTATTCATTCTAACATTCCATCTAGTCCCATCCAATTACAAAACCACCCTAGAAGTTGTGGCAACTTGTATTGCAGTTAGTAGTTCCCTTGTTTCCATTTACATTTCCCCATTCAGAACTGGACAACCTCCTTACACAACTCCCAAAACTAATTTGCCTTTTCGCTGAGTTTAATAACCACCATCCATTATGAAGATCTGCTAGAATGGATGCAAGAGGCAAATTGATTGAAGAATTTTTTGAACAATAGTGATCTTAATTTACTAAACTTTGGATCTCCCACCTGTATCCACCTGTCTACAGGATCTACTTCTGTAATTGACTTGACTTGTAATTGCAGAAGTAGATCCTGTAGGTAGGTGGATATACAGTCAGTCCTCGTATAGCACGATAGTTGTTCCTAGAAACCCTCGTGCAATGCAAAATCGTGCAATATAAATAACAGGCCCTATGGTAAAAATTGGATTAGGTGCTGACCACCCAAGATCGAACACATTTGTAACCAAAACATTACCAAACACAATAAATAATTGTAATAAAATAGTTACATATTTTATTACGACTATTACGTAATAAAATATTGCTAATGCTTTTGCTTCTATCATAAGCAGACTTGTTCTTTGTTTGATTTTCTACCCAAAGAGATGGCAGCCGTTCCATCTCTTCCAATTCTTTGTGCCTTGATCTAATGGATTTTAATTACACTTTGAGTTGTTGCTGCTATGAAAGTTCCATTTGAGAAATCACCTTTTAGAGAGGTAAATAGCTTAGTTATATTGCGAATATTGCAACTTCTGAGGTCTTGGAACGGATTTACAAAAAAAAAAAAAAAAAAACTGTGTTATTGGGGTTCACATTATTAGAATTTCACGATATGATGGTGTCCCTGGAATGGATTAATATCATAAAGCAGGGATCCAAAGTATTGAAAATGAGCATGAGAAAAGCTCCTGAAGCAGTTCATGGTTAATCTCTTCCTTAAATAGGGATTGAATTATGTGCAGAAAGGCTGTTAACACATAACCATGATAAAATTTCTTAACAATCAAAAGACATTTTTCAAGTTCAGCCTACCTGCATATTGCTCTCTATTCTAAACTAACATCATACTGGGCAATATCTATTTAGCACTAGTTACAAATTTTACTGAATGAGCTACAGTTCTAGAAGAGAGCAGCCACCTTTTTTGCTTGGATTACAAGAAGATAATATCCCAAAATATGGATAGAAGGTATGTACAGTTATATATAATGACCAACTTTAGAAGCTATGTGCAGTTATATATAATGACCAACTTTAGAAGCTATGTGCAGTTATATATAATGACCAACATAGTGCTTGATTTAATGTGTGGCTCATATACATCTACTTATATTGTTATGGCAGCAAAAATGAAATGTGGTGATCTTTGTTATTACGTGTGGGAAGTTGAAAAAGATTTTACCTACCTCAGTGTAAATTGCTTAAGAAGAAATGTTAATTTTTTTTAAAATCCTCTGATACAAATGCATTTATTTTTTTTATATTGTTAGTGACTAGTGTTTTTTTTTTTTTTCTTTTTTTTTTCCCTTCTCCCACAGTGTAAACAAAATGGATTGCTTGTTTGCCCTTATCACGGGCAATGTGAATTCTCCATGATTCTCCAAAATTTTCTTGGGGAAGACATACAAATTTCCATGTACTGTATAATGACTATATGCAGTACACTAGCGGATTTTATTTATAAGGATGTTTGCCTGCAATCTTTTCAAAGTTCATCATCATCATCATCAGCCATTTTCAATCCACTGCAGGATGAAGGCCTCTCCAGCAACTTTCCAGTTCCTTCTGTTTTGAGCACTGGCCATCCATTTACTACTCAAAAACTCATGAATTTCATCTATCCATCTCCGCCTTTGTCTTCCAGGTTTTCTTCTAGCTCCTCTTGGGTACCATTCTGTTATTCTTAGTCCATCTGTCATCATGTCTTCGAGCTATGTGTCCTGCCCAAGACCATTTTTGTTCTTTAGTTTTGATAAGAATGTCCTTTACTTGAGTTTGCTGCCTAATCCATGTGTTTCTCTTCTTATCTAACAGTCTGATTCCCAATATAATTCGTTCCATTCTTCGCTGTGTAGTTCTTAGCTTCTCTTCCATTCTTTTGGTGAGTGCCCAATTTTCACTTCCATAAGTCATGGTGGGGAGTATACATTGATTGATTATTTTACGTTTCAGACAAACTGGGATATTGCTCTTCAGTATATGACTATATTTCCTGAATGCTATCCATCCAAAATTTATTCTTCTCTTGACTTCCAGCCATTTATCATTATTACAGCTAATAACTTGTCCCAGATAAGTATATGACTCCACCTTTTCAATTACTGCTCCTTCAATCATTATTTCCCTTTCCATGGCATACTTGTTCATCATTACTTTTGTTTTAGCCATATTCATCTTTAGTCCAAAATCCTTACTAACTGTGCATAACTGATTAAGATTTTCCTCTAATTCTTTGGGATCGTGGCTTATGACCACAATGTCATCTGCAAATCGTAAATGGTTTAGGTACTCTCCGTTCACATTGACTCCTTTCTGCGACCAGTCTAATCTTCTGAAAGCTTCCTCAAGGGCAGCAGTAAACAGCTTCGGAGATATTGTGTCTCCTTGTCGAACTCCTTTCTCGATTTTAAATTTGCTACTGTCTTTGTCTAGTCTAATAAAGGATGTAGCACTCTCATATATTTTCTTCAAAATCATAATATATGGAGTATCTATGCCTTGTCTTTCCAGTGCCTGAAACATTGCCTTATGCTGTATGGAGTCAAATGCCTTTTCATAATCCACAAATGCCAGGCATAATGGTGTTTTATATTCATTTGCTTTCTCCATTAGCTGTGATATTACGTGAAGGTGATCCATAGTTGAGAATCCTGTCCTAAAGCCAGCTTGCTCTTTCGGTTGATTCTCATCAAGTATTCTTTCTAATCTGTTAGTAATGACCCTTGTGAACAACTTGTAGATATGGGATAACAAGCTAATTGGTCTATAATTTCCAATTTCTGATTTATCTCCTTTCTTATGCAGCAAAACTATGATTGCATTATTCCACTGCTTAGGCATCACACCTTTTCTAATGCACTTTGTGAAGAGCCTTGCCAGTTTTTGTGTTATGTCTCTACCTCCCAATTTTAACAACTCTACAGTAACTTCATCTTCCCCCGGGGCTTTCCGATTCTTCATTTTCTTCAATGCATGTTCTACCTCATCAGGAAGAATATCGGGTATGTCGTATGTGCTGCTACTTTGCAATCCATCTTCTCCACTGCTGGTATCATTCCCTTGCTCCTTGTATAATTCTCTATAGTAGTCTTCTGCTATTTGAATTATGCCTTCTCTGCTGTTTATAAGTACACCATCACTATTCTTCAGTTTCAGTATCATTTGTCTTTCTGTATTACTGCTCATGGCTGCTGATTTAAATCCTTTGTTTTCCCTTAATGCTTGTTCTACTTTTCTTGTGTTAAATCTTCTTATGTCCTCTCTGAGTCTCTTTCTAATGGCTTTGTATAACTCAGTATACTCAATTTTCTCCCTGTCAGTGTTTTTCTTGCTCTTCATTTGTCGTCTTTGGTTCATCATGACAAGTGTTTCTTGACTAATTTTTTCTTCTTTGGATTTCCGTTTCCCTATAGGTTTCTTGGGCTTTATCACTTTCAGAAAGTTGTAATATTTCTCGTCGATATCTTGGTCCTGAGAAGTCTGCAGAAGCTCTTTTCAAAGTTATACAAGGTATTCACAAGTTGCCTGACCAATTCTGATTTTGAAATTTCATTTTAGACGTATTTCGAAACTTTGCTTCAAATTATTCAAAATTTTTTAATAATTTATGCAGTTGTTCAAAAGATTGTTGATTACTTCTTACATTAACTTACTGAGTTCATTTATTAATATTTCAACCTTCTATATATTTTTTTTATAGCCAAAAACATTACGTAAGCTGATTCAGAGCCAATTTAAGAAATATGCATCTCTTAGTGAAGTTGATTGCATGTTCAAGTTCTTGGATATGGTACAGCCACTTATGAATTTTGAAATGGAAACTTTCAAGTGTGCTTTAGGGGTAAGATGATCTCATAATTTTATCTTTGAATGACAGTTTCATTAAGCTCCACCTCATGTCATGGTGGTGCTTACATGGTGATGTCACGCATCTGTGAATCTGATTGGAGCTCTGTTTAGTGGTCATGCTGGGTAAGTTAAGGGAATAAAAGGAGACATTCCTGTTTTATATAATATATTTTATTGCACATGAATATTTATTTCACATACAGACAAAATTAACAATACGTGATGTTTCTGATTTAGATATTTTTTTTATCCAGAATTATTTCAAGCTACACTCATGAAACACATACCAGCTGAAAGATCAATAAATATGTTTTTTTAAATTGGTACTCAACTGCCAGTTTTGCATTCTACCTGCTATGCAGTGATACATTCACCAGAATGGCAAAATGGCAACCGGGCCCCAAAAAAGTGTTCTGTGTGTTAGCACAGAACACTTCATGCAACAAAATCTACAGTTACAGTGTTGTTACCTTCTACCTGTCGGGATGAGCAAATCAACACAATTTATGAATCTGGGGCAGTGAAAATCCTGATGAGTTTTTTGAACATGAAAGAGACAGTCTAGGACAGTTTGTGCCGCAATGTATCGAGAAAAGCTGTATGGGCCATTTTTTTCATCCAATTGGCGGTGACGGGATTTGTCTACTTGGACATTGTCAGTGAATGGTTAATGCCACATCTGCAGGAGGACATTACAGATGTGATTTATCAACAAGATGCCCCTCCACATTTTCATAATGAAGTGAAATTGTACCCGAACGAACATCTTCCTCAGCATTGGATTGGGCGTGGAGGCCATTGCCTCTGAGGTCGCCTGATCTTGACAACAATAGATTTCTTTTTGTGGGGGGTTTATGTGAAAGACAATGTGTGCATACCTCCACTACCAATGACACTGCAGGAGCTAAAGACACGGATTGCAGAGGTCTTTGGTAAAATTAATCACGAAATGAAGCACAGCGTGTGGCAGGAGATTCAATATCGCTATGATATCATTCGAGTTACTCTTGGTGCCCACATTAAACTTTACCAATAACTTTATGTACCTTCATAAAACTTATTGAATTGATCTTTCAGTTGGTGTGTGTTTCATGAGTGTAGCTTGAAGTAATTCTGAATAAAAAAGTATCAAAATCAGAAACATCATTTACGGACACCCTTTATAATGTTTACCCAACATGAAAAGATTAAAGAGAAGAAATAAAGAAATATAAGGTTGTTTATCACATTTTTGTGGCATTTATTATTAAACACCAAACCAGAAATTTTACTACAGTGTTCTCTCCATATAAATAGATTGGGAGTCTGTTTGTGCCATACATTCCTCTAAATATGCTTTAATCACTTCCGGTAGTTTTCTGTATATATATATATATATATACATATAATATATACATCTTTTTGGGTAAATTGAATATACTGTCATATGCAGCTCACTCCTATGAAATTATAGTCTTACTGTCTTTAATGATGCAAGTTATAGGGCTACAAATTTTATAAATATGGCAGCATCTCCTTTTTTTTTTTTTTTTTTTCCCCAATATATCTAATGCAGTGTACTTTATCATGAATATTTTAGGCACCAAAACTCCCTCCTTCATTTTTTTTTTTTTTTAATTTCTTCTTCAAATGGTATTTGAAGAAGAAATTAAAAAGCCTAAGCCGGAAGTGGCTCATCTGTTTGAATTGTATGTTTATCACCTTCCAGTTGAACTGAATTTTGCAGTAATTTCCAGGAGCACATCTGTTAGAAACTGGTAGTAGTTGACTCAAACCTACATAAAATATCTGTTTTCAACTGTTAAGCTTAAAGAGGATTTTGTTGCCCAGTAAAAAATTAAGTACAAAATCTTAGAGGGAACCAATAATTAGACTTTCAAAGTAGCAGTTTTTAAACATTGAATGCATTTTCAGCAGTTTCTACATCACCAAAAAAAAAAAAAAAAAAAAATATCCACCCTTACAATAATTATAGCCTTAAAAATTTTAAATTAAGCAATTATTAGAAGAGAAAATTAGTAATTTGCCTAAATTGCCAATATGTTATATTAAAACCTACATGATTTAAATATCCAAATATATCAACAGGCAGCAAAAGTTAATCTTAAAAATATTCTTACAAAATTTATAACAATACTAATACAGTTTAATGAGTGCCTCTGTAGCTAGGTGGGCAGGAGCAGCAGTGCGTAGCACACACTTTTTGATTAGACCGTGACCACCAAATACGGTGGATGTGGAAAGGTCAGGGAATGACCACCACATATCCCCGGAGCAGTATTGCTGATGCTCCTAAAAACCAAATAAACAACAACAAACAATACAGTTTAATTTTTAAAAGCTCCAAAATAAGAAGTAAAGCTATTAATTACGTGAATAAACTGAAAAAATGTATACAATTTAAATATCTGAACATATCAAATTGCAGTGCACTGACTGATGGTTATCAACCACATTCGTGGATGCGTGACATAAGCACATAAAATTTAGGCTGACTTAATTTTGGTATTTTAATATTTAATTTTCTTATATAATTTGGAAATGACTTTAATTTTCATGTTGTAAAAAGATAAACCATAGTGAGTTAAAATACATCTGTTCATGGTTTATAATTGTATTGTGGTTCCTTAAGTTCAAAAGATAAAATTGACAAGAAGAAAATTGGATTACCTTATTTTATGGAACCTACCTCTCATCTGATTACATGTGTATTAGGATGAAATTAAATTGGAAAGAGTTGTGTGTGTGTGTTAAAATCTCTACATTGAGAAAAGGTGCACTTTTCTCAAATGTTTGTCATAGATGCTCATATGAAAATGAAACTGTTGAACTAAAAGTTTAAACGGTAAACTTTCGTATTGTCATCAGTTGGTTTGTGAATGAAGGGGTGTTGTTAATATGTGTCTCTAATTCCCTTGGTGGAACCATATTAGGGAAAAGGTTATAGAAAGTTTGGTATTAAGGATTGAAAGCTGTGTTTAACCCATTCTATTGCTGATGCATCATATGTGACTTTATGCATGCATAAAGTAAAAACTAGATTAATAAGGGCTGCTATAATAAAAAAATAATTCTACCTTATCAGTGTCGATTGGCTAGAAAACTCAAAAGTGCATTTTCTAATATTGATTGCACATAGTTTTCTCATCCTGCAATAAAATCAACACATACTTTTATAACTATAAAAGATACTTTAAAATACATTATTTAATTTATTTTATTTACTTAATTAATTTATTTAATTTTATTTTTATTATTATTATTTATTATTTATTTATATTTATTATTTAATTTAATTTGTTTAATCTCTTGCAAACAAAATGTAACAAATATTATATAGGCAGCATTACAATTAAATATGACACCTCTAATATATCCATTAGTAGAGCATATTATCACTAAGCCCATTTATGTACTCAATACTATGCAACTGAACTCATCCAACATGCCCAATCTCCTTTCCACCAACCTTGGATTAATTCCATGACAGCCAAATCCTCTACTTCCACCTTCACGATGGTGGGACTGTTAGTAATCCTGGGTATAACCTCCATGCACAAGTCCATTGTGGGTGACCACCCAGGTGTGAACCAGCTTAACCAGGAGTCGAGATGTGGCGGCCACACCACATGGAGAAATGCCACCCCTCTATGTTACCAGGCAGTACTAGGTGGTAGATGACTCTCGTCAATCGGTGCAATACCACCACTTTCTTTATTAGAGACTTGAAGTGGTGGAACCCATGTTTAGTCCCTAGAGCTAAGTTCCGGTCAACCCTTCCCTGTCTCTTCTATAATGCAGTATGATTGATGACTTTTGAGATTATGATGAACATCATGGAGAGATCCAATATTCTTTACATTTCGAGGGTACAGCTCTAAAATGGTGTTCGCAGGCCGGCCGCTAGTTAGTACACCGGACCGAACCTATTGGTAACTCTGATCAGCTAGTGTATAATCTTGCTACCTCTACTTTGCCAGATGGTAACTGGAGGGAGTCCGAGTAGTGTGTATGCGGGGAGCATTATCGAGGCCATGTTATGTCAAGGATCTGGGTATGTTCTTACTGTGTGTATGCCTTATCCAAAAAATTCATTACTTCATACAGCATGTCCCATCCACTTTTTCTTACTATTGAATACACCGTGAATTGTCAAACTAATAGAGCAAGCTTATCTGCAAAAAGATCTAAACCCCCCAAGCACTTCCTAATTCATTTCACAAATATACGTGGTCTCAATTCTAATCTCAACGATGTCCATTTCCACTTGCAGTCTGCCAGAACCCATGTACTTTTTCTGACAGAATCTCAGTTATTGGTTGATCCAACTACTTCCCATTTCAGATGCCCAAATTATTCGCTGTATGATTCCTTTCCCCTCAAAGGTGGTACTTGTGCATATGTCCATTTTGATATTCCCTGTCAGAGACTTGGTAATTTAGAATCTCCTCTCTTTGATCTTCTTTGGCTTAAAATCTCTCTACCTCATTGTGTCAAATTCATCTGTTGTCTCTACCGTTCTCCCAACTCCACTAATCACTTGGAGCTCTTTGACTTTCTCTCTATGCAACTTGACTTCCTCCAGTCCAACTTTCCTAACAGTGAGGTAATTTTCCTTGGTGATTTTAATGTTCACAACTCCAGCTGGCTTCTGTTCTCCATCTGGTTTCCGTTTTCTAGTCACACAGACCCAGCTGGTTGAGATGCTGAGGCTTTTGCAATTACTAATGACCTTGCACAGATTGTTCATTTACCTACAAGAATACAGGATAATCCTAATCATACAGCCTATACGCTTGATCTTTTTCTCACAAACAATCCTTCTAAGTACATGGTCGAAGTGAGAGGTCCTTTAGGTACTTCAGATCATAACTTGGTGATTGTCTCTTCTCCAATGGAACCTTTGTCTCATGGCTATTCCCAACCTCATGTTGTTTGGCATTACAAGAATGCAAAATGTCATGACCTGCGAGACTTCTTTTCTTCTTTTCCTTGGTCGGATTACTGTTTCAAAACTTCTGATGTCAACATTTGCTCAGATTGTGTCAGTGAAATTATTCTTGCAGGAATGGAATCCTTTATCCCACACTCCACTTTAAAATCTCGTCCTTTAAATACACCTTGGTTTTCCAATAAATGTGATAAGGCTGTTCAAGAGAAGACTGTTGCGTATCGTAATTGGCTTGTTTCTAATTCTCCAGTTTCATTTTCTGCCTGCACCAAAGCTCGCAACAATCGTAGAGCAGTTATTAATCAGTCCAAACTAGAGTTTGAACAGGCTAAGAGGTGAAAACTTGCTTCTTGCCCTAATGGTAGCCGAGAATTCTGGTCTCTTGCCAAAACTATTGGCCACAACTTTTGCCCATCTCTGCTCCCACCTCTGTTCAAACCAGATGGTTCTGTTGTCACTTCAGCCAAGGATAAAGCTGACCTGCTAGCATCCCATTTTTCTGTCAACTCATGTATTAATGATCTTCGTAAAACACCCCCCACCATTCCCAACACACTCCATTCAATGCCGACTGTGGTCTTCCATCAAAAGGAAGTCAGAAGGATTTTGACGAATCTTGATGCTAAGAAAGCTCCAGGTCCCGACGGTACTTCTCCACTTGTTCTCAAAACCTGTGCTCCTAAACTTACTCCTATTCTTTGCCACCTTTTTTTCACTTTCTTATTCCAAAGGTGTTTATTTCTCGTTTATTCATTCAATTGCAGTCTACAGAAGTTCAAGTCCAATGTCAACAAATATCTTGGAAATTTGCTCATATCGAGCAGTTCCTAAAAAGGGTGACAAATCTCTCCCATCCAATTATTTTCCCATTGCAATTACTTCTACTCTTTCTAAAGTAATGGAGAAATCAATTAACCACCAACTCTGAATCTATCTAGAAACCTTTCATCTGATCAAATATCGCCAGTATGGATTCCGTCAGTTTCGATCCACTGGTGATATTCTGGCTTATGTTACCTATTTAAGGACTAATTCAATGGAAAGGTTCGATGAAACACAAGTAGTTGCTCTTGATATCTGAAAGGCTTTCGATCGTGTTTGGCATAAAGGTCTTCTGAACAAGCTTCCATCTTATGGTTTGCCAACTGTTTTTAGTAATTTGTTATCCAGTTTTCTCTCTGATTGCTCACTGAGGTAGATGGTAGATGGCTCTCTGTCTTCTTTATCTCCCAAGGTTCAGTTCTTTTTCCCATTCTTTTCCTCTTCTATCTTAATGACCTTCTTCCATTGACTGGAAATCCTATCCGTAGTTTTGCCGATGATAGCACATTGCATTCCACTTTCCATTTTGAGAAACCTTGTCCTGCTCAATCAGCTTCAACTTCTCGTAAATCTGCTACCAATTCCTTAAATTCCGATCGTCAGGTAATTCTTCAGCGGGGAAAAGACAACTTAGTTGATTTCAACACTTTTAAAACTCAATCTTGTCTTATATCTCGCAAAAAGGATTCTTTTGCTCCTGTGCTTATCTTTAATGACACTCCGATTTCTAGGCAAAATGATATGTCTCTTTTAGAGATTACCCTGACTTCTAATCTCTCTTGGCACAAGACATTACAAATATTGCTTCTTCTGCATCTAAAAAACTTGGTTTTCTCTTTTGCTCTCAGTGTTACTTTTCTTCCAAACAGCTGCTCACTCTGTATAAATCGCAAATCTGCCCAGCCATGGAATATTGTTCCCACAACTAGGGTGGTGTCCCCAAAACCTCTCTCAGGCTTCTTGATTCCATTCAGAAGAGGGCAGTTAGGTTAACTAATGATTCATTTCTAACAGAGTCTGTCCACTCGCTGTGTCATAGATGTACTGTTTCTGCTGCATGCCTCTTCTATAGATACTTCCATGGGCACTGTTCTTCTGAATTGGCTTCTATAATTCCCACTCTCTCTTTCAAAACAGTCCGAACACGTGCTACATCCAGCCAACATCCACTTACTGTCCAACTTCAAACTCACAGAACCAACTTTTCATCTTCCTCGTTTATTCATTCAACTGCCGTTTTCTGGAACAACCTTCCTTCCTACGTATTTCCTGAAAATTGCAGTCTACAGAAGTTCAAGTCCAATGTCAACAAATATCTTCTTTCGTTTTCTCAATCTCCAACCCAAGAATGGTACTAAGTACTATAGGTTCTAATACCTCTCGTGTTTGGGGTTTACATAAAAAAAAAAAAAAAAAAATTCATTATAATAATATAATTAAAATATCCTATAGTTGTGTGTGTTTGTGTGTGTGTGTGTGTGTGTGTGTGTGTGTGTGTGTGTGTGTGTGCGTGCGTGCGTGCGTGCGTGCATGATTTGGTTTTTAGGAGCATTAGCAACTAAGGCCATATTGCTTCGGAAAATGCGGTGGTTATTCGCTGACCTTTCCGCATCCTCTGTATTTGGTGGTGACGGGCACAAACCCCGGTCTAATCAAGAAGCGTGTGCTACGCACTGCTGCTCCTTCCCACCTGGCTACGGAGGCGCCCCCTATAGTTATAAATTTACCACTAATAAAGCATTAGCAATCGAATGGGTTAAACGCGATACATGGTTTTCAGTCCTTAATACCAAACTTCCTACAACCTTTTCACCAATATGGAATTTGCTTAACATAAAATTTAAAAAACACCCCAGGAATTAGAGACCTATATATTAATAATCTGTTCTTCCTTCACGAACCAACTTATGACGATTCTGAAGTTCATCATTCAAACTCTAAGTAAATTCTAAGTGGGAAGTATTCAAGGAATTAATCGTGGATGCTACTAAAAGTTTCATACCTATTAAGAAATATTGTTCAAGGTTTAGGCCTAAATGGTTATCTAATGAACTAATGAGACTTGTAACAGAGAAGAAAAATGCATGGGATGCATATAAATTATCAAGCGACTCAAAAAGCCTATGGCAGATATAGCTGGTCTGTAATCAGGTCACAAAGGAGGTTAGGCAGGCGGAGGCAGATTACGAGAAATCCTTGGCAAAAGATGCTAAGAAAAACAGCAAGGATTTCTTTACTTATATAAACTCTAAAAGGAAGGGGATGAATCTGATTGGTCCACTTGACATCGATGGTTCGACTGTTGATGATCCTGCTCAGACAGCAAACAAACTGAATGAGTATTTTGCATCTACATTCACATATGAGGAATTATTTAGCTTTAAAAATGGCAGAAGGTTATCAAATTGTAGCAGGATACTTAATGATTTTTTAATAACTGAAAGCAAAGTGGAGGAGAAATTGTTGAAGTTAAACGTAAGAAAAGCACCTGGGGTGGATGGGATCTATCAAGTTATATTAAAGTAGGCAGCAAAGGAAGTAAGCAAACCCTTAGCCATAATTATGAGATCATCCTTGGACTCGGGGAGGTTCCCACGGACTGGATAAAGCTAATGTGCAAATGTATCCCCAATTCACAAAGGGTGATCGAAGGGTGACACGAGTAATTACAAACGAGTTAGTTTAACTTCTGTTCCGGGTAAAATAATGGAGTCACTGGTTAAAGATGCATTGCAGGATCATCTAGACAAGACTGCAGCAATAATTCAGACACAGCACGCGTTTGTTAAGGGAAAGTCTTATCTGACAAATTTGATAGGATATTATGATGTGGTTACAAAGGAACTGGATGCAAAAAATAATTTTGATATTATATATTTGGATTTCAGGAAAGCTTTTGACACTGTTGCGTATGGAAGACCATTGTACAAATTGGAGCAGAATGGTATTAAGGGTAAGTTGCTACAATGGATAAAAGGATGGTTAAGTGGGAAAAGACAGAGGGTGATAATCAATGGGTGCTGCTCTTCTTGGACTAATGTTATTAGTGGAGTCCCACAGGGTTCGGTTTTAGGTCCACTGTTGTTTTGTATATTTATCAATGATATTGATGAAGGTATATCAGGCTTAATGTCGAAGTTTGCTGATGATACAAAGGTTGGCAAGGTTGTTAATGACAGTAATGGCAGTGTGCTACTGCAACAGGATCTAGATAATTTGGGCAGATGGGCTAAGAAGTGGCAACTCAAGTTTAACCTTGACAAATGCAAAGTATTGCATATGGGTAGAAGTAACCCCCGAGAAACGTACCAACTGTGTGGTACTACACTTAAGGTGGTAGAAATTGAAAAAGACCTGGGAGTAATTGTGCAGTCAGATATGAAGTTTTCTGAGCAATGCAGACAGGCTGCCAGGGCAGGTCATGGGGTTTTGTCAATGATATATAGGAATTTTGCTAGCAGGGAGAAGGAGGTGTTTGTCCCTATGTATAAGGCAATTGTCAGACCACGCCTTGAGTACTGCGTACAGGTCTGGAGGCCTCATTTTAGGAAGGATGTAGATTTACTTGAGCATGTACAGAGAAGGGCAACAAGATTGGTGAGGGGAATGAAGGGATCCTCTTACCAAGAGAGGCTTAAGTTCTGCAAATTGCAGTCGCTGGAGACTAGGCACCTGCACGGTTATCTGATTGAGGTATATAAGGCCTTGAATGGGTTGAGCACGCTGAATTCTGATGGGATCCTTCCACTTGTTCAGATTACGAACCTAAGGGGGCATAAATTCAAATTAAGAAAAGCCAGATGTAGAATAGATGTGCGGAAATTTACCTTTAGCCAGCAGGTGGTTAATTGCTGGAACAAACTTTTATCTGTCGTTGTGTAAGTTGACAGGTTTAATAAATTTGAGGAGGAACTGGACAGGCATTTGGAGGGAATGGTGTGATTTTTTTTTTTTTTTTTTTTTTGGCTGATGCTGCTTAAGCTCATACACTTGCTTTCTTGCATCACATCCCACTACTACTACTACTCTTGGTACACCAATTTGATTTTTATATGAAAAAGCTTCTATGATGAACATTAGAGAAAGGTGCAGTTTCCTCTGTGTGATTTTATTTTAATAAGTTTTTAATGTGCACAACTCTTTCCAATTTAATTTTATCCTAATTGACACATAATCAGTTGGGAGATAAGTTCTATAAAATAAGGTAATCCAATTTTCCTTATATGTGTTCATGATTTATTATCATGATGTATTACATTCTTGAAAGGCCATAGAGTTCTCAGTAAAAAATATAAAAAAAAATATAAACAGTGCATAAAAATATGGAAATGTCAGCCCTTTGACAAGATTTGATTTTCCTTTTAATTAAGACCATATTTGTATTTGATAAAATTTATTTGCATCGTTAACCACTGGTTTGTAGCAATAGAGCAACAGTTTTGTGGCATAAAAAAGTTTAGTTGCCACCTCACTGATAGATTGTCTACTTTTTTATAAAATAGTGAGATACTAAGCAATACCATTGTAGTTCTGAGACCTTATAGTAGACCTTAGCAGGATTTTGAATATCTGACCTGAAACCTGTGCCATTCACAGATATTTTGTACCGTCCAAGTATTGTCAGTAATTACAATATGATTCAAATACGTTGTAATATTTAAAGGAGTTACACTAAATTTTTATAAATTTCAATAAAAATTTATAAATTATGAGAATCATTTTAACTTTTGCTAGTGATTTTACTAGGATCAGTTCACATTTTTACTGAAATTTTGGAAGTAAACAGATTTACATAAAAATGTAACTAATGTCAGAGGGAGAGGATTTTGCTTTTGTAATGGTTACTCTGATGGTCTTAGACACATATGAATTCCTTTCAGTGGAATCAACTGCAAATTCTAATTATGAAGCATTCAGAGAAGTAATTACAGAAACTACCAAGCTTCTATAATTACTTACTGGAGCAGGCAGCAGGAGGGACCTGCACCAGGAGATCCCATGCCTGGGGAAGGACATCAGCAGACAATATCCTATCCCAAAGGGTTAGCAAGCCACCAGAGGATGAACTTCAGTGGAAGAATCCCACACTGCAATGCAGGCACCAGCAGGAATGTACAAGATCCTACCCCCAGATCAAGGTTACCATGAAAACAGCCCAAGTTTCGACAAAGAAAGCAGACAGTCCAGGAGTTGGTTCAGCAGAGGAACCTAATAAGGTTCTGGTGAGAAAGCAGCAGCAGTAGTCAGGTGTCCCTCCTCTTGAAAAAGGCAGTATAGATGAGTAAGATAGTTGAAGGTTTCTTTTATTCCAGTCAGAGATTGAAATGGATGGAGAGCAGGCAAGTTGCTTTGAAAGATGAGCCTGGTGAGCATGAAGCATTATACAAGCCTGGTGAGCATGAAGGTGATTTCTAAGTTGGGACTGAGCCAAGTTGGAGTACTTTTTGTGAGAAAAGCAATATCCAGAATGAATTTTCTGTTGGCCTTTCCTTTGGACTTCACAGACCAGGAAGCCTGATAGAGGTTGGTAACTTCAGGCCAGAGCAGTCTTCTTTTTGGTTGCAAGGTTGGTGTCATCAGCAACAGTACTGAGAAGGTAGTTTGTGTGTTCTTTCTGTAGTAGTGCAAGAGTCCCCAGTAAGCAGTATAGAGTTTATACCAAGGAAGATTGCTGGAATTGAACTGGAGTGTCTGGCTGGAAGTAGTTCTGCAGGCTCTTGTGGACCAGAGAAAAAAGAAATGCTGAGTTTATTGGCTAAAGTGAGTCTTTCAACCCATTGAAACATTAAGGAAGAAGACTGCAGAGTAAAAGAGCTTGAGGTGTTCTGTCCTTAAGTCCCCAGTACATTCTGGTCATGCTTAAGCTAATGCTAAAGATACACAGCCAGCATGGCTGTGTATCTTTAGCATTAGCATTAGTAGAGGCATATGATACAAGAAAGCAAGCTTATGCAGCATCAGCCAAAAAAAAAAAAAACCCACTTCCATTTCACCCCTCCGTTTGTTCGAAATACCTGTCCAGCTGAGCCTTATGTTTATTTAGACTATCAACTTCCACAACAAGGGATGGAAGTCTGTTCCACCGACCAACTACCCACTGGCTAAAGGCAAATTTCCGCACATCTTTCCTACATCTGTCTTTCCTTAATCTGAATTTATGCCCTCTCAGGTGATTATTCTGAGCAAAAGGAAGAATTCCAACAGCATTGAGCATGCTCAAACCATTCAAAGCTTTATACACCTTTATCAGATCACCTTGCCGGTGCCTAGTCTCTAGACACTGTAATTTGCAAAACTTAAGCCTTTCTTCGTAAGGGCAACCCTTTGTTCCATTCACTAATTTTGTTGCCTTCTCTGTATTTGTTCCAGCAGCTCTACCTCCGTCTTGAAATGAGGCCTCCAGACCTGTATAAGTACTGAAGGTGTGGCCTGATTATACAAGGGAATAATCACCTCCTTATCCCTGCTAGAAAAATTTCTGTATATCATTGACAAGACACCATGAGCTACTCTTGCAGCCCGTCTGCACTGCTCAGAGAACTTCATATCTGCCTGCACAACCACCCCCAGGTCCCTTTCATTCTCTTCCACTGTCAGTGTAGTACCACAGAGTTGATACATTGTTCTGGGATTGCTGTTTCCCATATGTAGTACTTTACATTTGTCATTGTTAAACTACATTTGCTACTTCTCAGCCCATCTGCTCAATCGTTCCAGATCCTGTTGCAGCAGCATAGCGTCAGTAGTGTCCTTAACAACCCTGCCAACCTTTGTTATTGTCTGCAAACTTGGACATTAAGCTTGATATACCATCATCAATATTATTTATAAATACAGAAAACAATAATGGATCCAACACTGAACCCTGAGGGACTCCACTGATAACATTAGTCCACGATGAGCAGTGTCCATTGATTACCACTCTCTGTCTTCTCCCCCTCAACCACCCCTTTATCCATAGCAGCAATTTGCCTCCAATGCCACCCTGCTACAATTTGTGCAGTAGTCTTCGATGTGCAACAGTATCAAAAGCCTTTCTAAGATTCAAATATATATAATATGAAAGTTATTCCCTGCATCCAGTTCTTTTGTGACTGCATCATAGTATCCAATCAAATTGGTCAGGCAAGACTTTCCCCTAACAAAACCATGCTGTGTCCAAGCTCTAACTGAAGTCTTGTCTAAATGATCCTGCAGTGCTTCTTTAACCATGCCTCCATTAATTTTCCTGGAACAGAAGTTAAACTCACAAGTCTATAATTACTTTTGTCAGCCTTTGATCCTCCTTTGTGAGTTGGGGTCACATTTTCATATCTCCAATCTATGGGTTCCTCCCCGAGTCCAAAGAAGCTCTCATAATTATGGCTAAGGGTTTGCTTATTTCCTTTGCTCTCTCCTTTAATATAACTGGATTGATTCCATCCACCCCAGGTGCCTTTCTTGTGTTTATCTTCAACAATTTCTCCTCCATTTTACTCTCAGTTATTACAAGATTATCTAGCTCACTGTCAGAGTTGAATGCACCTCTGGCATTCCCCTTCCTGAATAACTCCTCATGTGTGAGTAGATGCAAAATACTGGTTTAGTTTGTTAGCCACCTGAGCAGGATCCTCAACTGTTGAACCATCAATATCCAGTGGACCAATCTGATTCATCCCTTTTCTTCTAGAGTTTACATAGGTAAAGAATTCTTTTCTGTTTTTCTTTGCATCCTTTGCGAAGGATTTCTCATAATCTGCCTTTGCCTGCCTAATCCTCTTTGTGACTTGGTTACAGATGTCTATCATAGGCTTATGTCTATCATAGGCTTCCATGTCACCCGTTAATTTATATGTATCCCATTCATTTTTGTTCTCTTCCATGTGTCTCATTAGTACATCTGACCTCTATTTAGACCTAAACCTTGAACAATATTTCTTAGTTGGTATGTAAAGCCTAGTAGCTTCCAAGATAAATTCTTTGAATGCTTCCCATTTTGAATTTGCTGTTGGTAACATCATCAGTTGGTCCCACTGTATAGAATTTAAATACTGTCTCAGACCATTGTAGTCACCTTTACGAAAGCAAAAACCCTTCTCTTTAGCCCTGATGGTAGTTACCTCTTTGAGTAAATCCTACTTCAGCACACTGTGATGACTGCCACCTGGTGGTTCCTTTATCTACAGATTCTTAATGCATGAAGAATCACTACTGATAATCAGGTCAAGAGTATTACTCCCTCTAGTTGCCTCCCGAACATGCTGATGTAGAAAACAATCATCCAGTTAATCCACAAAAGCCTTGCTAGCGTGTGAGTGACCAGCCCCCAAATTCCAGTCAATATCTGGAAAATTAAAATCCCCCATTATAAGACTCTCTGATTTAGTGGCTCACTCTGTTTACCTGTACAGTTTCTTATTATACTAATCAGGGTCATTAAGCATATATCACACTCCTACTCTCAATTTTGATCTCCCAGTGCTTATGTCACACCAAACTGACTCGACACTGCACTGTCCAGTGATGTTGACTGGCTTCACTTCCTTGGATTTTATGTGTTTCATATCTTATAGCATAACCCCTTCTCCCTTCCTATCCTGTCTATCCTTTCTGTAGACATTGTACTCCCCAAATTCCAGTTCTGTATTCCGTATATCTGTGTGACACCCCATCTCTGATATCCCAACAATATCTGCCTTTGATGTTTTGAGAAATACCTCAAATTCATCACATTTATCTACCAAACTCCTAGCATTGGTGTACACACAAGTATACATGCACCTGTTCCTATTCTTAGCTACCCTAACACAACCTATATGTTTACTTGTATTGCAATGACTCCCAGCAGTCTCTTAAACATTCTGCATATTGTTTTCTAGGCTGCTGCTCATTCCAATAGGAGCAGTGCAAGAATCACTTTCACCTCTGCCAGTGAGTACTGTAAATATATTAGTCCTTGTATCCTCCCAAGCTAGCAGTTTTCCGACCCACCTAACACTGCCTCCATAGCATCAGCAAACATTCTTGCACCCTTTCTATTGAAGTGTATCTCATTCTTGTAGAAGCAGTCTCTCTCTCTCTTGGCATTTTTCTTGATGTAATCAAGGTGAAGCACGAAGGACCATTTATGATTGAGGATTACTCGAGTTGTGTGCAATTTGCACACAACTTGAGCACCTTTAATTAGCAGCATTTTAGTTTTAATTGAGGAAATGGTAAGTTTGTGAGCCTTGTCCCATTCAGAAAGAAGATTTAGTATGGATTTGGCTAGCAACTCCAGGGCTGTGACCCTCAATGAGGAGAACAAGGTCATTAGTGTATGAGTACATGGTGATCAGATTGAAGTTGGAAAGTCACTCATCCAGCACCATGTTCCACATGGCTGTGCTGGATGAAGGTGGGCATGAAGGTGGTTTTTAAGTTGGGACTGAGCCAAATCAAGATACTTTTTGTGAGGAAAGCAATGTCCAGAATGAATTTTCTGTTGGTCTCTCCCTTTGACTTCGCAGACCAGCATGCTTGGGTGTTACTACAGTCCCTGGAGACAGCCTCTAGAAAATGTTTTTTCCACTTTTTAGAGGCTGTCTCTTCCACATAAAATACTGCTGTACAGATTGCAACAGTGTGGCATTAATGGAAGGTTACTGCTATGGATAAAGGAATAGTCAAGTGGTGTGAGAAGATGTTATTTCAAGGCTGAGAAGTAGTTATTAATGGACACTGCTCTTCATGGATTAATGTTGTTAGTGGGGTCCCACAGGGTTCAGTGCTGAGCTCATTGTTGGTATCTAAGTTTGCAGAGTGGTTAATGACATTAATGAAGGTATGCTGCTGCAACAAGGTCTAGAAAAATAAGGCAAGTGGGGTGAGAAATGGCAATTGAAGTTTAACATTGCAAATGCAAGGTGCTGCATATGAAGAGCAGTAATCCCTGAGTAATGTTTCTACTGTGTGGTACTACATTCCCGGTAGTGGAAAATGAAAAGGAACTGGAGTGATTGTGTAGTCTGATATGATGTATTCTGAGCAGTGCAGACAGTTTACCAGAATGGCTCATGGGGTTTTGATAATGATATACAGGAATTTTGCTAGCAGGGATAAGGAGGTGATTATCCCATTGTATAAGTCAGTGGTCTCTCCACATCTTGGGTACTGCATAAACATCTAGCAGCATCATTTTAGGAAGGATGTAGAGCTGCTGGAATGAGTATGGAAAATGGCAACAAGATTGGTGAGGGGAACAAGGGATGCTGTTACCATGATAGGCTGCAGTTCTGCAAATTGTAATCTGGAGACTTGGCACTTTGTGAGGTGATCTTTTTTAGGTGTTTAAGACTTTGAATGGGGTTGATCACGCTCAGTGCTCATGGGATTCTTCCTCTTGCTCAGACTATGCACAAGAAGTGGCATTAATTCAAATTGGGGAAGGATGTTTGCAGAATAGATGTGCAGAAGTTTGCCTTCAGCCAGTGCAGGCTGAAGGCTGATGCTGTATAAATTTGCTTTCTGCATCATTTGCCACTATTAATACTACCAGTAATACTAAGACGGCTGCTATTTTAATTATAAGCACCACCTACTTAGAACTTTGGTGTTTATGATCTTATCCGAATTTTATTTATAATACTTGTGAAAAGGTTCTTGTATATCTGGATAGGACCTACATGTCTTCTGGCATTATAACCAAGGGTGGGTCTTAGGCTTCTCAACAATGTTCCACCAGTAAGCCCTCCAAGAAGTCAAACTTCTCTCACTTCTTATTCTCGTGATCTTTAAGACCTCTTCTACATCATCCATCCGTCTTTTCTGCAGTCTTCCTCTTGCCCTCCTAGTAGATTTCCATTTCATTATCCTCTTAGTTGTTCTCCTGTCATCCATTCTCATAACGTAACTCAACCAGACAAATCTTGGGCTCTTCACAAATCTGACGATGTCTGCACCCTGAATAAGATTGTCAAGTTCATGGTTCATTCTGATCCTCCAGGATCAGAATGAACCATGAACATCTTGTACGTGGCCAAAGACTTTTCGCAAAATTCCACGCTTGAACACTCTCAACAATTGCTCATCTTTACTCATTAATGTCTAAGCTTCATAACCATATGTTACAACTGGTCTAATGAGACTTTTGTATATTCTTAATTTTAAATGTCTGTTTAATACTCTGGACTTCATCAGTTTTTCATGTGCATGGAAGTATCTGTTTCCACTCAGGATGTGGGACTTAATTTCATTAGTAATAGAGTTGGACTGGTTTATCTGCAAACCTAGATACGCAAAATTTAGAACATGCTCAAACCAGAAGCTGCTGGTTCTTAAATTTTCCGTATTATCTGCTGTATTATTTCCGTATAAAGAGTTGGTGAAAATAGTCATGGGCCCAGAAGCTGCTAATGAAATTTCAAAAATTCCACTCTTAGCTGACACAATCAGTCGCCGAGTCAGTGATTTGTCCAGTGACATTGAAGACATTATGAATGAGAAAATCGACAGCCGTCAGAAGTTCTCACTTCAGATTGACGAGTTGACAGATGTTAGCAATCACGCTCAACTTCTTGCCAACATTCGGTTCATCAATGGAGATGTAATTGCAATAAATTTGCAATTGATGAAATTGCAACAAATTGTAAGAAATTTCTTTTTTGCAAAGTACTACCCGAGCGCGCCACCAGTGAAGAAATATTTTGTGTTACCAATGAATATATCTATATGCTCCAAAATGAATTAAATTGGAAGGATTGTATTAGTGTTTGCACAGACTGAGCCGCTTCCATGACAAGTCAAGTTAAAGGCTTTGTGGCTAAAGTGCACTAAGTGATCCTGACATATGATGTGACCATTGTGTTATTTACCGTGAAGCTATTGTTGCCAAGTCTTTGCCATCTGATCTGAAAGTTGTGCTGAACAAAGTAGTAAAAGTCATTAACTTCATCATGTCGTGGCCCCTCAATTCGCGACATTTTTCTTTTTATGTCAGAGAAAATTAGATCTGAACACACCACACTCCTGCCACATACATAAGTATGGTGATTGTCACGTGGTAAAGTGTTAATGCACCTTTTTGAACTTAAGAAGGAGGTACAGACGGTTTTAACAGTTGAGGGGCATGAGTATGCAGAGATATAGTGGCAGTCCCAAGGAAGAATGTGCTGGTCCCAAAGGAACTAGTAGTAGTTGGTGACTCTATTGTCAGGGAAATGGGAAACATGCTTTGTAAAAAGGATAGGTGGAACAGGACCAGGGTATGTCTGCCAGGGGCAAAGGTTGATGACGTTGTAGAGCTGATATCATCTTTTAAGGGCACAAAAGGTGATATAGTTGTACACGTTGACACTAATGATATTAAGAGTAGGAGACAGGCGGAATTACTTAACAAGTACAGGTCATTGTTGAAAAAAAGCCATGAATTAGGGTTGAATTTGAAAGTGTCTGCAATTTTGCCCAGACACGATAGGAGGGAGTATATGATGAGAGCCCTGTCGATCAATTCGGCCCTGGAAAGATTGTGCAAGGCTCAAGGGGTAGAATTTTTTTCAGCCTGGTCTGTACTTGTTAACAGGAGAGACTGCTTCTACAGGGATGGGATACACTTAAATAGAAAGGGTGCAAGAATGTTTGCTGATGCTATCGAGGCAGTGTTAGGTGGGTCGGAAAACTGCTAGATTGGGGGGAGACAAAGACGAATAAATTAACAGTAGCCACTGGCAGAGGTGAAGGAGATTCTTGCACTGCTTCTATTGTAATGAGCCGCAGCCTGGAAAATAAGATGCAGGATATTTCAGAGACTGCTGGGAATCATTGGGGTACAAGTAAACACATGGGTTGTGTTAGGGTAGCTAAGAAAAAGAACAGGTGCATGTATACTTGCGTGTACACCAATGCTAGGAGTTTAGTAAATAAATTTGATGAATTTGAGGTATTGCTCTAAACATCAAAGGCAGATATTGTTGGGATTTCAGAGACGTGGTGTCACACAGATATAAGGAATGCAGAACTGGAATTTGGGGAGTACAGTGTCTACAGAAAGGATAGACAGGATAGGAAAGGAGGAGGGGTTATGCTATTAGTTAAGAAATACATAAAATCCAAGGAAGTGAAGCCAGTCGACATCGCTGGACAGTGCGGTGTCAAGTCAGTTTGGTGTGACATAAGCATTGGGAGATCAAAATTGAGAGTAGGAGTGTGCTATAGGCCTAATTGATGATGAGAATTGATTATATGGTGAGAGCCTTGTCGATCAATTCGGCCGTGGAAAGATTGTGCAAGGCTCAAGGGGTAGAATTTTTTTCAGCCTGGACTGTACTTGTTAACAGGAGAGATTGCTTCTACAGGGATGGGATACACTTAAATAGAAAGGGTGCAAGAATATTTGCTGATGCTATCGAGGCAGTGTTAGGTGGGTCGGAAAACTGCTAGCTTGGGGAGAGACAAAGATGAATAGATTAACAGTAGCCACTGGCAGAGGTGAAAGAGATTCTTGCACTGCTTCTATTGGAATGAGCAGAAGCCTGAAAAACAAGATGCAGGATATTTCAGAGACTGCTGGGAGTCATTGTGGTACAAGTAAACACATGGGTTGTGTTAGGGTAGCTAAGAATAGAAATAGGTGCATGTATAGTTGCGTGTACACCAATGCTAGGAGTTTAGTAAATACATTTGATGAATTTGAGGTATTGCTCAAAACATCAAAGGGCAGATATTGTGGGGATTTCAGAGATGTGGTGTCACACAGATATAAGGAATGCAGAACTGGAATTTGGGGAGTACAATGTCTACAGAAAGGATAGACAGGATAGGAAGGGAGGATGGGTTATGCTATTAGTTAAAAAACACATAAAATCCAAGGAAGTGAAGCCAGTGGACATCGCTGTCGAGTCAGTTTGGTGTGACATAAGCATTGGGAGATCAAAATTGAGAGTAGGAATGTGCTATAGGCCTAATGACTCTGATGAGTATAATAAGAAACTGTACAGGGAAATAGAGTGGGCCAGTAAATCAGAGAGTCTTATAATGGGGGATTTTAATTTCCCAGATATTGACTGGAATTTGTAGGTTAGTGACTCACACACTAGCAAGGCTTTTGGGGATTTATTGGATGATTGTTTTCTACATCAGCATGTTCGGGAGGCAACTAGAGGGAGGAATACTCTTGATTTGTTATCAGCAGTGATTCTTCATGCATTAAGAATCGGCAGATAAATGAGCCACTAGGTGGCAGTGATCACAGTGTGCTGAAGTGGGATTTACTCAAAGAGGTAACTACCATTAGGGGTAAAGGGAAGGGTAATTTCTTTCGTAAAGGCGACTACGATGGGCTGAGACAGTATTTAAATTCTATACAGTGGGACCAACTGATGATGTTACCAACAGCAAATGCAAAATGGGAAGCATTCAAAGAACTTATCTTGGAAGCTACTAGGCTTTACATACCAACTAAGAAATAATGTTCAAGGTTTAGGCCTAAATGGATGTCAGATGGACTAATGAGGCATATGGCAAAGAAGAAACATGCATGGGATACATACAAATTAACACATGACACAGAAGCCTATGATAGATACAAGTTGATCTGTAACCAAATTAGAAAGGAGGTTAGGCAGGCGAAGGCAGATTACGAGAAATCATTGGCAAGGGATGCCAAGAAAAACAGCAAAGAGTTCTTTACTTATGTAAACCCTAGAAGGAAGGGGATGAATCAGATTGGTCCGCTTGATATCGATGGGTCAACTGTTGATGATCCTGCTCAGGTAGCTAACAAACTAAATGAATATTTTGCATCGACATTTACACATGAGGAGTTATTTAGCGAGGGGAATGCCAGAGGTGTATTCAACTCTGGCGGTAAGCAAGAGAATCTTGTAATAACTGAGAGTAAAGTGGAGGAGAAATTGTTGAAGATAAACATAAGAAAGGCACCTGGGGTGGATGGGATCTATCCAGTTATATTAAAGGATGGAGCAAAGGAAGTAAGCAAACGCTTAGCCATAATTATGAGAGCTTCCTTGGTCTCAGGGGAGGTACACATTTGCACTTCTCCATGGACTGGAGAAGTGCAAATGTGACCCCAATTCACAAAGGAGGATCAAAGGCTGACACAAGTAATTATAGATATGTGAGTTTAACTTCTGTTTCCAGGAAATGAATGGAGGTACTGGTTAAAGAAGCACTGCGGGATTATTTAGACAAGACTTCAGTTATAGCTCGGACACAGCATGGTTTTGTTAAGGGGAAGTCTTGCCTGACCAATTTGATTGGATACTATGATGCAGTCACAAAAGAATTGGATGCAGGGAATAACTTTGATATTATATACTTGGATCTTAGAAAGGCTTTTGATACTGTTACACCTGGAAGACTGCTGCACAAATTGCAGCAGGGTGGTGTTGGAGGCAAATTGCTGCTATGGATGAAGGGGTGGTTGAGGGGGAGAAGACAGAGAGTGGTAATCAATGGACACTGCTCATTGTGGACTAATGTTATTAGTGGAGTCCCTCAGGGTTCAGTCCCCTCGACGTGGGCACCTGTACGTGGTGAGGGGACCTCCCAGTGACGCTGCTGGACTTCCAGACTAGCGTCACTGGGATCCAACGCCCACAGCCCAGGTTCCAGGCTTACATCAATGGAATTCGGCGTGTTTGCCGTGCGCTGCGACCCGTGGAAATTCGGAACGGGGGATCCTGGTGGTTGAGGGCCCCAGGTTCAATACACGACTTTGGCCCCTGCTTCGACAAGACGGGTGGTCCTGGAAGGCCCGGCTGGGATCAATCAGCTAGTAGGCTCGCCTGCGAGGGTCAACCGTGTCAATGCCACGCCCCTACTCTCATGGTCCGAGGGACAGGATTCAGGCTGGCGGCGGTGTAGGTATAGTGTCTGGGTAGCCTTGGCGTCCCACTCCCGTGCGCATTTATTGCATGCCGGGTAGTGGGCGTCCCTTTGGGCTCCGTGGTGGGTGGGGAGCCCGGGCACTGAACAACTTAAAAAACTCAATGAATCCTGATGAACTTATTTCTTCAGGGGCCCCAACCCGGTCCCTATCTGAAAGCATAGAGAAATATCCAGATAGCATTATTGCTAATAAGAGGCAGCGAACCGAACTACCATCAGGGCCAATCCCAAGGTTCTTAATTATGCACTCAACCAGTGAAAAACCGATTGGAAAAATGTCACCCTTTTTTATCCAAAAAGGGTTGGATGGGTTAGCAGGTTCACCCAAGTCAGTTAAGAGGCTCCGTTCTGGAGACCTCTTAATTGAAACTAAAAATGACAGGCAATCAGAACACCTACTCCGAACAACATCAATCGGAGTAATCCCTATAACAGTGACACCACACAGAACACTCAATTCATCTAGAGGTGTCATTTTGGAGTGGGACCTTCTCGACGTATACAAGGAGGAAATCTGCTCCGAATTAAAACCACAGGGAGTCATTGCCGTCAAGAGAATCACTGCGCGAAGGGATGGAAAAATTGTTAAAACCATGAGCGTTATCCTGACTTTTAACACTCCTAAACCTCCTGATGAGATTAAAGCTGGATACATCAACTGTTCAGTGCGTACATACATTCCGAACCGGTGTTTACGGTGTTTCAAATGCCAGAAGTATGGACATTCTCAAATGGCCTGCCGTGGAGTCCTTGCATGCGCTCGATGCGGTGCAAAGGTCCACGAAACAACAGCATGTTCAGCCGCAAAACCCACCTGTATTAACTGTGAAGGCGAACACCCGGCCTATTCACGAGCATGCCAGAGGTGGAAAGAAGAAAAAGAAATTCAACGGCTGAAGGCAGAGCTAAATATATCATACCAGGAGGCAAGGAAATCGGTCAAACCCCTGAATATCAACAGACCTACCTACGCCCAGAAGGTAGCAGGGAGATGTTCCGTCGGAACTCAGACGGACATGACCATTCCTCCAAAGGAGTCTTTCACTCCCATCGCACGTTACCTTTTAAGTTCTCAAAAACCTGCGCAGAAGGACCAATCAGCTGCCACTCCTATATCGGTACCTCCTAATGCTCCACAAGTTCCAAAGGTAACTATTAAAGAAAAGAATAAAAAAGGGGAAGTACCCCCTAGTACCCAAGAAAAGATGGACGTTGAGCAGAAGGAGGTACCCAAAGAGTCAGTCTTGGAACTCTTTGCGGAGGAGGAAATGGACACGGGACAGCGTCCATTCTTCCCCAAAAAAGACAAATCCAAGACTGATAAAAGTAAGCCCTCAGCACCTCGGAAGCCGCCTGATGGACCCACCAAGCCAAAATAATGGCTAAATTCCTACAATGGAATTGTCGTGGATTCCGGCGAAATATTGATGACATCAAGGCCCTCCTGCAAAAGCACCAGCCAGTTTGCTTTTGCTTGCAGGAGACATATCTAAAGGCAAATGACGATCCCACGATGCATAACACCACAATTTTTCGTAAGGATAGAATTGCGGAGGGCTCTGTACATGGGGGAGTGGCTATCCTTGTGGGTAACCAGACCCCAGTGCAGCCCTTGCCAATTACAACTAGCATAGAAGCTGTTGCAATTCGCCTTACGGTGGGATTTTTATTAACCGTCTGCTCTATCTATTTGCCACATGGGACTGACATCTCCCAGGAAGACTTTGATGATCTTCTAATGCAGTTGCCTCCCCCTTTCTTACTTCTCGGGGATATGAATGGACATAACACCCTGTGGGGTAGTGCTAACATCAACGGAAGGGGACGAGTCATAGAGCGCATGCTCAATGACAATGACCTTTCCCTTCTAAATACTGGAACAAACACCTTCTTCCACATGCCTACCCGTACTTTTTCTGCCATTGATCTCTCTATCTGCTCCCCTTCTCTGCTCCCTTCACTCACTTGGGAAGTGGAGGAGAATCCATACGGAAGTGATCACTTCCTGATTTATAACCTTGTTACACAGTGGGAGACAATGTCTTCCCTTCAGATTACCATGGTGGAAGTTTGATCAGGCTGACTGGACTGCCTTCCAACACCAGGCAAATTTTGATCTTAGTACAGTCAGTCAAGAGCCTATCAATGATGCAGTTAAGTACATCACAGAAAATTTTGTCCAAGCAGCTGCGAATACTGTTCCAAAAACATCTGCCCGGTTTCCACCATTTCCCAAACCCTGGTGGATCAGGCTGACTGGACTGCCTTCCAACACCAGGCAAATTTTGATCTTAGTACAGTCAGTCAAGAGCCTATCAATGATGCAGTTAAGTACATCACAGAAAATTTTGTCCAAGCAGCTGCGAATACTGTTCCAAAAACATCTGCCCGGTTTCCACCATTTCCCAAACCCTGGTGGAATTCACACTGCACAGCAGCAAAAAAGGCTCAAAACAAAGCGTGGGGGATATTCCGCCGATATCCTACCACGACCAATCTCATAGCCTTTAAACGTGCACGAGCCAAAGCATGCTACATCCGTCGTCAGAGTCAAAAGGAATCGTGGATCCGTTTTACATCATCTATTAACCACTCTACCAACTCTAAGGTAGTCTGGGATAAAATCCGGAGAATGAAGGGCAAATACACAGCACACCCCTCATCAGTCCTTGAATATAATGGATGTACTATTGCAGACTCTACTGCAATAGCAAATGCTCTTGGGGAAACTTTTTCTAACATCGCAGCAACATCATCTTACCCCCCAGAGTTTCTGGTCTTAAAGGGCAACACTGAAAATCAGGCCCTTAAGTTTACAATGAAGGGTCCCCACCCATATAATGGGCCATTTACTATCCACGAGCTGAAAACAGCACTTGCCCGTACAAAGGCTACCGCTGCTGGAACAGACAACATCCATTATGAAATGATCAAACATCTTTCAACAGAATCCATGGACCGTTTGCTTTTCCTGTATAACCGAATCTTCCTTGAAGATCACTTTCCGGATACCTGGCGCAAGGCAACTATTCTTGCTTTTGCTAAGCCGGGAAAGGATCCTAAATGTCCAAAAAACTATCGTCCTATTGCTCTGACCAGCTGTCTGTGCAAAATATTGGAGAGAATGGTCAATGCTCGTCTCTTATGGTATTTAGAATCGAACGACCTTCTCTTCCGCTTTCAGTGCGGCTTCCGAAGAAACAGGTCCACACTGGACCACTTAATTAGACTGGAAACATCAATCCGAGATGCTTGCCTAAAAAGAGAACACTTGGTGTCGGTGTTCTTTGACATGGAAAAAGCGTACGACACAACTTGGAGATTTGGTATTTTAAAAGACCTTCACAACGTCGGTCTGAGAGGCCACCTTCCCATTTTTATTAAAAATTTTTTATCCTGCCGTTATTTCCAAGTTCGTGTAGGATCCTCCCTTTCGCGGCCTTTTTGCCAAGAGGAGGGGGTACCACAAGGATCTGTCTTAAGTGTTACGCTTTTTGCCATTAAAATAAACGCTATTTCTAAACAACTTCCTCCAACTATAAACAGTGCACTCTATGTCGATGACTTCAGCATATTCTCTCAGTCATGCAATATGAGGGTTATTGAGAGACAACTGCAACAAGCTATTGACCGTGTTAACATCTGGGCCACGGCCAATGGTTTCAGGTTCTCACCGGAGAAGACCGTTTGCGTCCATTTTTGTCGTAAACGTAACCTCCACCCTGAGCCTGAATTACGACTTGGACAAAGCACCATTCCAGTCGTATCAGAGGCAAAATTCCTTGGACTCATTTTTGACAAAAAGTTGACATTTGTTGAACACATTCGTCAGCTACGTACGAAGTGTACGAGAGGGCTTAACATCCTCCGCTCTCTCTCTTCTACTTCTTGGGGTGCAGACCGATGCACTCTACTACGTCTGTACCGTGCACTTGTACGCTCAAAATTAGATTATGGGTCTCAGGTGTATGCATCTGCCAGAAATAGCGCTGTTCGTTGGCTTGATCCCATCCATCACCAAGCCATTCGTATCGCTACTGGTGCATTCCGAACATCACCTGTCCAAAGTCTGTATGTCGAAGCAAATGAACCATCCTTGTCGCTTCGACGAATGCAGTTATCTCTACAATATGCCTTCAATCTGAAGTCCCTGCCGGACCATCCCACGTGGATATCCGTTTTTGAGCCACGATGGGAAAATCTTTATAACACACGGCGGACCGCCAATCGCCTTTTCGGCATTCGTGTTCAAGAGCTACTCAATGAGCTTAACATCTCGGTAGACAGGGTCGCTCGATCACCAAAGGAGCCCCTTCCACCCTGGCATGCACAAACACCAGCATGTGACTTCTCGCTCAAACTTGCGACGAAGTCTAATACTCCGTCTTCTGTCTACCTTCAGCTCTATTCACAACACCGTGCAGAACATTCTGACTTCTTGCCAGTTTTCACAGACGGCTCGAAGTCAGAATCGTATGTGGGATCTGCTGCTGTCTTTCCAAATAATACCATATCAGAGCAGATACCCCTTGACTGCAGCATTTACACTGCAGAGCTGCATGCCATAGAGTTAGCTCTAGATCACATAAGAAAACACCGTTACCAATGGTGTATTATATATGCCGACTCAATGAGTGCACTACAGGCTTTATCAGCGATGTCACACACTAATCATCCAACCCTGTCCCGAATCCAGCAGATAATATACAGCCTCTTTGTAAGTGGATTCGATATCCGATTCTGCTGGATCCCCAGTCACATCGGGATTAGAGGAAATGATTTGGCTGACACTGCAGCCAAATCGGCAGCCCTGACGGATAATCTTGACCTGTTAGTCCCCTATACAGACTACAGGCAAGTGATCCGTAGTAACCTACAATCTCAGTGGCAAGATTCGTGGCATCGACTGATTACTACAAACAAACTATGTCGAATTAAGCCTATGATCCATCCATGGCGGTCTAGCTTACGCAGGGATCGCAAAGAGGAAGTTGTTCTTGCTCGGCTCCGCATAGGACACTGTCATCTAACACACTCCTTTTTGCTGAGGGCTGATGACCCTCCTATGTGCGAGCAGTGCGACACCATTTTATCCGTTAAACATATTTTATGTGACTGTACCAATTTTAGAAATGCTCGTTATACCGCTTTTAACCATCTGACTGAGCCATATACACTCAGTCAGATTTTATCCGACAATGACCATGTGTCTGCTATTTTTAGTTTCCTAAAAACAATAAACCTTTTTACTCGTATTTAAAAAAAAAAAAAATCTTATTATTTTAAGATTTACTATTGTTACTTGTTTACAGATATTTGTCTTTTACAGTTTACAATTGTTTTTATACTCTGACTTAGTGACCTAATTCATTAGGTCACTGAATGTTTTACTAGTTTTGTTGACAAAGTTTTGGCGCATTATAGCCTAAGTTGCTGATGCGCCAATAAAACTCAATTAACTAACTAACTAACTAACTAACCTCAGGGTTCAGTATTGGTTCCATTATTATTTTCTGTATATATAAATGATATTGATGATGGTATATCAAGCTTAATGTCCAAGGTTGCAGATGATACGAAGGTTGGCAGGGTTGTGAAGGACACTGCTGACACTATGCTGCTGCAACAGGATCTGGAAAGGTTGAGTAGATGTGCTGAGAGATGGCAAATGAAGTTTAACATTGACAAATGTAAAGTACTATATATGGGAAACAGCAACCCCAGAGCAACGTATCAACTCTGTGGTACTACACTGACAGTGGAAGAGAATGAAAGGGACCTGCGGGTGGTTGTGCAGGCAGATATGAAGTTCTCTGAGCAGTGCAAATGGGCTGCAAGGGTAGCTCGTGGTGTATTGTCAATGATATGTAGGAATTTTTTTAGCAGGCATAAGGAGGTGATTATTCCCTTGTATAAGGCAATGGTCAGGCCACACCTAGAGTACTGTATACAGGACTGGAGGCCTCATTTCAGGATGTAGAGCTGCTGGAACGAGTATAGAGATGGGCAACAAGATTAGTGAATGGAACAAAGGGGTGCTCTTATGAAGAAAGGCTTATGTTTGCAAATTACAGTGTCTGGAGACTAGGCACCAGGGAGGTGATCTGATAGAGGAGTATAAAGCCTTGAATGGTTTGAGCATGCTCAGTGCTGATGGGATTCTTTCTTTTGCTCAGAATAATCACCTGAGAAGGCATAAATTCAAATTGAGGAAAGACAGATGTAGGATAGACGTGCGGAAATTTGCCTTTAGCCAGTGGGTGGTTGGTTGGTGGAACAGACTTCCATCCCTTGTCGTGGAAGTTGATAGCCTAAATAAGTGTAAGGTTGAGCTGGACAGGTATTTCGAACGGACAGAGGGGTGAAGTGGACGTGGTTATTTTTTATTTATTTATTTTTATTTTTTGGCTGATGCTGCATAAGCTTGCTTTCTTGCATCAAATGCCTCTACTAATGCTAATGCTAATATTTGCATTAGATAAATGGGTAACCAAGTTGGCATATCTTTCTGATATTTTCTTTCACTTGAATGAGCTGAACCAAAAAATGCGAGGCAAGAATGAAAATATTTTTACGAGTATGGTTAAGATTCAAGACTTTCAGAATAAGCGGGATTTGTGGATACAACACATTGCAAATGGATTGTTTGAGATGTTCCCAACTGTATGGCTGCTTGCTGCTGGTAATAAAGTTGTGATGGACTTCATTAAAGAACATTTAGATAACTTGAAGCAGAAGTTCCAGGGTTATTTTGGAGAGAGAGCATTGAAGATTTCAACTAGGTTCGTGATCCTTTTGCTGCGGATGCTTAATCTCTTCCGATGAATGTACAAGATGAACTAACAGATCTAAAGGCAGATAGAACATTACAATTAAAACACGGTGAAGTGCAGTTGGACACATTTTGGTTGTCAGTAAGGAAAGAATACCCTTACTGACAACCAAAATACTGGTTTGTGGCTGGCTCCGAGATGGCATTTAATATGTTATTACCATTTTAACAACTATATATTTGTGTGAACCTTGACTGAAATTAAATATTTGTGAACTATATATTTGTGTGAACCTTGACTGAAATTAAAACATCAAAGAGGGAGAGACTCAGACCCATTGATGAAGAAGTGAGGCTTGCTTGTCAACAATTCTGCCATGCATCAGCCGTCTGTTTTCAGCAAAGGAGGCACAAATATTACATTGAAGGTATTTGTAGTTATTTGGTTTAATACTAATAGAATATTTTTTTTGGCTTTGCTTTTCCTTTAAAGTGATTTAGGGTTAATAAAATGTTAATATATGCATGAGCCAATTTCTGTTTGAACAATAATAATTGATTCTAATAAACTGTGTTTTTTGGGAATTAACATTTTGATGTGCCATGCTGTGTCAGATAACTTAAGGTGTGCTGCAAAGAGAAAAAGGTTGCAGAACACTAACTGACATATACATAAACAGTGATATACTGATAATAGCAACATCATTAGCATATGCACAGACCTGCACCGTCTTTGTACCTATATGTCCATTCACTTCTAATTTTCTGACAGCCGCCTCTAAAACCAAGTTAAATAACACAGTAGAGACCACATTAGGGTGACACCACATTAATGTCAAAGGGAGTCATCAACTCATTGTCAGTTCTCACCACTGTTTAGAGCCTGTCAGTGTTTCTTTTATGAGCCTAACATTCTTTGCGGGTATGCCCAGGAGAAGGAGATCATTTATCATTTCCTCTCTGTTGAGTGAATCCAAAACTTGTTTGGAATCTACATATAAGTTAAATAAGTGTATATTATACTCAAATGCTTTTTCCTGTATCTGCCTCATGATGAAAATTTGGTCAGTTGTTTAGTGATTGGGTCTGAAACCACAATGATATTCTCCAAAGATTTTCTCTGAATATGCTGGCAGTCTGCTCTAAATAACTCCCGACAAACCCTTATAAGTAACGCTTAGCAACGTAATGCCTCTTTACTTGGAGCAAAGCAGTTTATCACTCTTGTGAATTGGCTGTATGATACCAAGTGTCCATTCATTCAGGATTTTTTCCTCAGACCATATTAATAGTATCACATTATGTATTCTTCTCTATAGTGTCCACTGTTTTGAGCAACTCCGCAATTATTCCATTAGCTCCTGTTACCTTAAAGTTCTTTAAGTTAATAACTTTTCAAATTTCTTCGAAACTAGGATCTTCAATGCATGGTTCTACTGTATAGTACAATAGCTGTCTTATTTGTTTTACCTCCTGTCAAAATACTCTTTCCACCATTTCAGAACCTCCTTTCTCTCAGTCAGCAAGTTCCTTACATGCAGTAACTTTTGAACGGAATTCCTGTGTACTTTCTTTAATCTTCTTATGAAACTTTCTATTTTCCTTCTTGTTTTAATGTTCCACCATTTCGTTGACGGCAATCTGTTTTTTCTTGTAGTGTTCACTATTCGCTCTGCTATTCCGCTGAAAACATTTCACCCTGGCTTGTCTCTTCAATTCTGCTGCTACTCGACTCTCGTCATCAATCGTTTCTCGGCCTTGCAGCACACGTAACCCAAGGTTACATTTGCTGCACTCAGAATTGCAAGTTCATTCATCTTCAATCTTGTCACTGTTTTCCTGTTCTGGCAGTTTTCGGGCCAACTCTGTCTGGTACATTGTTTCAACAAGTCTGTCTTTGAATTTCTCTACATTCCACCACTTAGTTTTCTCAGCCTTTCCTCCTGCTACTAGAGCTATTTTATACTTCACCCTGGCTTCAGCCTGGCTCCCACTAGAAATGATCAGAATCAGAGCTGACACCCTAAAAAGAATGGACATTTTCAATTGCAGTAGCCCACCTCGTAGAGACCAGTCCATGATCAATTTGATTAGCCTAATTTGTACCATAGCTTTTTCATATACCTTTATGAATATTTCTTCTTGGAAACCAGGTACTCATGACCTTAAAGTTGTTGGCATCAGCAGATTGTGCTACTCTAAGATCATTATTGTTTGTTTCTTCATGGAGGCCAAATAGACCCTTGAAAACTTCTTCCCTGCCTAGTTTAGCATTGAAGTCACCGAGAGTTATAATAGCATCATGTCTTTTAATTCTTTCACACCGCCTAGAGTTCATCGTAAAATCCATCTGTAATATCATCCGCATCTTCAGTTGGAGCTTGCACATTAATGAAAGTCACATTATGGAATTTTCCTTTAATTCTCCCAGATACTGGTGTAAAAGCAAGTACTGATCTGTACATTCTCTTAGAAATCAGAAATCCTACACCCTGTTCTCCCTGTCTGTCATCAATTCCAGAGTAATACATTGTAAATTTCGACTTGTTAATCACATCTTTACCTTTCCATCTAACTTCTTGGAAAGCAACAATTGTCCATCTTAAACTTTTCAACTTCCTCTGCTATGCTGTTCATAGCTCCAGCCTGTAGCAGGGTACACACATTCCAAGTTCCAAATCACAGTACCAAACTCGTGTCCTCATTTCGAGGCCTGGTCTGTTTCCATAAGGGCTGTCTAGTTTCATTCATCAAGTTATTTGTAATGGTTAGATTTTTCTTTTCACAGGGTTGGGCACAGGGTTGTCAGCCCTGTGCCCAACCCCCAATCTGGAAGACCAGGGTATCTCTTTTCGTCTGTCTCTTCACCATCAACCTGTTTGCCCTACCGGTAGCTAAGCTACCACTGACATAGCTCTCTGGATCACTAGAGCACACAAACCCCACCACCACATCAAGGTAGAGATAACATCAGTGGGGAGGATCCAGATATACATGTTTTTAATGTAAAACCTTGTTTTTTGAAAAAAAATTATATTGGTGTATGCCGCTGATGCTGATTTTAGGTCTCAAAGATTTTTACAGAAAATAACTATTTCCATTATGAATGGAATGAGATTTTATAATTACAGTGATTGTAGCTTCATTGATGAGGAAAAAATAATGATAAATGTTCATATAAAAAAAATGTTCATATACAAAGTAATAAATTTATTTTGCATACAAACTAAAATTGATAACAGTATAAATAAAAGATGCTCTAAATAAATCTTTCTAGTGTGTGTGTGTGTGTGTTTGAGTTAGTTTTAAATTTGTGTTTTCTGTTCACCTTTTGATTTAGGTAGGTTGGAGTGTTCCTGTTGAACTAGTTGTGGGACCTCATGTTGGTATCAGTTATCTGACAGACAGAAATGGACAGGTAATAATTACTTAGAACAATAAGTTTTAATAAGGTAATGTAGTAACTATAGCTTCAATAGTTATTATGCATATAAGATTAAAACACTATTATGCAAATTTTCAAGGAATTGTTGCAATCTGCAAGTTGAAATGCTGAAGAGGTGCCATCTGCCACCATCATTCAAAAAATCAAACTAACAAATAAAATAATTAAAAATACAGAATAGATAAGCTGGGTTTACACTTACTTGGCAAGTACAAAAAGACAAGGTCTGCTGCTTAAAGAATGGCAAAACTGACGCTGGAAACAAGCAAGGAAAATGCCCCACTACACCTAACGTAACAGATGAATACAGACACCCACTTGAAAAAAAAAAAAACAAAAAAACACAAGAATGTTTATGGTGAATCCACAGTGAACACTTCTTGAAGGAGTCATTGGTTTTGTGAAAATTTCCAAAACACTTGTGTGTCTCTCATGGCTTCCCAACATCAAAAGAACAATGGATGTCTTTGTGTGAGCAATCAAGAGAGAAACAATGAGAAAAATAGTCTTGAATATGGTTAACCAGATAATTAGGAAGCAGTTCAAGCAAATTGAAAAGACAAAATATAAATTTCCTTGTTGGCAAAGCCAAGCAACAGGACAAAATCAAAATATCCATGGTTCTTTTGTTGTTATCTGGCAGTTACAAAAATGAGTGTTTTGGAAATTTCCACAGATTTCTTTAAACTTTCCTGTTTTTAATTATTAAGTGGATACCATAGCTGAGTGGTCAGGAGCGGGAGTGCAGTAGCACACACTCTTTGAGTAGATCGGTTTTCAAGCCCCTGACTGCTAAATACGATCTATCTGCCAACTCGCACTGGACCAGCATGGCAAACTCTGGTCCAATTCCTCAACATGAATTGTTGAGGAGACTTTCATCCTGCAGTGGGTTGATAGTGGCTGCAGTTTGCCTTTTTTCTTTTTTTTTTTTTTTATCATCAATCATTTAGTCAGTGGAGGGGCAGGTTCCTTACTTGTTTCTATCACTTGCTAGGAAACAAGTTATTATGGATAGGAATAGGTAGACATGCTGTTTATGCAATGCTAAAAAGCTGTTCCAGTCACCACGTCAATTTGGTTTAATGAAAGTACATACAAGTAATCTATTCGTGGAATTACCTGTGCTTCTTGAAAGTAATAATTGCATTCTACTCTGACAAGTTCTCTTATTGCAAGCGTGATAAAAGATTTACAATTTAACACAATCTTATCTAAAATATAAATCAAACACGTTATAATCAAATACAGTTAGTCCCCGGCTTACGTAACTTCGGACTTACGTAAATTTCATTTTCTGCTTTAAACAATCTGAAGAACCATTCGACATGTGTTTGGGACAGGTAAACTGCATTGAAGCACGCCAGAGAAACTCCCACAACATTCAAGCCATGTGGACTGTGTCCCATCTGCGATTTCTTCGTAGCATTACATTCTAGCCCTTTGTCTGTTCATCCTTTCCTTCTCTGCTTTCTGGATTGTAGAATCAGTTCAGTTTTGTTTGACAGTGAAGTGGGAGCTTTCGTTTGTATTTTGTATGCAATATTTGTTACACATGTTGGGGTTATGTTGGTGAAGTTGAAATTCACGTTGTCTTACTATTTTCAACAACTTTTCATCAAACTATCATTGTGTAGTGTGTGCTTCATTTGCATGTCATAAGGTGTGATGGTATTTCTTGTAATTTAACCCTCATCTTTCTGAAGTTCTTTACAGAAAATTTCATTTTGACCGTTATCATGGTGCTGCCTAAGAGAATATGTGCTACTAGTAAATCTACCAAGAAAAGGAAAGCATTGATTTGGATCAGAAAATTAAAATAATAAGAATGTATGAAAATGGTCAAAAATTAACAAGTATCGCATGGAATTTAGATTTGTCAGTGACAACAGTGAACACAATAATAAAGGACGAAGACAGAATATGTGAAGCGGTGAAGGGATCAGTACAAATGAAGCAACTATGATAACCAAGGCTAGTAGGGGACTAATAGGTGAGATGGAAAAGTTACTTATTGTTTAGATGGAAGACCAGATCAAAAAACAAACCCCTTAAGTCTCCACCTCATCAAAACAAAGGCTCGTACCATTTTTGAGGATCTTAAGAAGAGTAATGATACTGAAACCACCTTTTTTGCGAGCCATGGTTGGTTTGATAGGTTCTGTATGAGAAGTGGATATCATAAAGTTGCCGTAAGTGGTGAAACAGCAAGGGCAAAAGTGCCAAAAATTTCAAGGACAAATTGGATGAGATTATAAGATGTGGTTATTTGCCACAACAAATATTTAATGTGAATGAGAGACTAGCCTTTGGAGAATTTTTTTTTTTTTTTTTTTTTTTATATGTAAACCCCAAACATGAGAGGTACTAGAAACTATAGTAATTAGTACCGTTCTTGGGTTAAAACGTGCTTAGTAGGACTTATAATATTTCTATTGAAGAAAAGTTAATGTCTGGGTTTAAAGCTGCCAAAGACAGGGTAATGCTCTTAGTGGGAGAGGGTAACATAGTGGATAATAAACTTAAACCTTTAGTGGCTTATCACTCAGAAAATCTGCAGACTTTTAAGGGTATTGAGACGAAATCATCACTTTGTGTATACTTCAATGCTAACTCAGAGGCTTGGGAGACAATAGCCATCTTCGAAGAATGATTTCTAAATTTGTTTGTCCCTGAAGTTGAAAATTATTAGCATTAGCATTAGCATTAGTAGAGGCATATGATGCAAGAAAGCAAGCTTATTCCGCATCAGCCAAAAAAAAAAAAAAAAAAAAAAACCACTCCCATTTCACCCCTCCGTTCGTTCGAAATACTTGTCCAGTTGAGCTTTAAATTTGTTTAGGCTATCAACTTCAACAACAAGTGATGGAAGTCGGTTCCACCAACCAACCACCCGCTGGCCAAAGGCAAATTTCCGCACATCTATCCGACATCCGTCCTTCCTCAATTTGAATTTATGCCCTCTGAGGTGATTATTCTGAGCAAGATGAAGAATCCCATTGGCATTGAGCATGCTCAAACCATTCAAAGCCTTATACACCTCTATCAGATCACCTTGCCGGTGCCTAGTCTCCAGACTCTGCAATTTGCAAAACTTAAGCCTTTCTTCGTAAGAGCAACCCTTTGTTCCATTTACTAATCATGTTGCCCTTCTCTGTACCCGTTCCAGCAGCTCTACATCCTTCTTGAAATGAGGCCTCCAGACCTGTATACAGTACTCAAGATGTGGCCTAACCATTGCCTTATACAAGGGAATAATCACCTCCTTATCCCTGCTAGAAAAATTCCTGTATATCATTGACAAGACACCATGAGCTACTCTTGCAGCTCGTCTGCACTGCTCAGAGAACTTCATATCTGCCTGCACAATTACCCCCAGGTCCTTTTCATTCTCCACCACTGTCAGTGTAGTACCGCAGAGTTGATACGTTGCTCTGGGGTTACTGTTTCCCATATGTAGTACTTTACATTTGTCAATGTTAAACTTCATTTGCCACCTCTCAGCCCATCTGTTCAACCTTTCCAGATCCTGTTGCAGCAGCATAGCGTCAGTAGTGTCCTTAACGACCCTGCCAACCTTTGTATCATCTGCAAACTTGGACATTAAACTTGATATCCCATCATCAATATCATTCATAAACACCGAAAACAACAACGGACCCAACACTGAACCTTGAGGAACTCCACTAATAACATTAGTCCACGTTGAGCAGTGTCCATTGATTACCACTCTCTGTCTTCTGCCACTCAACCATCCCCTTATCCATAGCAGCAATTTGCCTCCAATGCCACACTGCTCCAATTTGTGCAGCAGTCTTCCATGTGCAACAGTATCGAAAGCCTTTCTAAGATCCAAATATATAATATCAAAGTTATTCCCTGCATCCAGTTCTTTTGTGACTACATCATAGTATCCAATCAAATTGGTCAGGCAAGACCTGCCCTTAACAAAACCATGCTGCGTCTGAGCTATAACGGAATTCTTGTCTAGATGATCCTGCAGTGCTTCTTTAACCAGTGCCTCCATTAATTTACCTGGAACAGAAGTTAAACTAACAGGTCTATAATTACTTGTGTCAGCCTTTGATCCTCCTTTGTGAATTGGGGTTACATTTGCACATCTCCAGTCTATGGGTACCTCCCCTGAGTCCAAAGAAGCTCTCATAATTATGGCTAGGATTACAAATGTCAGTGCTTTTTGGGATACTAATTTTCCATGACAAAGCTCCCAGTCATCTTAAATATCTAAATGATCTGCAGGACAATGTCAAGATGGTATACTTCCCTCCAAATACAACAACTTTGATTAAACCAATGGATCAAGGAGTTATTAGTATTAGTCACATGGTGCCCCTTGCGGCCATTACTAATACTAATACAACCCTCTGCCTCCTGCACCAGCCAAAAAAAAAAAAAAAAACCCGGAATAAAACAGTGATAAAAAAAAAGAACTAATAATTAATAAAAGAAAAGGAAATTAAACCTATCATCCTATGCACTTTCCTCACCCGAATGTACTACCAGATGACCTTTGAATTTCCCCAAACTGTCAGCCTCTACCATCCATGTAAGCAACTTATTACAGTAATTTATAACTCGCTGGCTAAAATAAAACTTCCTGCAGTCCAATCTAGGGAGGCAACCCTCTGGGTGCCTCTGTAGCCAGGTGGGCAGGAGCAGCAGTGCGTGCACATGCTTCTTGATTAGACCGGGGTTCGAGCCCATGACCACTAAATATGAAGGATGCGATAAGGTCAGGGAATGACCACCGCATATTCCCGGAGCAATATGGCCTTAGTTGCTAATGCTCCTAAAAACCAAATAACAAACAAACAACCCTCTGCCTCCTGCCCTGAAGCCATCCTGCTATCCATCTAAGGATTTTCCCAGTGATTCCAACATGTTCCAGCTTATAAAGCAACCACTCATGTGGGACTGAGTCAAAAGCTTTGCTGAGATCTAAATAAACAATGTCAAAATTATTTCCTAAATCCAGCTCATGAGTGACCCTTTCAAAATAGGGAACCAGATTTGATAAACATGATTTTCCCTTTACAAAACCATGTTGAGTATCCTTGAGAAAATCAATTCTATCTAAATGATCCTGAATTCCACCCTTGATCATTGCCTCCATGATTTTCTACCACTGAAGTCAGACTGACAGGTTGATAATTTCCCACTTCACTCTTAGAACCACCCCTATGTATGGGAGATACGTTGGCACTTTTCCAATCCAGCGGAATCTCCCCAGATTCTGTTTCCAATCCAGCGGAATCTCCCCAGATCCAGCGGAGTCTCCCCAGAATCTCCCCAACAGAATCTGGGGAGATTCCGCTGGATTGGAAAGTGATGCTAGTATAATTAGCCTCAATGGTTCAATGCACTCACTTGCCACCTCCCTTAAGATTATAGGGTATATTCCATCAACTCCAGGAGCCTCACTGGCCTGTAGGCTCGAAAGTTTTTTTCATTAAATAATCTTGCGAAATTTCAGTATCATTCATTACATATTTTTAAACTTCACTCCCACAATTTCCTATCTCCACAAAATGTTTCTCTTCTGTAAATATCTATGCAAAATAACTGTTGACTTCATCTGCAATGGCAACTGGTGTATTTAATACTATCCCTTTTCCCTTACATAAAGGTCCGATCCCATTTGTCCTGCTCTTCTTAGCATTTATATATGTGAAGAATTCTTTATCCCCCCCCTTGCTGTGTTTATTAGCGATTTCTCATAAACTGCCTTTGCCTGTCGAAACTTTTCTGTGGCTCTATTACAGATCATATTGTAGTTGTTATAGGCTTCAGTACTTTTTATTGTTCTGTAACTTTTCCATGCCACCTTTTTCTGCTCAAGTAATGTGGCAACTTCACTATTCATCCAACTTTGGAACCCTCCTTGTGGAGTACTTTTTAATGGTAAATATGCATTCAAGGCATCTGTGATTAAAGTTTTAAAAGCATACTACAGTTCAATTGTATTTGTTCTCTGTGCGATATCTATCCAGTTAATAGAGGCCATGTAACACCTTAAGGCATCGTAAAATTTCCTTTTCTGAAATTAAAACCCATTCCTTTGCCTTTTACTACTGCTACCTCTCTCTCTCTTCATCATCCACCGTAGAACTCCATGATCACTTCCTTCTAGTGGTTTTTCTACTGTCAGCCCTGTTATGTCATCTGATTCATGGGTGATGATTAGGTCTAGGATATTCTTTTCTCTAGTACTTTCCCTGACATGTTGATACAAATAACAGTCATTTAGTTGGTTTAAAAATTTTGCTCCCCATGTTGAATTTCCTTCCCATTTACTCCAATCAATTAGAGGCAAATTGAAATCACCCATAATAAGACATTGACACTTACTTGCCCAATCCATTTTCATGTAGAGGCTTTCGTCATAATCTTCACAATCTCCTGGTCTGTAGATTACTCCTACTCACATTATACCTTTGTTTTCAACTATCTCACACCATACAGATTCTATGCTAGCACGTGAAACATCTGAATCCGGGAAAGCTATCGTCGCACACAGGCTGCTTCTGATAAGAAGCATTGCCCCACCACCCCTTCTATCTACCCTATCCTTCCTAAATACATTATACAAGCCATACTGAAACTCATCATCCCCTATTTCTGGGTGGCACCACGTTTCCATAAGCTCTATTATGTCTGCATTACTTGATTTAACCAGCAGTTCGAATTCACTCATTTTATTGATGACACTTCTAACATTACTATATAAACAATTAAGACTTACTGTTCATATTTAACAACCCTTGAAATTTTTTAGGCTCTCTTCTCTGGCATTAGCTACCCGCTCACTTGAAACGTTTCTACCACCAGAACATCTAGATAATATGTCCAGTTGAGGAAACAGATAAGAACTTTTGAGGTATGTGCAAGAGTTACTTCGACCAATATTATCAGATAAAGGCATGTCAATATTACCCGCATCCCCCCTAACTAGCAGTTTCCCTGAACCTTTAAGGTATCCTCAATAATACTGGCAAAAACGTTTGCACCACCTTTGTTTAAGTGTATCCCGTCTCTACCAAACAAATTCCTTCTACTACAAGTGTGGGCCAAGCTGATAGAAATTTCTTCCCAAAAGCCTTGCAGAGTCGTTCAAGTCTTGTCTTGAGTTAATCCACAAGGCTTTTAACATATAATCCCTACTCCACCTATCCTTATTACAAAAAATATTCCCCATTTCCCTGACAATAGAGTCTCCTAATAAAACAGTCCTTTTGAACCGGAGTAGTTTGCACTTGGTTTTTCTGTTTTGAGGCCTGAATTAGGAGTGCATCACTTGGTAGCTTGCTGGAGTCGAGTCCCTGACGTGCTCCCAGATACATTATTCTCGAGGGCAAGCACCTGTTTTTTCAGTGACTCAAATTGTTCCATCAGTGCATCAAATTGTAATTTAAGATCGTTGCACTCCTTACATCGATCATAAAGAAAATAATCTCCAGGTGAGCTATGATTAGTCACCAGGTCGTCCTTGAAAAACATTCCACAGGTTCCGCAACGGATTAAATCATGAGTCACAATACCCTGTGATGTGTTTAAGGCAGAACTTGTAATTAGCACTATAAAATTAGCTAAATATCAATGAAAATTAACTTTAAAAAATGATATCTATAATATTATAAAAATCAAACTACAGGAAAACCTATAACAAAATTATCCAACAATATATTAAATAAATCAAATATTTAAAAGCAGTAATCAACAGTAATCCAATCCACTAAACTGAAGAGCTCTGATGAAGCGTGTCTGCTCACCTCGAATGCCAACACTCGATTATCTTGCATTGAAAGCTTATTACACATGGGCAACATTTTCTGGGGATGTAAATGCAACAGACCAAGGGAAGATGGATATGTGTCAATTTTGGACAACGTTTGCCATCCTTGATTGAATACGCAACATTTCAAGAGCCTGGAATGATGTAACAACAACTTGTATGAGCAGAGTTTTGAAAAAACTTCTAAAACATTCTGAGCTTAACAGTGAAGGCTTCAAAAGATGAGCTGATCTCTTCTGTTACCAAATAAATTGTAAACTTAGCCCAGGAGGTGCAACTAGTCCTGGAGGACCAAGGTGTAGATGAGCTTATGGATGAATGAGGTGAAGATTTAATAACAGGAGACCTCGCCCAGTGGAATGCACAAAGAATTGAGGAGCAAGGGAGAGCCGAATCTGGTGAGAAATCGGAGCAACCCAAGAAGCACTTCAAATTAAAGGAAATGGCAGAAGCATTTCATAAAATTCAGGAAGGTGTCTCTATGTTTGATGGAATGAATGAAAACAATGAACGTTTCTTGAAAATAGAAAGAAAAGTTGAAGCTTGCTTAATGGCTTATCATGAAATTTATTAAGAGAAAAGAGAAACCTACGAAACAGATGAAGATTGAAGAGGTCATATCGCGTACTACCTCCCTGATCTCTACCCAACCTACAACACCCTATGATTAATGTTTAATGCAGTGTTCCATCTTCATTTCAGATTTTACCATCTTCATTCCTTTTAAGATAAAATCTGTCTTTCTCCTTTAATTACTTCTTGGATGCACGAATAATATTATTTGTTCTAAAGCGTTAGAATTGTAGGACAATTTTTTTAGTGTCGGAATTGGGTGATCTGAACGGCCAAATCTGGCAGGAAGGGCAATTGTAACAACAGTTCATAACCTAATTCATTGATTTTCTTCACATTTAACAAGCTCTGCAAGAATTGTGAGCATGTCTATCTGGATAGTGAGTGGCCCCAGATACCAAGCGTTTTTCGAGACCAAGCGATATTACTGTGACTTATAGAGAGCTCTTGACAAGTGATTAAAGTTATTTTTAAGTTCTCGTCTTTCTCTCAACAGTCTTATTTAAAACAGTTCTACAGTAAACCCCCACTATTCGCAGGGGTTACGTTCCTGAGAAATGCTGCGAATACCGAAAACATAAATACTGAGTTATGGCTCCCATAGTAATAAAGGGGTTCTGTTCCAAAGTATTAAATATATAAGAAAAACTAGTCTAAAATTTTGTCTATGTGTATTTTGTCTATATATGTACCTTCATAATATGACTATGTACATAGGCAGTACATAGTGAAATGCAAGCATATGGCATCGAAATGAAAATAAGAAACAATTTAATATTAAATGTAATGTTTATTAGAAATTTCAAACAAATCTTTCGAACCAGCACCTTTGCTAGCTAAAAAAACTTATCCTGCCAGTGCTATCACCAGTTTCGCTAAAGTGTTGATAACGGAGTTTTGCTCTTTCACGAATGATGAGTGAACTTAATGTAATTTTATTTTGAGTTTGGTCTTCTATCCACAAATTTAAAGCCTTTTCCATTTTTTCTCATTTAACATCATGAGTTACAGAGCAAATTTTTGAAGCAATTAGTGCATTTTCATGGACACTACGGCGGATTTTTTCTTCCGATTTTTTGATTGATCGTACCATTGACTCATTGATTTTATAATGCTTTGCCACTGAGGAGACACTTTCACCATTAGAAATTTTGTCTAATAACTCAATTTTATTTGCTAATGTCATCACCTTCTTTGATATTTTCACATTTCCCTTGTTATTCGTAGCCATATTTTTGTACGGGTTAGAAAGAACTTGTCCACAATAAAGTCACTTTCTTCCATTAACACGCTCGAAAAAGTCTGTTTTACAATGCAAAATGGTAGATTTATCACTTTTGTAAGCATATCAATTTATAAATTGATAAATTTATTCAATTTATAAGCATATAAATTAAAAGCAAACGGCGAAACCTTCCATGACAAGCGCATAACACATACTGAACAAGCATTAGCGAGAAACATCCACGCTCGTGATTTTGTAATCCCTCTCCCCCCACCCACTGAGTGCTGTTTTGACCAGGAAAGATAATTTTAGCCCTGCCCATGTTTTTTTATGGCGGAAAATTTTCACGGCGCTTTAAAATTCGCATTTTTTTAGGTTTCATTTTATATTAAATCAGCGACCGCGAATACAGATACAGCGAATAGCGGGGGTTTACTGTACTTGAAAAATACGGCCCCTTCCGTCAGAAACTCACAGCTATGGGGATTGAAAGAGATCTGCGGTGCCATTGTGGAGAAGAAGAGTCCTGGGGGCATCTCATGTATGAGTGCCCTGCCTATGACAACAGTAGAATCAAGTTTGCTACCGCAATTCAAAGGAATCCACGTAAGCAAGAGTCCTCGCTGCTGCTCGATGAAAACACATACAGGCCACTAACTGTGTATGCGCAGGAAATCTTCGCACTGAGGCTAGCCAAGATTGCTGAAATGAAAACAACATTGGATCATGCTGCCCAAGGCCTGAATCAGACTGGCATGGGTTAGCTCCTTCTCCGCTAGAGGACACTGCCTTGACAACTTGCTAATCCTTTAAGGGTAGGAACACGGCTGGTACCATTCTGGTGCGGGATACTGCTGCAAACCCCTTATAGGGTAGGATCAGCCGGCATCGTTCTGGTGCGGGATTGGTGGCACTCTGGAGAACTTCTGAGTGCGGGATACAGAGTCTATTGGCCTCTGGTGATCATGCAGGGGCACCTGTCCCCTGCTACTTTAACTCCCACTCCCAGACCCCTATTTTCACCTCACAAAGAGCGGACTGCTCCTTAACTTCAGTCCGTCCTCCTTTCCCTCTTTCTGTTCCTTCTAACTCGTACTCCTGCTCTGTTTTCTCCCCCCCCCCACTTTTTTTTTAAATTTATTTTTTTTTATTTTATTTATTTTTTTATTTTATTTATTTATTATTATTATTTTTTTATTTATTTTTTTTTTTTTTTCACTTGACCTTTGTCAGGAAGCTTAGGCAACCCTGGCAAAGGCCAGCCAGAGTATAATGGGCAGCCTGGCTCACCTCCCAGTGGTGGTGGCGGGCAACGTGGGGTCCCACTAGGGGCTCTGCGGCCAAGCAGCCAGAGACACAACAACAAAACATAACACTACTCTGACAGAAACCAGACATTACACTTTTTCTGGCTTTTACAGAGATTCTGTACTTCTTCCCAAAGTACCATGGTGCAGATGTGGGACACCACAGGTGGCGCCTTTTACAAAACACTATGCCACTATGTACTTGAAAAATGGGAGGGCGCTGTTGTCTGCCTACTTGGTTAGTCGCACATGTTTACTACTCCAGATTTTGCTTTTAAAAATTAATGTTAACAATGAGTTTTGTTTTAAAACATATACCAACGGATTTCTCGTCGTGTGGACTTTCTTGGGAGTAAGTTTATTTTTGATTTTTTTGTTCTCCGCTGGGATATTTTCTTTATTTATCTGGCGCTATTGTCTGTGGGCCGGGTCACCACGCCGCCATAGACATAGCATTGGAGAGTGCAGTCACTCTATCTTGGCCGCCCCGAAAGTATCTAGGCGACCTTGACTGGGGGTGGGTTTCCCCCCTTGTGTGCTGACAGTGGATAGATTTGCTTGTGACTTGAGTGCGCTTGAACATTCCGGCAGCTCTGCTGACCTTGAAATTCTCACCAGGTTTTCTCTCACTGACCTTTCTCCCTTGCTGACCGACGGCAAAAAGAAGATCTGTATTGTCTTCCTTGCAGCGTCTACTGTGCTACAACTGATTCTATCATGTTTTCTGTATTCCCTCCTCCCCACTTATTCAAATTTTCCGCGACTGACTTTCAACTCCTCCCGTTTCTTGCCCCAAATTGACGCATGAACTTGTGCTTCATCGCATGCATCCTGCAGCTGTTGTGGAGGACTTTACGCCATATAGCTTACATCCCGCTAAACCAGAGAGCCCTGCAAATCTGAAATCGTAGGGAAATGGAGAATGGAATGGAAAAGACAGGGCTTGGTGTTCCAAGCACAATTGAGGTCACGCCACCAACACAGGGGACACAACCAAACTCAACCGAAAGAACAGAAGAGACCAAGTATCGAAAATCGGTCACAAAGAGGCAAAATACAAAATCGACGTTACCGAAATTTGATCGGGGAAACCCGGAGTACAAGTGAGGCCAAGCGATCAGATGGGAGGGGCATAAAGAACGGCATAAAATGCCGGAGGGAACCATCGTACGCCCGACACTCCTACAGGGAACTGTGTCAGAGCAGACACTCCTACTGCATATGGCCCTCGAAAATATAATGAAGGAGAATAGTAATAGGATCTCTTCATCCATCCGTGCAGCAATAATCCTGCAATGGAATAAGCTGGAGACCATACTAATGAACACACACATACAAATTACCAGAGAACAATGGCAACCCTGGAAGCCCTACGTGCAGATGGCGGCAATCAAATGCCGCAGTGCACCCCATCATATGCTCAAGCGCTGAGGAATACACCCACAGAAACACTGAGAATGGGCAAGGCCACAGAAGCTAAAAAGAAAACACTTCTGCCAACGCCCAATATAGTCATTTTATTGAGGAAATCAAGAAAAAAGTAATCGAAAACCTCAGAGAAGAATTCGGAGCAACCAGAATAAAAGCCATAAGAAAGACCAGAAATCCAGGCATAGTAATAGAAACGGAGAGTAAGGAAGAAGCAGAAGGAATTATAACTAACCCCAAGATCCCTACACTGGGCCTCACAGCGGAGGCCCCAAAGAGAAAAAGGCCCTCGGTGGTTATCTTCAACATTGACCAGGATTTGACCCCTGAACTTCTGGCGGTGGAGATCTACAGGAAGAATCTAAAAAGTGCACTCCCAAACCGGGATGGGAAAGTGCTGGTTTTCCCAAAATACAAAACCAGAGTAAATAACAGTGGCAACTGTGATTGGGTCATAGAACTTGCCCCTGAGGCTTGGCGAATCCTACGAACACAGAGTACCATCTATTTGGAGTGGATCAGTCATAAGTATAGGGAGCATGTGGCAGTAATAAAGTGCTATAGGTGCTGCAAGTATGGCCACACCTCCCATACCTACAACCAGAAAGAAGCTATGTGTGGCCACTGCTCAGAGAAAGGGCATGAATTTAAAAACTGCCCAAACAAGGAGAAAGATCCCATATGCGTCAATTACAAATCCCTGAAGCTGGACCACACACACACTCCATACGGGATGCAAAATGCCCAATGTACCAAAAAGTAAAGAGTGTATTCCAACAACAAATTGATTATGGGGACACACCATAAGGAATATAACTACGGAATTCTGAAGATACTCCAGATCAGTGGACAGCGTGCCAGGGCAGTGGTTGACCAGGTGCGCCACAAAGCCGATGAAGAAAATTCCGACATCATCCTTATCCAGGAGCCCTATACACACACACAAAGCAGGTCAGGGGATTCCCAATGAGTTATAAAATTATCAAGAGTGATGAGGATACCCCATGGGCAGCAGTGGTAGTGAGGAATCCGGAAATAGCGGCAACAAAATTACCACAGCTCTGTACGCCCTGGGCCGCCTGTGCCCATATAATCAGCTCAATTGGGAGCTTCTGCGCAATTTCATTGTACTGCAGACCTGGTGTGGAAATCGACTTTGCTATCATATCTCCAATCCGTCCAGTCAACCATAGCAGGACAAAGAATAATTGTAGGAGCAGATGTAAACTGCCGCTCCCCTGTTTGGCACAGTGCCACACGGGACCGCTGCGGAACCAGAAAGACAAAGGCTGGACAAATTCCTGGCAAATTCAATCCTCACAGTCAAAAACCAACCCTTTAACCTACCAACATTCTGCAATACCTTGTGGGAAGCCACGATTAATATAACCCTGACCACAAGGAATATTGAAGCCCACATGACCGATTGGACAGTGCAAAATGCCTGGACCACATCAGATCACCGTACAATAACCTACCAAATCAGAAGATCAATGACAAAAATAACTACAAACAGTAGTTATTTTTGTCATTTGTCACCAAAGACAATTGGCAAACAGATTCGCAATCCAAAAGGCAGACTTGGAACTCTTCAGAGTACAACTGACCAGCAAGGCGCAAACAATGCTGGAGGAACTGGCCAGACAGGCGGTGGACAGTGAGATTAAAAACCCAGATACACTCCAAGAGAAAATCACCAGTCGAAGATTTCCCCTATAGAGAAAATTTCCCCTACAGTCGGGGACATGCCCTGGTGGACTCCAGAATTGAAAAGATTGAGAAAACAGGTCCAGACAAAATGGAAGGAATTCCAAAGAGCACGGAGTACATGGCCACCAACAGAGGTAGCAGTACTACGGCAACAATACAAAGAGGTGCGAAACACCTATACAGAAAAAATTAAAAAGAACAAGCGAGCCTCTTGGGAAAACCTGGTCTCCAAGACAGGGAACGAGAACCCCTGGGGCGTAGTGTATAAAATCACCGCAAACAAGCTCCCCAGGGGAGAAGCATCCAATGTAACGAGGATGCTCAATGGAAGCCTGACAAAAACGTGGGAGGAATCGATTACCAATATCCTTAGTGCTATCATCCAGATATCCTTAATGAACAACAAAAGGTAATATGCCAGGCAAACCAAACGTATAGAACCCAAGAAATAGAACTGCCCTTCACAGTAGATGAATTACAGGGTCCGGCCTTGCAAATGCACAACAGGAAATGTCCCGGCCCGGATCTCATAGAACCAGAGATGGTCAAAAAAGCCGTGGAATATATACTGTACCTGATACTTAATCTCCTCAACCGATGCCTGGAAACTGGGAAATTCCTGACAAGTTGGAAGACTGCATACCTAAAACTTATCTTAAAAAACCCAACAAAACCTCCGGACCAACTGGCCTCATATTACCCCATAGTCCTACTCTCTACCCTAAGCAAACTCTATGAAAGGCTGCTCCACAAAAGGATCATGAACCATTACAAAACCGCCACCTGGAATCACCCAGGCAATATGGATTCAAACTGAATTTCTCGACCATTGAAGCAGTCCAAAACCTCATAACCAAGGCAACCCAAAGTAACAAGAAGTATTTTTTGGTAATAGCAGTGGATTTTGCTGGGGCCTTCGACACCGTCTGGTGGCCCAGCGTCCTTGGCAGACTCTGGAAAGCAGCACTCCCAGAAAACTTGTATAACAGTGTCCGGGCATATCTGTCGGATAGGAAAATTGAGTTCGTCACAACTTTCCGAAGAGTTGTTAAAAGCGTCCGAAGGGGCTGCCCACAGGGATCTGTCCTGGGGCCACTAATGTGGAACATGGTTTTTCTTGACTTCTTGGCTCTGGACCTGGGAAATGTGGCCAGTCAGGCCTTTGCTGATGATCCCATTTTAATGGTGGAAGCAGTCTCCAGAATGGGACTTGAAACACAGCCACACCAAGCACTACAAACCTTACAGAATTGGGCAAAAACACATATGTTAATGATTTACACTGACAGTGGTAGAGAATGAAAAGGACCTGGGGGTAATTGTGCAGGCAGATATGAAGTTCTCTGAGCAGTGCAGACGGGCTTCAAGAGTAGCTCATGGTGTCTTATCAATGATATACAGGAATTTTTCTACCAGGGATAAGGAGGCGATTATTCCCTTGTATAAGACAATGGTCAGGCCACACCTTGAGTACTGTATACAGGTCTGGAGGTCTCATTTCAAGAAGGATGTAGAGCTGTTGGAACAAGAACAAAGAAGGGCAACAAAATTAGCGAATGGAACGAAGGGTTGCTCTTACAAAAAAAAGGCTTAAGTTTTGCAGATTACAACAGTGGACCCAACACCGAATCCTGTGGGACTCCACTAATAACATTAGTCCACGAAGAGCAGCACCCATTAATTACCACCCTCTGTCTTCTCCCACTTAACCATCCTTTTATCCATTGTAGCAACTTACCCTTAATACCATTCTGCTCTAATTTGTACAATAGTCTTTCATGCGCAACAGTGTCAAAAGCTTTCCTGAAATCCAAATATATAATATCAGAATTATTTTTTGCATCCAGTTCCTTTGTAACCACATCATAATATCCTATCAAATTTGTCAGACAAGACATTCCCTTAACAAACCCATGCTGTGTCTGAATTATTGCTGCAGTCTTGTCTAGATGATCCTGCAATGCATCTTTAACCAGAGACTCCATTATTTTACCCAGAACAGAAGTTAAACTAACTGGTCTGTAATTACTCGTGTCACCCTTCGTTCCCCCCTTTGTGAATTGGGGATACATTTGCACATCTCCAGTCCATGGGAACCTCCCCTGAGTCCAAGGATGCTCTCATAATTATGGCTAAGAGTTTGCTTAGTTGCTTTGCTGTCTCCTTTAATATAACTGGATAGATCTCATCCACCCCAGATGCTTTTCTTATGTTTAACTTCAACAATTTCTCCTCCACTTTGCTCTCAGTTATTACAAAATCATTAAGTATCCTGCTACAATTTGATAACCTTCTGCCATTTTCAAACCTTAATAATTCCTCATGTGTGAATGTAGATGCAAAATACTCATTCAGTTTGTTTGCTATCTGAGCTGGATCATCAACAGTCGAACCATCGATGTCAAGTGGACCAATCAGACTCATCCCCTTCCTTTTAGACTTTATATAAGTAAAGAAATACTTGCTGTTTTTCTTAGGATCTTTTGTCAAGGATTTCTCATAATCTGCGTTCGCCTGCCTAACCTCCTTTTTGACCTGATTACAGACTAGCTTATATCTGCCATAGGCTTCTGAGTCGCTTGATAATTTATATGCATCCCATGCATTTTTCTACCCTGTTACGAGTCTCATTAGTTCATTAGATAAACATTTAGGCCTAAACCTTATTTCTTAATAGGTATGAAACTTTTAGTAGCATCCACGATTAATTCCTTGAATGCTTCCCACTTAGAATTTACTGTTGGTAACATCGTCAGTTTATCCCACTGTACAGAATTTAAAAACTTACTGAGACGACTGTACTCACCATTACGGAAGCAAAAACCATTTCCTTTACCCCTGATGGTAATTATATCTTTAAGTAAATCCCACATCAGTACACTGTGATCACTGCCACCTAGTGGTTCCTTTATCTGCAAATTCTTAATACACGAATGATCACTGCTGATAACCAGAACAAGAGTATTAATCTCTCTGGTTGCCTCCCGAACATGCTGTTGCAGAAAACAATCATCCAATAAATCCACAAAAGTCTGACTAGTGTGTGAGTGACCAACCCACAAGTTCCAGTCAATATCTGGGAAGTTAAAATCCCCCCCCCCCATTATAAGACATTCTGATTTACCCGCCCACTCTATTTCTCTGTATAATTGTTTATTTTATTCATTCGAGTCATTAGGCCTATAACACAGTCCTACTCTTATTTTTACTTTCGCAGTGCTTATGTTACACCAAACTCAACAGTGCACTGTTCATCTATATCAACTGGGTGCACTTCTTTTGATTTTATATTTTTTCTTAATTAACAGCATAACACCTCCTCTCTTTCTATCCTGTCTGTCCTTTCTGTACACATTGTACTCCCCAAATTCCAGTTCTGCATTCCTTATATCTGTGTGACACCATGTCTCTGCTATCCCAACAATATCCGCCTTTGATGTCTTGATCAACACTTCAAATTCATCAAATTTATTTATTATACTTCTAGCATTGTATACATGCTATACATGCTCCTATTCCTAGTTACCCTAACACATCCCATATACCCACCTATTTCAGGATGACTGCCATCCGTCCCTGAAACCTCCAAAACCCCTCGCTCCAGGTCGCTACTTATTCTAATAGAAGTTGTGCAAGAATCACCTTCACCTCTGCCTACGGCTGCTGTTAAACTATTAGTTCTTATATCCCTCCAAGCTATCAGTTTTCCGACCCACCTAACACTGCCTCGATAGCATCAGCAAATATTCTTGCACCCTTTCTATTTAAGTGTATCCCATCCCTGTAGAAGCAGTCTCTCCTGTTAACAAGTACAGACCAGGCTGAAAAAAATTCTATCCCTTGAGCCTTACACAATCTTTCCAGAGCCGAATTGATCGACAAGGCTCTCATCATACACTCCCTCCTATCGTGTCTGGGCAGAATTGCAGACACTTTCAAATTCAACCCTAATTGTCGGCTTTTGTTCAACAGTGACCTGTACTTGTTAAGTAATTCTGCCGATCTCCTACTCTTAATATCATTAGTGCCAACGTGTACAACTGTATCACATTTTCTGCCCTTAAAAGATGATATCCGTTCTACAATGTCATCAACCTTGCCCCTGGCAGACATACCCTGGTCTTGTTCCACCTATCCTTTTTACAAAGCATGTTACCCGTTTCCCTGACAATAGAGTTACCAACAATTACTAGTTCCTGTGGGACCAGTGCATTCTGCCTTAGGGGTTGCCACTGTGTTGTGTAATGACCAAGTGCAAGCTCTGGCATTGATGTGGGAAGCTGAGAGCTAATGGGCCTGTCAATTTAGATCATTCAAGGGCATCCATCCTGTCCTTCAAACTCTCATATAGGCCCATAACAACGCTGAGTTGTCGCCTGATTTCCTTGCACTCCTTACATCCCCCATGGCAATATCATGTTCCTTTCCAGAGAGTTCGGCAAACATTTCACAAGTTGCACATTTTTTTAGGTTGTGATACTTGAGAATTGCACCCCTCAGTTTTCCCCCGAGTCACAGCACTCCTGCCAGTTTGTCCCCGTTGCTTTGCTGCTCTAGTTTGGGGCATGATATTTTAAAATAATAAGATCAATAAATTAAATTAATTAAATGTCAATACTACGCTATCTAATAGAAACAGTATTACTCTGTATAATTATGCGTTAGAGCTACCTAGCTACCTCAATTAAAAATTTGAATTCCCTACCACTATATACAAAAACAATGGCCGCAAGATTTGAACAAAATAACAGTTTCTGAACTAACAGCATATGTGTTTCTTAACTAACTGCATAACCCCTCCTCCCTTCCTGTCCTGCCTATCCTTTCCTGTGCAGAATTGGAATTTTAGGACTACACATTGTACTCCTAAAATTTAAATTCTGCGCTGCTTATATCTGTGTGACACGACGTCTCTGATATCCCAACAATATCTGCCTTTGATGTCTTGACTAGGACTTCAAGCTCATCAAATATATTAACTATACTCTTAACGTTTGTGTACATGCAAGTATACATGCACCTGTTCCTACTGTTGGTTACCCTAGCACAGCCCATGTATTTACTTATTGCAATTTCTTACTAAGATTAGTAAAAAGCTTGGATCCGTTTTGCATCTATAAGTACTAGGAAAGCAGACAGCTAGAAAGTTTGACACAAAATAAATAAAATAAACAACAAATATGAAAGAATTTCTCCTTTTATAAAATGGAATTGACAAAATATAGCTAAACCAAAAGACATAGCAAATGCTTTCGGTGTAGAACATTTTAAAAAATATCAGATCGTAACTCCTATTAGCAAGCTTTCCAAAAACATAAAGCCCATGCAGAAACATATAGATTGAATTTCTCTAGTATAAACAAAGAATCCTATAACCAACCTCTCACCCTCAGAGAACTTTATAAAGCATTTCAAAAATGAAACAAAGTGAAGCAGATCTAGATGAAATATAGTATACATGATGGTACAAAAATTAGATGTGAATTGTTTGATATCGTTGCTCCTCTTATATAACAGAATATACTTAGAAAATGTCTTTCCAAACCAATGGTGCCATGCAGTAGTCTGTCTTTCCCAAACCAGATAAAGATATCATAAATCCAAATCACTCTTGCCCAATAGCCTTAACCAGCTGCCTTGGAAAAATACTTGAAAAAATTATAAATGCCCGACTAATGGAGTTTTTAGAAACCCATAATCTAATAAACTCAGCCCAATGTGGTTTCAGAAAGAACAGGTGCACCCTAGACTTAATGATAAAAGCAAAAAGGAACATAAGAAATGCCTTCATAAGAAAAGAGCACTTAGTAATGATATTTTTTGATATAAAAAAGGTGTATGACACAGCTTAGAGATATAGAATACTTAGAGACATTTATAACTTTGTAATGAGAGGACATCTACCAGTGTATATCCAAAATTTTTTGCTACAACGAACTTTACAAGTTAAGGTATTAAGCACACTATTGGAAGTCTTTGTGCAGCAAGAGGGAGTACCACAGAGATTTTGATTTTTATGCCCTGTTCGTCATAAAAATCAAAAATAGCTAAAACAAGTACCGAATACCATAGATGCAGCACTTTATGTTGATGATTTTAGCATTTCTTGTCAATCACAAAACATGTGAACAATAGAGCGTCAACTACAAACAACAATTAATAAAATAACTACATGGACTCAAAACAATGCTTTAGAATCTCTAAGCAAAAAACAGTAAGAATACACTTTTATTGGAAAAGAAACTTACACCCAGACCCAGAATTAAAGCTAGAAGAAGAAGAAGAAGAGGTAATCCCAATAACAACGAGCACAAATTTTGTCTGATTAATCCTGGATAAAAAACTAACCTTTTTAGATCACATAAAGTGACTTAGAATAAACTGTCTAAAGAAATTAAATATTCTGAGAGTCATATCTGCAAAAAATTGGGGAGCAGACAGGTACACCTTGTTACATCTGTATAGAAGCTTGATAAGATCCAAACTCGATTACGAGGCACTTCCAGTTCTGCAAAACCAAGTCCATTAAGATGATTAGACCCTGTACACCGTAGCGCACTATGCATAGCCTTGGGAGCATACTGTACTTCTCCAGTTCAGGGTCTCTATGTTGAGGCTTATGAACCACGACTTCAGAAGACAAGAACTCCTATCTTATTCAGCTAAAATAAAATGTTTTCCAAATCATCCTGTGTTCAAAACATTATATACAACATTATGGAAAAATATGTACAGAATACACCCAACAGTTAACAAACCAGCAAACATACACAAGGAGCTACTTCCAATTTGGTCTCTTGATTTCAACAAATCAGCTATCATACGAAACACATCGACCCCCCCCCCCCCCAAAATAATATCTGTGATACCTGCTTCCACTCTTGGGGAAAACATTCCCTACCAGGAAGAAGCTTTCAACAACTAGATGCTGCATAACTAGAGAAATATCCACAATAAATGCAAATATATACAGATGGATCAAAAACCAATAAAAAGTAGGCATGGCAGTAGTTTTCTGATACTAAAATAACCGAAGTTCTCTCAACAGAATGTAGCATCTTCACTCCTGCTATCTTATACAAGCATTGAACTAAAAGCAGTGAAGTTAGCAATAGACCAAATATGGCAGCAAAAGCTACCCCATAGTCTGATCTTTACATATTCCCTCAGTGTAAAGCAAGCAATACAATGCGACACACAGAATTTCCATCTACCTCTGAGTCATATCCAAGTCACCCTAAACAAACTCTTTAAAAGAAAACAAAGCATTATGTTTTGAAATGAACAAGCAGACCATGTGGCAAAAATGGCAGCAGGCATCCTTACTTCAACCACCAAAGTACCATTTACAGACATAGTCTCAAAGCGAACAGCAAAAAACAGTGACAAAGAATATGCAGCAAGCAAACTCATAATAAACTTTTTCAAATTAAACCAGTTTTAAAGCAATGGAAATTTAGTGAAAGAGATGTCCGAAAAGAAGTAGTAACTGCTGGGAGTATTGGTGGAACAAGTAAATACATGGGATGTGTTAGGGTAACTAAGAGCAGAAACAGGTGCATGTATACTTGCATGTACACCAATGCTAGGAGTAGAGTTAATAAATTTGATGAGCTTGAAGTGCTAGTCAAGACATCAAAGGCAGATATTGTTGGGATATCAGAGACATGGTGTCACACAGACATAAACAGTGCAGAATTGGAATTTGGGGAGTACAATGTGTACAGAAAGGATAGACAGGACAGGAAGGGAGGAGGGGTTATGCTGTTAGTTAAAAAAACATATAAAATGTAAAGAAGTGCATTCAATTGATGTGGGCGGACAGTGCAATGTTGAGTCTGTTTGGTGTGACATAAGCACTGCGAAAGGAAAAATGAGAGTAGGTGTGTGTTATAGGCCTAATGAATCTGATGAGTATAATGAGCAGTTGTGCAGAGAAATATAGTGGTCCAGTAAATTAGAGTGTCTTATAATGGAGGATTTTAATTTCCCGGATATTGACTGGAATTTGTGGATTGGTCACTCACATGCTAGCAAGGCTTTTGTGAATTTATTGGATGATTGTTTTCTACAGCAGCATGTTCGGGAGGCAACTAGAGGGAGTAATACTCTTGATCTGATTATCAGCAGTGATTCTTCATGCATCAAGAATCTGCAGATAAAGGAACCACTAGGTGGCAGTGATCTCAGTGTGCCGAAGTGGGATTTACTCAAAGAGTAAATCCCACGAAGCTACGGAGGTGTGGCACCTCCGTAGCCGGGAAGGCAGGAGCAGCAGTGCGTGGCACAAGCTTCTTGATTAGACTGGGGTTCGAGCCCTTGACCACCAAATACAGAGAATGTGGGAGGGTCAGGGAATGACCATCGCATATCACTGGAGCAATATGGCCTTAGTTTCTAATGCTCCTAAAAACCAAAAAACTCAGAGGTAACTACCATCAAGAGTAAAGGGAAGGGTTTTTGCTTTCGTAAAGGTGACTATGGTGATCTGAGATAGTATTTAAATTCTATATGGTGGAACTAACTGTTGATGTTACCAACAGCAAATTAAAAATGGGAAGCATTCAAAGAATTAATTTTGGAAGCTACTAGGCTTTTCATACCAACAAAGAAATATTGTTCAAGATATAGGGCTAAATGGATGTCAGATGAACTAATTAGACATGTGACAGAGAAGAAAAATGCATGGGATATTTATAAATTAATGTGACACAGAAGCCTATGATAGATATAAGCTGGTCTGTAACCAAGTTACAAAGCAGATTAGGCAGGCGAAGGCAGATTACGAGAAATCTTTGGCAAAGGATGCAAAACAAAACAGCAAAGAGTTCTTTACTTATGTAAACTCTAGAAGGAAGGGAATGAATCAGATTGGTCCACTTGATATCGATGGTTCAACTGTTGATGATCCTGCTCAGGTAGCTAACAAACTAAATGAATATTTTGCATCGACGTTCACAGATGAGGAGTTATTCTGGGAGGGGAATGCCAGAGGTGTATTCAGCTCTGTCAGTAAGCCAGATAATCTTGTAATAACAGAGTAAAGTGGAGGAGAAAATAGTTGAAGATAAACACAAGAAATGCGGGGTGGATGGAATCTATCCAGTTATATTAAAGGAGGCGGCAAAGGAAGTAAGCAAACCCATAGACATAATTATGAGAGCTTCCCTGACTCATGGGAGGTACCCATGGACTGGAGATGTGCAAATGTAACCCCAGTCCACAATGGAGGATCAAAAGGAGTTAAACTTACAGGTAATTGCAGACCTGTTAGTTTAACTTCTGTTCCAGGGAAATTTTCTGTTCCAGGGAAATTAATGGAGGCACTGGTTAAAGAAGCATTGCAGGATCATCTAGTCAAGACTTCAGTTATAGCTCGGACACAGCATGGGTTTGTTAAGGGGAAGTCTTGTCTGACTAATTTGATTGGATACTATGATGTAGTCACAAAGGAACTGGATGCAAGGAATAACATTGATATCATATATTTGGATCTTAAAAAAGCATGATACTGTTGCACATGGAAGACTGCTGCACAAATTGGAGCAGGGTGGCATTGGAGGCAAATTGCTGCTATGGATAAAGGGATGGTTGAGCTGGAGAAGACAGAGTGGTAATCAATGGACACTGCCCTTTGTGGACTAATGTTATTAGTGGAGTCCCTCAGGGTTCAGTGTTGGGTCCATTGTTGTTTTCTGTATTTATAAATGATATTGATGGTGGTATATCGGGTTTGATGTCCAAGTTCGCAGACCATATGAAGGTTGGCAGGGTTGTAAAGGACACTAATGACAGTACGCTGCTGCAACAGGATCTAGAAAAGTTGAGCAGATGGGCTGAGCGGTGGCAAATGAAGTTTAACTTTGACAAAAGTAAAGTACTACATGTGGGAAGCAGTAACCCCAGAGTAAAGTACCAACTTTGTGGTACTACATGACAGTGGTAGAGAATGAAAAGGACCTTTCACTCTCTACCACTGTCAGAGAATGTAAAGGACCTGGGGGTAATTGTGCAGGCAGATATGAAGTTTTCTGAGCAGTGCAGACGGTCTGCAAGAGTAGCTCATGGTGTGTCTTGTCAATGGGTTGCTCTTACAAAGAAAGGCTTAAGTTTTGCAGATTACAGTGTCTGGACACTAGGCATCTTCAAGGTGATCTGATTGAGGTGTATGAAGTCTTGAATGGTTTGAGCATGCTCAATGCTGGTGTAATCTTTCCTCTTGCTAAGAATAATCACCTGAGAGGGCATAAATTCAAATTGAGGAAAGACAGTTGTAGGACAGATGTGCAAAAGTTTGCCTTTAGCCAGCAGGTAGTTTATTGGTAAAACAGACTTCTGTCTTTTGTTGTGGAAGCTGACAGCCTAAATAAATTTAAGGCTGAGCTGGACAGGTATTTTGAGTGAATGGAGGGATAAAATGGGCGTATTTTTTTTTTTTTTTTTTTTTTTGGCTGATGCTGCATAAGCTTGTTTTTTCATCATATGCCTCTACTAATGCTAAATAAATTTTAGGTGAAAAAAATAATAAGAGAAGTATTTCACTACCAAAAATTAATAGGCTTATATAATATGATTTAAAAAACGAAAATCGTCGAAAGTCAACAAGTACATTTGAACTCCATCTCTTCATAAAGTCAGGTATTACTTATATCTAAAAGTTGGAAGAAAATAGACTAGGAAAGCAAAACTAAGAGAGATGCATTATGGCCACAGTAGCCGATGTGCCAACAACTAATAAATAACATCTTGGATAGTTCCTGTGAGTTAGGTTTTAATTGTTCATGGAATTTGAGGAGGAGGAAGAATAATTCCACCTGTAATGGATTTATGGATATGGTTTTTTTTTTCTCAAAAAAAAAAAAAAAAAAAAACCCGAAAAACAAAAAAACCTGACCCCCTTTGTAGTTATTGATGGCCATAGAAATTTTTTGCGGCAATGAGATCCTTCATGATTTAGCTATATGTGATAGTTGACCCCCCCCCCCCCTTTATTTTAAAAACTTACTCTTTCGGCTGCTACTACTACTACTATTATTATTATTATTATTAAGTGATCAAATCCGTGATCTTTTCCACAGATTCTGTTAATTTATTTATTTAGGCTCTCATCAACCAGTGCAATATCACCACTTTGAACAATTTATTTAGGCTGTCATCAATCAGTGCAATATGACCACTTTGCTTATTGGAGGCTTGAAGTGGTGAAACCTATGTTTAGTTTTTAGAGCAAAGTTTCTGGCATCCCCCCCCCCCCTCCCATACTTCTACCTCAACCCATGCATGATACTAAGTGCTGTAGGTTTTGATACCTTTCGTGTTTGGGGTTTTCATAAAAAAAAAAAAAAAAAAAAATATGCCTGACCACTTTATTAGGACCTTGAGGCTAATAATGTGATGAACTGCAGCAATACAGAATGATATAGAGTCATCAGGATGTTGAAAAGTGATAATAAGAGGAACATTGGAATTTCATGTACAAACCATCCTCAGTTCCTGGAGTCATATGGCTAGACAGTTGTATTGATATACGCTACTTTCAATTTTATTTCAAGGATACTCTGTGGGATTGAAACTGGAGATTGGACAAGCCATGGCAGATGCTTGAAATCTTCTGTGTGTTTCTCACCCAACTAAATGGTTGTGCAATAGACGGTAATCATCTGTGCAAACATGGGGCAAACATGAAATATTTCTTGATCTGCATAACTATATTCAATATCTAATTTGCATTGATGTTCAGATATGCTCTGCAACCCAAGATGATCTCCACTAGGATCAGAAGACCAAGGGCATTCTCCCACACTATTATATTTTCTCCACCAGCCCGAATTATTGGTATACAACAAGATGGTTCCAGTGCCTTATGTGGCTTCCTCCATGTATGTGCTCTTTCACTGGTTCTGAATGCTTAAATTGCAACTCAGCAGACCTCATGAATTAGAAATAATTTATTGTACAGCAGTTGCTGATTTTTGATGTCGAGGCCAAGCAATAAACTAACTAAAGATCAGAAAAAAAACATGAATTAGAAATATGAAATAAAAAGTATCTGCTATCAGTTTACTTTGTGGAATACTGTCTGTGCAATTTTTTTCATCAGTTTAAAAAAATCTAAAAAACCTGCTATTGAAGGGGTGGATAGCATTTCAGCCAAAACATAGGGTAATATTCTTTCCTTCATGTGTTTATTTATTTATTAAGCATTAGTAGAAGCATATGATGAAAAAACAAACTTATGCAGCATCAGCCAAAAAAAAAAAAAAAATACTCCCATTTTATCCCTCCGTTCATTCCAAATACCTGTCCAGCTCAGCCTTAAATTTATTTAGGCTGTCAGCTTCCACAACAAAAGACAGAAGTCTATTTTACCAATAAACTACCCGCTGGCTAAAGGCAAACTTTCGCACATCTGTCGTACAATTGTCTTTCCTCAATTTCAATTTATGCCCTCTCAGGTGATTATTCTTAGCAAGAGGAAGAATCCCATCAGCATTGAGCATGCTCAAACCATTCAAGACTTCATACACCTCAATCAGATCACCTTCCAGGTGGCTAGTGTTCAGACACTGTAATCTGCAAAACTTAAGCCTTTCTTTGTAAGAGCAACCCATTGACAAGACACCATGAGCTATTCTTGCAGACCGTCTGCACTGCTCAGAAAACTTCATATCTGCCTGCACATTTACCCCCAGGTCCTTTACATTCTCTGACAGTGGTAGAGAGTGAAAGGTCCTTTTCATTCTCCACCACTGTCATGTAGTACCACAGAGTTGATACTTTACTCTGGGGTTACTGCTTCCCATATGTAGTACTTTACTGTTGTCAATGTTAAACTTCATTTGCCACCGCTCAGCCCATCTGCTCAACTTTTCTAGATCCTGTTGCAGCAGCGTACTGTCATTGGTGTCCTTTACAACCCTGCCAACCTTCATATGGTCTGCGAACTTGGACATCAATATCATTTATAAATACAGAAAACAACAATGGACCCAACACTGAACCCTGAGGGACTCCACTAATAACATTAGTCCACAAAGGGCAGTGTCCATTTATTACCACTCTGTATTCTCCCACTCAACCATCCCTTTATCCATAGCAGCAATTTGCCTCCAATGCCACACTGCTCCAGTTTGTGCAGCAGTCTTCAATGTTTAGCAGTGTCAAAAGCCTTTCTAAGATCCAAATATATGATATCAAAGTTATTCCATACATCCAGTTCCTTTGTGACCACATCATAATATCCAATCAAATTGGTCACACAAGACTTCCTCTTAACAAAACCATGCTGTGTCTGAGCTATAACTGAAGTCTTGTCTGGGTGATCCTGCAGTGCTTCTTTAACCAGAGCCTCTTGAAAAGGATATTTCTAAATAGGCCTACGAGGCTGGGAAAACTCATGTTAAATAATTAAACTTCACACCAACCAGTGCTTGAAAATATTTTAATACTGTAACTAACTAAAAACACTGTACTTACAATAAAATGATTAAAACTAGTTTAAAATATTTAAAATATATAAATAAAAACAATTAAAATATGACTGAACACATATATTAAAGAATATTAATAATTAAAATATACCGTAACAACTGTAGCTTTTGGAGAAGGCAGTTTCCTTTCTCAACAGGGTATATGTTGCTGTATGCCACATCCTTAAATAGCAGGTCCACAGCATTTGTCACATGGTTCCCCAGGGATGTGATTGACAGGGATTGAAACTGTTATCTTGGGACACGATGAACGGTTTCGGGTGGCGTGCTCCCGAGCCATTTCCAGTTCTGAAGCGCAAATGGGAAATTCCAATCACATTCCTGGGGAACCATGTGACGAATGCCGTAGACCTGCTATTTAAGGATGTGGCATACAGCAAAATGTATGCTGTTGAGAAAGGAGACTGCTGTCTCCGAAAGCTGCAGTTGTGTTGTTAATTTATATGTATTTTTTATTTTTATATTTTACACTATATTTTAATTTTTAATATTCTTTAATATCTGTTTTCAATCATATTTTAATTGTTTTTATTTATATATTTTAATTGTTTTTATTTATATATTTTAATTGTTTTTATTTATATATTTTAATTGTTTTTATTTATATATTTTAAATATTTTAAACTAGTTTTAATCATTTTATTGTAAATACAGTGTTTTTAGTTATAGTATTAAAATATCTTCAAGTACTGGTTGGTGTGAAGTTTAATTATTTAACTCTTGAACAGAAGTTAAATTAACATGTCTGTAATTACTTGTTGCCCTTTGATCCTCCTTTGTGAATTGGAGTCACATTTGCACATCTTCAGTCCAAGGGTACCTCCCCTGAGTCCAAGGAAGCTCTCATAATTATGGCTAAGAGTTTGCTTAATTCCTTTGCTGCCTCCTTTAATATAACTGGATAGATCCCATCCACCCCAGGTGCCTTTTTTTTTGTTTGTCTTCAACAATTTCTCCTCCACTTTCCTTTCAGTTTTTACAAAATCATCAAACTCACTGCCAGAGTTTAATTCACATCTGGCATTCCCCCCTCCATGAATAACTCCTCATTTGTGAATGTAGATGCAAAATACTCATTTAGTTTGTTAGCCACCTGAGCAGAATCATCAACAATTAAACCAAAATATCCAGCTGACCAATCTGATTTATCCCTTTCCTTTTAGAGTTTATATAATTAAAGAAGTCTTTGCTGTTTTCCTTTGCATCCTTTGCCAAAGATTTCTCATTATCTGTCTTTTCCTGCCTAATCTCGTTTGGTTACAGACCAGCTCGTGACTTGGTTACAGACCAGCTTATATCTATCATAGGCTTCCATGTCACCCATTAATTTATATGTATCCCATGTATTTTTCTTCTCCACCACATGTCTCATTGGTTCATCTGACATCCATTTAGGCCTAAACCTTGAACAGTATTTCTTAATTGGTATGTAAAGCCTAGTAACTTCCAAGTTTAATTCTTTGAATGCCTCCCATTTTGAATTTACTGTTGGTAACATCATCATTTGGTCCCACTGTATAGAATTTAAATACTCTCTCTCTCAGACCACCATAGTCGCCTTTACGAAAGGAAAAACCCTTCCCTTTACCCCTGATGGTAGTTACCTCTTTGAGTAAATCCCACTTCAGCATACTGTCCTCATTGTCTTCTAGTGGTTGCTTTTTAATGCATGAAGAATCACTACTGATAATCAGATCAAGAGTATTACTCCCTCTAGTTGCTTCCCGAACATGCTTACATAGAAAACATTCATCCAATAAACCCACAAAAGCTTTTCTAGTGTGTGAGTGACCAACCCAGAAATTCCATCAATATCTGGGAAATTAAAATCCTCCAATTTATAAGACTCTCTGATATACTGGCCCACTCCATTTCCCTGTACAGTTTCTTATTATACTCATCAGAGTCATTAGGCCTATAACACACTCCTACTCTGAATTTTGATCTGCCATGCTTATGTCACACCAAACTGACTCAACACTGCACTGTCCAGTGATGTCGACTGGCTGCACTTCCTTGGATTTTGTGTTTCTTAACTAATAGCATAACCCCCTCCTCCCTTCCTGTCCTGTCTATTCTTCCTGTACGCATTTTACTGTACCCAAATTCCAGGTTTGCACTCCTTATATCTGTGTGACACCACGTCTCCTATATCCCAACAATATATGACTTTGATGTTTTGACCAGCACCTCAAATTCATCAAATTTATTTACCAAACTCCTAGCATTGGTGTATACACAAGTATACATGCACCTGTTCTTATTCTTAGTTTCCCTAACACAATCCATGTGTTTACTTGTAGCGCAATGACTCCCATGCAGTCTCTGAAATACTGGGCATCTTGTTTTCCAGGCTGCTCCTCATTCCAATAGAAGCCGTGCAAGAATCACTTCCACCTCTCCCAGTGGCTACTGTTAATCTATTAATCCTTGTATCATCCGTCAAGCTAGCAGTTTTCTTTCCCACCTAACACTGCCTCGATAGCATCCGCAAATATTCTCGCCTCCTTTCTATTTAAGTGTATCTCATCCCTGTAGAAGCAGTATCTCCTGTTACCAAGTACAGACCAGCCTGAAAAAAATTCTACCTCTTGATCCTTGCACAATCTTTCCAGGGCCAAATTGATTGACAAGGCTCTTGTCATATACTCCCTGCTATCGTGTCTGGGCAGAATTGCAGACACTTTCATATTCAACCCTAATTTACGACTTTTTTTTTCAACAGTGGCCTGTACTTGTTAAGTAATTCTGCTGGTCTCCTACTCTTAATATCATTAGCATACAACAATATGACCTTTTGTTCCCTTAAAAGATATCTGCTCTATAACGTCATCAACCTTTGCCGCTGGCAGACATACCCTGGTCCTGTTCCACCTATCCTTTTTACATACCATGTTTCCTGTTTCCCTGACATTAGAGTCACCGACAACTAGTAGTTTCTGTGGCAACAGTGCATTCTGCTTTGGGGGTTGCCGCTGTGTTGCATGATGATCCAGTGCAAGCTCTTGCGTTGATGTGGGCAGCTGAGAGCTTGATGGCCCCCCTTAATTTAGATCTTTCAACGGCATCTACCCTGTTCTTCAAGCTCTCATATAGGCCCTTAACAACACTGAGTTGTTGCCTCATTTCCTCACACTCCTTACATTGCGCTCATACAAAGGCATTTGTATGGAAGTACAAATTTCCCTTGGAAATATCATGTCCCATACCTGACTGATCCACAAACATCAAACAAGCAGTGCATTTTAAAAGGCTGTGATTCAGAGGGCATCTGCCCCCCTCAGTCCTCCCCTCAGCCACATCACTCCCATTAGCTTCAGCCTTTTACTTTGCTGCTCTGGTCTGGGTCATGATTTCGATTCAATTTAAATAAAATTTCAATTTCAGTACAAAAATTATAACACTAAGCTTATATCCCAATGCAGTTATAACACTATATATCTTTTTTTCAGTATCGAGTGTTATCTCCGAGTTTCGTTATATAACTTCTGTATCAAGTTGTGTATTAATTAATAACTTTAAAATATTAAATGCATTTTAAATAAATATTTTTAAAAATTTCTACTTTATATTTTTATAGATGCTTAATTCTAATCTATGAAGAGTAGTATTCTAACTTTCATTCTTAGTATGCCTGATGCAGTGTTTAAAGGGCCAGATTTATTGTTCCCTTGGTTTATATAAAGGATAATATGAGGAGGGGGGTTAAAAATATTTTTATTTACCTAGAAGTAGTTGTGATAGAAGGTTGAAACAAGCACCATGTATTAACATCTTTTCAACATAGTCACCAGACAAAATGAGATTTTTGTCACCTCTCGATACACTTCTGCTGACCAGTTTTGTACGAGTCTTCTGACTGTCCTTTAAATCACGACTTGGCAGCAAAAATCATATCATCATTAGCAGCAAAGTATTTTCCCACGAAGAAAGGACTTTGGGGTAGGAAAGAAGAAGAAGAAATCTGTGGGTGCGAGGTCAGAGGAATAAGCAGCATATAGCAATATTTCAAACCCAGATTTGTGGATACACCTCCCTACAGCATGTGAGGAATATGCAGGGCCATTTTTGTGGAGCAGGTGCATACCTTTTGACAGCTTTCCTTGCCTTCATTTTTCTTTTATAGCAAGAGGTTGGAATAATACTTTGCTGTCACAGTACAGCCCGTTTGAAGGTAATCTGTTAGTATACCATGCTGATCCCAAAAACCTGACAGCATCACTTTGCCAGCACTTGGTTGCACCTTTGCCTCTTTGGTGGGTGGTGATTCTGCATGCTTCTTTTGTTTTGACATTTGTTTAGTTTTGGAATCATAGTGATGGATGAAAGTTCCATCCATGGTAACTAGTCATAAAAAAAAAAATCCACTTGCTTTTCCTGGTACATCGACATAATTTCATGGCACATTGTGCCCTTTCCTTCTTTGTGTGGTTGCCATAGAGATTTCAAGGAATCAAACAAAAATTTATCTTTCTAGTAAAGGGTTAGTCTGTGAACTCATCTAGCAGACTGAGTGAACTCATATGCAACTGTTGATGGGTGATGATCTCTACAGCTCCTACTCTAATTTGGAGCTCTGTAGCTAGTTCTACGATGCTAATACAGTGATCTTCCAAGATTAATGCCTCAATTTTTGCCGCTGTCTTCTGTTACAGCAGTTGCTCCTGATCCTGGGATTTCTTCATCATGCACTGAGGTTCTTCCACATTCGAATAATTATACTGATGTGCACCAACAGTGTAACTTGCCAGTCTTCTCCATAAACAGTGTCCATTTCTTCCTGGATTGTTTTGAGTGTTTTACCCTTACAGAAAGAGGAATCAAATCACTGATCTGTATTCCATTTTATCCAATGTGGCACTTAATCTCATTCAGCTCTGCAAAGAAAAAAATTAATTGCCAGATCAAGAACAAAATTTGGTTGCCATAGGGATTTCAAGGAATCAAACAAAAAAATTTCATTTCTATCACAACTACTTCTGATTGAATACAAATCTCTCTCTCTCTCTCTCTCTCTCTTTTTTTTTTTTTTTTTTTTTTAATTTCCTTGTACAGAGGTGGGGACAAGGGTTAATGATAGTAATTAGGGTATTCTACTTCAAGCATACCTTAGTTAAGGAGGAGTTGGAAAATGGCCATTCAATTTTAGTACTGATAAAAAACAAGATTCATTTGAGTAGCAGCAATCCCAGAATAACATACCAATTGTGTTATCACTCACACTAACCTGAGTGTGAGTGATAAGAATGAAAAAGACCTGGGGGGGAGTTAATTGTGTAATCAGACATGAAATTCTCCGAGCAGTGCAGGTGGGCTGCTAGGACAGCTCAGATTATTTTATAAATGATATACAGGAATTTTTCCTGCAGGGATAAGGAGGTGATTATTATGCTGTGTAAGGGAATGGTTATGCCACATCTTGAGTACTCTTGAGTATACAGGTCTAGAAGCCTAATTTTAGGATGGATATTGCTCTGTTCAAATGAGTGCAGAGAAGAGCAGTGAAATCAGTTAGGGGAACAAAAAGGATATTCGTTGCAAAAGAGAGAGAGAGAGAGAGAGAGAGAGAGAGAGAGAGAGAGAGAGAGAGAGAGAGAGAGATTGGTTCTGTAAATTATAGTCTTTGAAAATTACGCATCTGTGGTGCCTAATTGAAGTGTGTAAGGATTTGAAATGGTTAACTAAATGCAGATAGCCCTTTCTTCAGATAAAACACTTAAGGGGATCATAAATTTTAATTGGAAAAGGATAGTTGCAGAACAGATGTGCAGAAATTTGCATTCAGCCAAAGAGTAATCAACTTTTGGAATGAACTTTCACTTACTGCTGTGGAAGTGGGTAGTTTGAATAAAAGGTTTGTGCAAATTACTGGAAGGAATGGGGAAATTAATTTTTTTTTTTTTTTTTTTTGCTAGTGCTAAATAAGCTTTGTTTTCTGGCTTACTAAAGCTAGTACTAATAATAATTACCTAGATTAAAAGTAAATGGAGCACCATTAGGTACTGCAGTTGCACTTACTTTTTTTTTTTTTTATCTCTACCTGCATGAATTTTTTATGTGGTGTCAATGCAGACTTGGCATTTTTTGAAAATGTAACTCCCTATAAATACAGGAATTACTTTGTTTGATTCATCATTATGGCTTAGACACCAAATAGAAGTGTAGATTTCCTATGAGCAATCTTTCAGCCTACAATATAATATATTGTAGGTTGAAAATCTTCAATTGGGTAAGATAAAAAAAAAATTAAAACTAACATTTCTTTTTCTTTACTATTTATTTGTTTTCTAGTTATTCATATATATATGTATATGTATATTATTGCCCTACAGATTACCCATGTAGCAAGCTTTCAGCAAGTACAGAGCATCCAGATTTTACAATGTGAATATGAATCTGGTTGTAAAGGTATTTTGCAGTTAAAGATTACAGGAGCAGCTGAGGTATTCTTTCTTTTTATTTTTGATATGCTTGTATTCCCTAGTAAAACCAATTATTGTGTATGTTAATTAAAGCATAGGTCAACATTTCTTTTCGCCATATAACATAATTTGTTTTTGAGACTTATAGTCTTAATATAGTGTAATGTTGCAATGCATTGTAACTAGCTGATTTTATGAAAATATCTGCTGAATGGCAAAACGTTACTGAACTTTTAAACATTGCATTTTAAATTATAGCCTAACCTTTGTATTTGCTAATGTTACATTTCTAGATGGATCACAAGTAAGGTTATGTATTTAGTTTATGTATAGGTTCAGTAAGGTTATGTATCATTTAAATAAATTAAATATGCACTATACAGCACTAGCAGACTTTAAATGAAATTTGTTACACAATAAAAGGAAACTTTTTGCCTTTTATTTTGTTTTATTTTACTTTTGCTTGCCAATACAGTAATGTGACTGGAACCTCTACTGATATCCAACCACCTAATGATTCTTCATTGAAGTGCAGAACTGCAATTTCTTCAGTGTCAGTGATTCACCATCATTGACACTGAAGAATCTCCACCCTGTCAAAACCATTTGGCAAATGGGTGGAGATTTCACGTGGAGTCATAAAAATTCTTGCAATGTTCCATAAAGTAAACATTGTAACACTAATAATATTCTAAGTGTATAACTTCATTTATGGCATGAAGGAAGTTAGGAGGTCATAAGAAGGTTTATAAACACTGAAATGTACCTCTAAATCAGAAAACCTTACTAAACATGGGAGATTATAAAGTAAGAGGAGTTGTTAAAAAATTGAAAAGAGACAAAACAAACCACAAATTCTGAACAAAAATCAGTACATAGACAAAGTAGCAACATCTTAAAAATACATTCTACCTATAAAGCATTAAACATACAAGATCCGATAATTTGTTAGACAAATATAGGACCATGCTGAAGAAATGCCGTGAGTTAGGTCACAGTGTCTATGTGTCTGCAGTTTTACCTAGGAATTATAGGAGGGATTATATGATGAACGCCTTGTTGATTAACTCAAGACTTGAAGGACTCTGCAAGGCTTTTGGGACGAAATTTCTATCATCTTGGCCTACTCTTGTAGTTAGAAAGAATCTGTTTTGTAGAGACAGGATACATTTAAACAAAGGTGGTGCAAGAGTTTTTGCTAGTATTATTGAGGCCTTAAAGGTTCAGGGAAACTGCTAGTTTGGGGGGGGCAATCTATATAAATGCATATCTATATTACCAAAGGTAATATAGATGTGTATTTTTCTGATAATATTGGTCAAAGTAACACTTGCACTCACCTCAAGAGTTCTTGTTTGTTACTGCAACAGATCATATTAGCAAGATGTTCTGAGGACAGAAATGTTTCAAATGAGCAGGTACCGAATGCCAGGGAAGTGAGCTTAAATAACTTTAAAGAGTGTGTCAGAATTGTTAACTATACAAGAACACTAAGTCTTAATTGTTTATATGGTGATGTCAGAAGCGTCATAAATAAAATCAGTGAATTTGAACTGCTGGTTAGGACAGATAATTGATATTATAGGGCTTACGGAAACGTGGTGCCATTTGGAGATAGGGGATGATGAGTTTCAGTACGGCCTTACTTACCATTAGTAGTGCCATATGATGCAAGAAAGCAAGCTTATACACATCAGGCATGTATAATGTATTTAGGAAAGATAGAGAAGATAGAAGGAGTGGCGAGGTCATTCTTATCAAAAGCAGCCTGATTGCGATGAAAGCTTTCCCGGATTCAGACGTTTGGCATGCTAGTATAGAATCTGTATGGTGTAAGATAGTTGGAAGAAAAGGTATAATGAGAGTGGGAGTAATCTACACGCCAGGTGATTGTGTGAAGATTATGATGAGACCCTCTATATGAAAATGAAATGGGCAAGTAAGCATCAACATCTTATTATGGGTGAATTTAAGTTGGCTCTAATTCATGGGAGCAAATGGGAAGGAAACTCCACATGGGAGACAAAATTTTTAAATAAACTAGATTGTTTTTGTATCAACATGTCAGGGAAAGTACTAGGGAAAAGAATATTCTAGACCTTATCATCACCATGAACCAGATGACATAATAGGGCTGACAGTGCAGGAACCAGTAGTAGGAATTGATCACGGAGTTCTATGGTGGACGATGAAGAGAGGTATCAATAGTTAAAGCCAAAGGAATGTGTTTTAATTTCAGGAAATGAAATTATGACAGTTTAAGTTATTACATGGCCTCTATTAACTGGGTAGATATCTCACAGAGAGCGAATATCGAATTATGGTATACCAATCGAATTATGGTATACCTTTAAAACATTAATCACAGAAGCCTTGAATGCTTATATACCATAAAAAAATATCCATGAGGAAGATCCCAAGTTGGATGAATAAGGAAGTTGCCAGTTCACTTGAGCAGAAAAAGACTGTATGTAAAAGTTACAGAGCAATAAAAAAGTATTGAAGCCTATAACAGCTACAAATTGATCTGTAATAGTGCAACAGAAACGTTTAGGCTGGCTAAGGCAGATTATGAGAAATCGCTGGTAAAGAGAACAAAGATTGGGGATAAGGAATTCTTCACATATATAAATGCAAAGAGAAGGACAAACCAGATCAGACTCGTTATGTAATGGGCATGGGAATAGTATTAGATACCCTAGCTGAAGTTGCAGAATAACTCCACGGCTACTTTGAATTGATATTTACAGAAGAAAAACTCGGTGTAAATGAGAAATTATGAGAGTGAAGTTGAAAAAAATGTAATTAATGATATTGAAATTTCACATGGTTATTTAATGAAAAACTTTTGAGCCTACAGGCCAGTAAGGCTCCTGCAGTTGATGGCCTATATTGGCAGATTATACCCTATAATCTTAACGGAGGCAGCAAGTGATTGCAATGAACTCACTTAGAGAGGCTAATTATGAGAGAATCACTGGACTAGGGATGATTCCATTGGATTGGAAAAGTGCCAGTGTATCTCCAATACTTAAGGGCCGTTCTAAGAGTGAAGTGGGAAATTACCAGCTGGTCAGTCTAACTTCAGTAGTAGGGAAAATTATGGAGACAATGATCAAGGGTGGAATTAACATTCATTTAGATAGAAATGGAATTCTGAAGGATATTCAGTGTGCTAATTTGGTTAGCTGTTTTAATAGGGTAACTCAAGAGCTGGAGGCCCTGAGTGCCAAGCGATAGTTTCCAAGTTATTTATAGTGGGATTTTCTAATTTTTTTCAAGGGCGAGGACTAGCTTTTTTTCATAAACCCTCCTCCGCTCGCAACATTACTGCCTCCCTTGCCAGCAGCGTTACTGCTAACCTCGCTTGCAACGTTACTGCCATCTCCACTAGCATTGTTACTGCCTTCTTATTTTCTGATCATTTGGTCACTGGTGGGCACTGCTCCTGCCTCCACGTGGCATGGCCAGTAACCTGGGAGAAGGAAGCCCCTCTCACAGGGCTAAAAGGAGCAACAATGGATTGCGACAAATATCCACCACTAGAGCCAACAGGCTCTCAACATACTGTCACCCGTAGAAGGGAACATAATCTCTTAGTCTCCTGAAAAGAATGAGAACAGATTTTAGCAAATCAGAACCACCAGCTTTTCTGATAATGCAATTCATTATTGACTCAAACAATAAGCAAATTGACTCCCTCTGTCATTCAAAGATGTCCTGAAAATTCAGCAGGAATGCCAAAAATGGTAAAACGACTCCAGTCAGCAGACCTATTAATTAAAACTATGCAGGCTAGACACTCTGAACTGTTATTGAAACTCAACTATAAGTGGAATCCCAATCAAAGTCATGCCGCATAATACACTGAACTCCTCAAAAGGAGTAATAAGTGAGTGGGATTTATTAAACGTCACTGAAGAGGAGATATTTATGAAATTACAAGAACAAAAAGTAACACAAGCAAGGCGAATTATGATCTGGAAGGACAATAAAATAGTTCCAACATGAAATATCATATTGACATTCAGTACACCAAATTTACCAAACTCAGTGAAAGCAGGCTATCTGGAGTGCCGAGTCTATGCATACATTCCAAATCCCTTAAGATGTTTCAAATGCAAAAAATTCAGTCATTCTCAACCAACATGCAGAGGTGAAATTACATATCCTAATTGTGGTTCGAAAAATCATTCTCAAACAGAGTGTACTGCAAAATCTCCAGAGTGCCCCAAATTGTAAGAGGGATCACCCAGCTTATTCAAAATCATGTGATCTGTGGAAAATGGAAATAAAGATACAGAAGTTTAAGATCAAAAACAAAGTATCATATCAAGAAGCAACAAGGCAAGTCAAGGTAACTGTGCCAAAATGCAGCTATGCTACTGCTACCCAAAACTGTCAAGCTGTTGCGACCCAAAAAGAGGTGTCAATCCCACCTAGCACATCCATTGCAGAATGGGCACGATCTGTACTATTGACAAACCAGCCCGCTAACAAATCTGTTTCAATCGACGAAATAAACAATACCCTACTGTCAGTTCCATCAAAAATTACATCAGTCGATAGAGTACAGAGGAAACCACAAAGGCAACAACCAAATTCAAGCAGCATGGACAGCAAAGCTGTAAATGCACAAGAAGAAATAGTCCTTGACCTTCATGCAAAAGATGACATGGAGACTGGATGTTGTAGAAGGGAGTACAGAATATGGACGTCCTTATTTTTCAAGAAAGGATAAGACTAAACATGATCATCAAAAGCAAACTGCTCCCTCTTATAAGAAACAGACAGAATCATCTTTCCTCTCTAAAACCAAATAATGAAGCATGTTGTACAATGGAATTGCAGAGGTTTACGCAGTAATACTGATGGTATATACGATTTGATCTCGCAATATAATCTCGTAGCCATTTGCCATGTGAAAAATGACATCTTGTAATGGTAAGTTTGGATATTGAAAAGGCTTTTGACAAAACCTGGAGGTATGGCGTATTGCGACAACTTTATTCCCTAGGATTGCGGGGACATTTTCCGAAATTTATTGAAAACTTTCTCCAAAACAGAACTCTTCCGGTTCGTTATCAAACAGTACTTTCTCGTATACCCAAGAAGAAGGTGTCCCGCAAGGGTCAATACTTAGCACTACTCTTTTTTTCACTTAAGCCCAGCACTATAACCCACAACATTCCCAATATTGTTGAATTATACATGTATGCCGATGATCTCACTCCATCTTGCAGTTCAAAAAATATTCAAGCTATTGAAAGACAGCTCCAACTCTCCATAAATAAACTAGAATGGATATTGTATATTAGAACAAAAAACAGTTGCAATTCACTTCTGGCCGACCGGGCTAGCCGGGTGGGTAAAGTGCCTGCCTGGCAACCCAAAGGTATGAGGTATATTGAGGGTCTAGCGGCTCCTGGGATTTCTCCCATCTCCGCGAATGTTCTATGTATCGGTGACAGTACCCTGTCAAAGCCAGAGATTTAGAAGTGTGTGGGTCATGAGTAGTGTTATATGTTGTGCCCATTGTTTATCCGGCTTATTGGCCGCCAGGCCCCTAATGGGACCCGACGTTGCCCATACCTCGCCACGTGGAGGCTAGCCGGGTGTTACCATTGAGTCAATTGTACTCTGGCAGGTCCTGCCACTTACTTTCCTGGGATTTTAGTGGCTAGGACCTAAAATAAAATTGGAACAACCGCGGTTGATTTTAATTCACTTACATTAAAGTGCTAATATGGGGTTTGATGCTGAAGGCCTGTTTCTGAAGTGCCTAAAAGGTTGGGCGAAATTTTTTTGGTGTATTTTAAATTTGGATGTGTAGGGCTATACACTGTGCAAGAGAAAGAGCTGGGAGGGGAGAGTGAAGGCTGGGGGGTGAAATAGGAAGAAGAGGGTCGATAGGGTAGTGACCCCCAATTATTCAGTGAGGCATGCCCATGCCCCACCAGAGGGAAGGAATGGTGTGGCAGGGAAGAGAGGAGACAGCAAGCCATCACCTCCCTCCCCTGCCGGGTGTGGGAGTAAAAGAATTGCACTGCACAAGAGAGTGCAGAGCCTTGAGCCAATATGGCTCCGTTGAGGCAGAAACTTGGAGTTTCTCTACCTTCGTCGGTCTTCTGTCATTGGTAGCGTTTGGTATCCAGATTTTTCCTACAGCTATGAACACTGGTCAGGTTCGTTGTTAGTCTGCTAGCAATGGCTGTGGTTCTCTTCATCATGGGAAGATCCGCATCTCCATGGGCTTATTCTTGCGATCGCTGGTTTTAGATGATTAGTAGTGAGCAGGTTCCTGAGGGAGGTTCTCCTTGAATCCTCTCCACGCATGTTCTGTGTCTCTTTTTATTTATTTATTTATTTTATTTTATTATTTTTTATTTTTATCTTCTGTAGATGGCTATCAGTGTTTTACGCCTACCATATAGTTTTTGGGCATATTCCTTTAGCTCCCTGTATTCCTCTAGTGAGTCCAATAGATGTGATTCCAAGTTCTTGGGGAGGTAGTGTATTGCAGTGATCAGTCTGCACCTGAGGTCCTCATAATGGGTGCAATCATACATAATGTGCTCCCAGCACTCAAGCTCCCTACAGGCACAGCTCGGATCCACCTCAATCCCCAGGGCTGCCAGCTTGGCTTTAAAGGCCCCGTGACCAGTCAATAAATAGGTGGTGTATAAGCCAGGTTGAAACTAAGTTGGGGGACCGGGGTACATCCTGTCAATGTTCGGAATGAATTTCCTGGTGATATTTCCCTTATTTGAGTTGGCCCAGCGCTCCTGCCAAACTTGCATCAGATGTTTTTGCAGTCTTGTCTTTTCATATTTTTTGTGGTGCATTAACGTCCACAGTATAGCCATGGTATGTACAAGGTATTCCTTTCTCTATGTGGTAGTTCATTCCCCTGCACGTGATCTCTCTAAGTCAAGGGGGAGAGCTCCGGCCAAGACCTGCAGTGCGTGGGTACTGGTTGTCCTACAAGCACGTGTAACTGTCAGTAGGATGGTTCTTTGCGTTGCATCAAGGATGCGTCGGTTTGCTACAGTTGCTGTTTTGGGAAACCATATTGCTGAGGCGTAAGTGATGATGGGTAGGAAGGTTGTTTTATAAAACAATGACAGGGTGCGTTGGTTTAACCCCCAGTCCCGCCTGGCGATCCTAGCCACCAATCCAGACCCCCAATTATTCAGTGAGGCATGCCCACTTTTAATTAATTAAATGTATCTTTTAATTTTGGCTCTGATATACGTTAGATGGTGTTTAAGGGTAAGATTACCATCCAGTATAACCCCTAAATATTTTAATTGGGTCACTAATTTTATTGTGGGAGGTCCCACCTTTATTTGTGGGGGTCTACGTATATCAAGCTTGCCTTTTAGCAGGATGGAGGAAGTCTTTGTTGTTGATATCGGCAACCCAAAGGTCACGGGTTCGAATCCCACCTTGGGCTTGGATCAAAGTACTACAAAAACCTTGGGAGGTGCATTATGGCCACAGAAGCCGATGCGCCAACAACTACCAAAAAAAAAAAAAAAAAAAAAATCACTTCTGCGAAAAACGTAAGCTGCATCCAGAACCGGAACTTCAGCTAAAGAACCACCTGATACCACTCACCAGCAATCTTTGTTTCCTAGGTTTAATGTTGGACACCAAACTTGACTTTGTTTCTCACATAACATATTCCGAACTGTTTGTTTAAAGAAACTAAATATTCTTCGGTTCATTTCTGCCATGAAATGGGGTGTCGATAGATGCTCTCGTCTACATCTATATCATGCTCTTATCAGGTCTCGCTTAGATTATGGAGCTGTTGTCTATGACTCAGCTAGGAAAAGTGCACTAACCATACTGAACACCATCCAACACAGTGCCCTTTGTACTGCTCTAGGAGCCTTTAGAACATATGAACCTCCACTTCACCTTAGAAGGAAAATGCTGCTCCTTAATTATGCAGCCAAAATTCAAAGCCTTCCAGCCCATCCTGTTCGACCTTCTCAACCCTGATTGGATTACGTTCTACAACAGCAAAGTTACTGAAAATAGACCTACTGGTATTCGATTAAAAGAATTGATACATGCCTGGGACATAAATTTTGACAATATGCTTCAAGAGAATGATGTACCTGATCTACCCTGGTCTGTAACTCTCTCTCTCTCTCTCTCTCTCTCTCTCTCTCTCTCTCTCTCTCTCTCTCTCATTGTGATACCTATTTTCAGCAATGGGAAAAGAAATCCCTGGCAGATGAAAGTATTAAACAGCCACATAAAGGCCCTGCCCTCAACAATCCTCAGTGCTGTGTAATATATATAGATGGTTCAAAAATAGACTCTTCTGTTGGTGTGGCAGCTGTTGTTTCCACTTTTACACTTTCTATATCACTACTAATTGAGTGTAGCAGTTACATTGCAGAATTATATGCAATAAAATTAGCCCTAGAAAATATAAACACTTTCCACAATACTAGCAGTATTGTGGAAAGTGTAATATACACAGATTCCATGAGTGCAGTGTCTGCATTAGACAATAAACTTTCAATATTGCATACAATCATAAAACAAATTTTTTCCTGCTTAAACCACCTATGAAGTAAGAATTATGTAGTGATATTTTGCTGGATTCCAGGGCATTCTGGTATCACAGGTAATGAGATAGCAGATTAGGCAGCCAAACAACCAGTCAGTACAATACCATCACATTACCAAGTACCATATATAGATTATTTGAAGAAGTGCATTAAAAAATTTATACTTTTCATTGGTCTAAACTCTGGAGGTCAAAAACAAACAATGCTCGAAAAAATTGCTCGAAATCAAAGAGGAACCAGCACTATGGAAATTTAGCTTCAGGCAAAACAGACAGAAAGATGTTGTTCTAGCAAGATTACACATAGGGCATACACATCCAACCCATATATATCTACTCAAGGAGGATGTCCCACCTCAATGCACGCATTGTACTTTACCACTTACCATTAAGCATATACTCTTAGATTGTAAGCACTATTCCTATTTCCGAAAAAATACTTTCATTTCACTGTCAAGACTGAAAGAGCCTCTACCACTCGCTCATATTATTAGAATGTGAATGTGAATTTAAATGAACTGTTTACCTTTCTTAAGTAGATACAAATATATGATTTTCTATGATTACAAATTGGACATGAATTTTTATATAAAAACATGTCATAGGAATAGGTACATTTTGGCCTCAGTTGCCCTTGTGCCCAAAAACACCAATACCAAGAGCTGGACTTGGGGAATAATTTCAACATTGTTTATTTGGTATGATTAAAAGGTAAAAACACCTGTCCCCACCCTACTACAAAGCGGATTGGTCTACCGCATCTCTCGCCGTGACTACACTAGCTGCTACATCGGGGAAACTGGGAGACGGCTCGAAAAATGCCTTTCCGAACACAAAAGAGCAGTCCGCTTAGCGGATGTGGAGTACTCAGCTATTGCCGAACATGCTTGGGCAACCCACCACGACATTGACCCACACTGCGATGTTGTGATTGTGGATAAGTCCCGCCACTATCGGCGTTGCGCCTGGTTGGAGTCGTTAAACATCAAATGCTCCAATATCTCAGTGAACAGGAACAGTGGATGTCAAGTCCACCCTATCACCGAAACAGCAATCCTGTCCATTGACAAACGCTGGCCACGTCCGCATACATCACAGCCACAGGCTTCAACATCCAACAATCAATCATGCATTTCACGTACAAGATTGGCAGTACATGCCCTCATGCTCCATTCTTAACTGTCCATTTAACTGAGGAAGGTTGACTAAACGACCAAAAGCTTTTATTTGTATGTATCTAATCTATGTATATTTTCCTATTATTAAACTCGTCACAGTCTATTTTTGTATCCGTTTCGCTCTGAGCAACTGTAATTTAATAATAATAATAATTGTTTATTTGGATGTCAGCAAAGCATTTGACTCAGTCCGACCTGAGCAGTTACTTTATAAGTTGGAACAGGTTGGAATCACAGTGAAATTAAGAGCGATAGCTGAATGGCTTCAGGGCAGGAGGCAGAGGGTTGGGATAAATGGTTATTCCTCAGATTGGGTTGATGTAAGAAGTGGGGTTTCCCAAGGATCAGTATTAGGACCACTGTTGTTTTTGATTTTCAAAAATTACATCGATGAAGGGATAGAGGGTGTGATGTGCAAATTTGCAGATGATGTAAAAATTTGTTGAGTAATTAATGATCACCACCAAGCAGAGCTTTAGAGTAACCTAGATAGACTTCAGGGATGGTCAGAAAAGTAGCAGCTATGCAAATATTATCCAGCAAAGTGCAAGGTATTACACCTGAGGAACAGTAACCCCGCAATAACTTTTACACTTGGTGGAGTTGAACTAAAGCCAGTAGTGGATGAAAAGGACTTGGGTGTTTGGGTCAGGAGTGAAGTTCTCCGAGCATTGTAGGCAGGTTGCAAGGAAGGCCCATGGTGTCCTATCGATGATTTATCAAACAATTGCTAGTACAGCAGGCCCCCGTTATAACGCGGTTCGCTTTACGCTGATTCGCTACAACGCTGTTCTTATATTATAACCCGTATCTGACTATAACGCTGTCAAAACTCACTATAACGCTATTTTACTAGCATACAGATTGAATTTTTGGCAAATCCGTCTTCAGTCCAGTCTGTTTTGAGCCTTTTGTTTTTTTCGGCAAAAGGAGAAAATAGCCACCACGAAATTAACTACAGTAATTATTTTTATAATTTCTACTCTATGTACAAAATTGAAACTTTCAATATGCTCTATTTTCTTGGTGTGGATAGTTTCAAGGGAGAAATTCTTTTTTAGTACACAAGCTGAAAAAATTTACCATCCAGTGTCATATGCTGTTACGAAGTCTGCATTTTCTGTTCTGACCTGTAATAGAAAGATACTAAAAATAGATTTACTCCCTATCTCTTCTTTTGTTTTACTGTGGGAACTATAACTTGCGAAATGTTTTTCACACAATCAATCCCATGAGTGCTAAATGCGGTGCTGTTTCTTGTACAGTATTCTCTTGTCTTTTGAACTCCTCTGACCTTCTGGTCACCTGAAGTACATAAAATTTGTTTGTTTTACTGTTTTGGAAATTCCATAAACATTCTCAATGACTCACACCATAATTTATTACAGTATTTTCGTGCAATAAACAACCATTTGATTTTACTGCACGGTAAAATCGAACTTTTCAGATAAATAAAACATTTGTCACCGTCTTCAGCTCACTTGCCAGAGGAATTCTAGATATCATTCAGTGCATACAGTGTTAGACATACAGACAGTTTACTGTACTCGAACATCGTATCACAATCAGTGCAACGCAGTTACATTTGCAGAGAGTTATGGCGGATAAGAATGAAAAAGCAACAATGTCTGGACGCGGTGCAAAGATTGGAAAGGTAAGAAAAACATTGAGTTTGAAAATTAAATTAGACGTTTTGAAGAGAATTGATTCCGGTCAGAGACAAGTGGATGTGTGCAATAATTTAGGACTGGCACACATCCACTTGTCTTTGAGGTTAAGCTAAATCGAAAGGTTTAGCTCTTAAAGGTTTAGCTAAATCAAACCTACCTGTCATCTGGAAGGCTAATAAAAAAGCTTGGGTAACCAGACCGCTTTTCATTGATTGGTATGCTGAGTTCTTCTGTCCTGCAGTGGAAAAATATTGTGCAAAAAATAACATTGGTTATAAAGCTATTCTAATCATGGATAATGCGCCAGGACACCCAAGCAAAGAGAGCTTAGAAGACTTGAACAATCACATAAAAGTTTTTTACATGCCTCCAAACACTACGTCTCTGATCCAACCAATGGACCAAGGAGTAATTGCCACATTTAAAGCGTACTACATAAGGAACACCTTTTCCCAAGCTATTAAAGCCATCAACACTGAAAATGTACCGAGTTTAAAGGAGTTTTGGAAATCCTATAACATTAAAACCGCCATCTACAACATTTCAAGTGCCTGGGATGAAGTGACTCAGAAAACCATGAATGGAGTGTGGAGGAAAGTTTGGAAAAATTGCATAAAGCATTCCCAGGAACCTGATGATTCCGTTGAAAATGTTAAAACACAAATTGTTGAGCTCGGAAAAGAAGCAGGATTACACGAAATTAACGAAGACATCGTACAAGAGATGATCGACAACGACAGGGATGGCCTCTCTAATGAAGAACTAATGGAAATTATAAAAGAACAAGAGCTTGCTATTGAGGGAGATGATGATCAAGATACTATAGATGAAGAACCGATGAAGTCGCTGACTGCAAAAGGACTTAGTGAAGCTTTTGAACACTTCGAAAAAATGTGTGATTATTTCTGGGAGAACGGCCCTGACATGGAACGAAGTGCCAAGGTAATAAGAAAGAAATGAATCCCTACATGTTGTTGTACAATGAGAGGAAGAAGGCCAAAGCACAACCCAAAATCGACTCATTTTTCAGTCCAAAGATACGAAAACTCGAGAGCACAGGGCCATCGAATTAATAAATTCATGAATTTCGTTAGTTAATTACCTCATAATTATATGTGTATGTAATGTAGCATATTTTATATGTACAAAATTTTGAATATTAAATATTTTTAATCGACATTGGTGCATATTTTCACTACCATTTATTATTGATTAGAAAATATCCTATGGAATAGACTGCAACTCACAAATACATATGTTACCTTATGGGAATATGGCGCTCGCTTAGCGCGGATTCACTTAGCGCTCTGTTTTCCTGGAACGAACTATCAGCGTTAAGCGGGGGTCACCTGTATAGATAAGGATGTCATAATCTCATTATATAAGTTATTGTTCGACCACACTTGGAATACTGTTTTCAAGTATGGAGACCGCATCTAAAGAAAGAAAGATGCTATGCTTCTTGAAAGGGTCGAAAGATGGGTAACTCGCCTGGTGAGATCGGCAAAAGGACGTCCATATGAAGAAAGACTTTGAATATGTGGGTTGTAGAGTTTGGAAACTACGCACTTTAGAGGAGACTTGATTGAGATTTTTAAGGCTCTGAGAGGCATAAGCAAAATGAATAAGGACGAAGTTTTCACAGTTATAAACGATTCTAGAACTATAATTTCAAGTTACGTGGGTAGATGTTTAGACTGGATTGCAGGGTTATTTATTTTAACCAGTGAGTTATAAGTTACCTACATGGGTGGTAGAGGCTGACAGTTTGGAGAAATTCAGAGGTCTGCTGGATAGTTATCTACGGGAGGAGAGAAATGCATAGGTTTTATATTTTCTTTTTTTAATAATTTTCTTATTTTCTTCTTATTATTATTATTTTATTTTATTTTTATTGTTATTTATTTTATTTTATTTTATTTTTTTGGCTTGATGCAGCATAAGCCGTAGGCTTCCTCGCACCATGTGGCCTGGTGGGAATGTTAGTAATCTTGGGTATAACCTCCATGCACAATGACCACCCAGGTGTGAGCCAACGTAAGCAGGGGTCGAGGTGTGGTGCCCCCACCACATGGAGGAATGCTGCTCCTCTGTGTCACCAGGCAATACTAGGTGGTAGATGACTGTCATCAGCCAGTGCAATAACACCACTTTGCTTATTGGAGGTTTGAAGTAGTGGAACCCATGTTTAGTCTCCACAGCTAAGTTCCAGTCAATCCTTCCCCATCTCTTCCATCAAGCAGTGTGACTGATGACTTTTGAGGTTATGATGAACATCATGGCGAGATCCAATCTACCTTATATTTCGAGGGTACAGCTTTAAAACGGTGTTCGCAGGCCGGCCATTAGTTAGTACACTGGATGAACCTATTGGTAACTCTTTAGGAGGCTTCCGGATCAGCTAGTGTATAATCTTGCTACCTCTACTCTGACTCTGATAGTGACTGGAGGGAGGCGGAGTAGTGTGTATGCGGGGGGGGGGGGGGTTGTCGAGATCACATTATGTCAAGGATCTGGGTATATTCTTACTATGTGTACACATATGCAAAAATTTTATTACTTCATAAAGCATGTCCCAATCCCCCACTTTTTCTTACTATTGAATACACCATGAATTGTCGAACTTATCTGTGAAAAGATCTAAACCTCCCAAACATTTCCTAGTTCATTTCACAAATATATGTGGTCTCAGTTCTAATGATGTCCATTTCCACTTAGTCTGCCAAACCCCATGTACTTTTTCTGACAGAATCTCAGTTTTTGGTTGATTCAACTACTGCTCATCTCAGTTGTCCAAATTTTTTGCTGTATGATTCCTTTTATGCAGGATAAATTGCGAACCCATAAGGGTGGGTTTGCTATCACCCTCCGGAGTCCGGGATCAACTTGCAAACCCTCAGGGGTAGGATTCAGCTGGCACCATCTGGTGCAGGATTGTTGGTGCTCTCGTATCACTGCAGGCCTCCAGAGTTCCCTTGGCCTCTGGTGATCTCACGAGGACATCTCTTCCCACAACTTTTATTCCCTTTCCCCTACCCTTATTTCGCCTTCTTTTGGGTGGCTTAACTTCTCTTTCAAGCCAGCCCGGCGCCTCCGTAGCCAGGTGGGCAGGACAGCAATGCGTAGCACACGCTTCTTGATTAGACCGGGGTTCGAGCCCTTGACCACCAAATACGGAGGATGCGGAAAGGTCAGGGAATGATCATCGCCTATCCCCGAAGCAATATGGCCTTAGTTGCTAATGCTCCTAAAAACCAAATAAACAAACAAACAAGCCAACCCAAAGCTTTATCCTCATTTGGACCTACCTTCACTATTTCCCCCCTTACCGCAACCCACTTCCCCCCCCCTCTTCTTTCTCTCTCTTTTTTTTTTTCCCTCAAATTGGCCTCTTTGAGGAAGCTCGAGTGACCCTGGCAGAGACCAGCCAGAGTATAATAGGCACCTTCAAGTGATGGTGGCAAGCAACATAGGGTCCCACTTGGGGCCGTGCAGCCAAGCAGCCAGAGATACAACTACAGAACAAAACACATTATGTAACCAGGCATTACACTTTTTTTTGGCTTTTGCAGTTGTTCTGCATTACATCACAGAGTACATACAGCGCAGATGCTACCGGTGGCACTTGACCCTAAATACTATGCCACACAGCTAACATGAGTGATATTTTTCTCATAAACAAGTACACAAAAGTGTACTTGTTTATGAGAACACTGTTGAGATGAGTAGTGCTATAGGCACCACAATTTGGTGATGTTCACTTCTACAGTGGGGTTTTCTCTTGTGGCCAATCTTCACTTTGTGTTGTTTGGCATTACAAGAATGCAAAATGAAAAATTGGATAATCTGCAAGATTTCTTTTCCTTTGGTCTGATTACTATTTCAAATCTTCTTATGTCCACATTTGCTTAAATCGTGTCAGTTAAATTATTCTTGTAGGGATGCAATCCATTATTCCACACTCTACCTTAAAATCTTATCCTTGATCTTAACCATTGCTTTCCAATAAATGTGTTAAGTCTGTTCAAGATAAGAATGTTCCATATTGCAATTGGCATGTATGCAAATATCCAGTTTCATTTTCTGCCTACACCAAAACTTGCAACAATTGTAAAGCATTTATTAATTAGTCTAAAATAGATTTTGAGCAGTCTAAGAGTAGAAAGCTTGCTCCTTGTCCAAATGGTAGTTGAGTATTGTGATCTCTTGCCAAAGCTATTGGTTGCCACTTTTACCCATCACCATCTATCAAAACCAGATGGTTCTGTTGTGACATCAGCCAAACATAAAGCTGACCTGCTCGCATCTTAATTTTCTTCTTACTAGTGTATCGATTTTCTTGTCAAACTACCTCCTACTATTACCAGTACTCGATTCTTTGCCTTCTGTGGTCTTCTGTCAAAAGGATGTCAGACAATTTCAAGTCTTGATGCCATGAAAGCACCAGATCCTAATGGTATTTTTGCACTTATTCTCAAAACCTGTGCTCGTGTACTTACTCCTGTTCTTTGTTGCCTTTTTTTCTCTTTCTTATTCCACATCTGTTTTTCTTTTTGCTTGGAAATTTGCCCATACAGCCAGTTCCTAAAAAGGGTTACAATGGGATAGATCGAAAGTAATTGAGAAATCTATTAAACACCAACTCTTAAACTATCTAGAAAAATATACGGTATAATCCTGTGAATGTATTTAATAACACAATAAATATACAGAGGCTTTCGAGGGTGACGAGTCTCTTTATCAACTGATAGATTGAATTTGAATGCAACTGTTATAGTTATGCGTGCAGTGAGCTGAGAGTGAAGTCACGTTATTCAAGCTGCTTTCCTATTGTTGTTGTACGGACATGCGCTGTTTTATTCCAGTGTTTGTCGAGGTGTAAAATGGTTGTCTCCAGGATGGGGTGCACTCTCATCCCTTTGCAGTGGTTTATGGCCTTCGGATTGTTCAATATATTAAGTGGCTCTAGCCATGCATGGTGGCTAAAGTGTCGCGAGTGGTCCACTATTTCAAAGTCACATTTGGGATCGAGATTATGGTTGGTGGCCAAAAAATGCTCCGCGACTGCGGACCGGTCAGTTTCGGCAAGCCGGACTGCTCTGTCATTATCCGTAAGGCGATCTTGAAGACGTCTTGATGTCTCACCAAAGTAGCAGCTGTCACAGTCTCTGCAGGTGATGCGGTATATTGCTGCTTAAGAGAGGTGTGACAGGGATCTTCACACTGGAGACAAGCGAACGTAGGTTTCTGCAGGGTAACTGTATGCATTTGATGTTGTAATTTTTTAAGATTTTTGAGATCTGACTTGACATGCCTGGATAGTAGGGAATGTAGGCGGATTGTATACTGTCTTGGTTCGGGGGTCTTGGGTGTGATGCAAGTTTTTGTGCTTGTAATAGGCATCTGTCTAGCACATGGGATGGATATCCACATTTGGTCAGGTCTGTCCTCACGCGGGAAATCTCGTTGCCTCTGATTGCATCAGTGCTGCAATGGCTCTAAGCCCCGGAGAATAGGGTGCGGGCAGTGCTGTTGAGATGACTGGGTGCATGGCCAGTATTTAATAACACTTGTTGTGTTATTAAATACATTCACTGGATTATACTGTATATTTTTCTAAACCATCGACCCCAGTACACCAGGCCCTTTCATGATAATTTTAAGCTATCTGAAAAACTTCCATCTGATCAATGATTGCCAGTATGGATTCCATCAGTGTCAATCTAGTGGTGATATTCTGGCTTATGTTACCAATCTGTAGACAAATTCAATGGAAAAGTTTGGTGAAATTTAAGCAGCTTTGATGGTATAACCCACATGTGCTTTTGATTGTGTTTGGCTTAAAGGTCTTCTACATAAGCTTTTGTACTATGATTTGCTGACTGTTTTTGGTAATTGTGTTTCCTGTTTTTTCTCTGACTGTTACTGCGGGTGATGGTAAATGGTTTTTTGTGTCATTTAATTTCTTTATTAATGCAGGTGTATTCCAAGGTTCAGTTTTTCTTCCTATTTGTTAATAACCTTCTATTGACTGGAAATCCTCTCCATATTTTTACTAATGATGCACATTGTATTCCACCTTCCAATTTGAGAAACTTTGCTTTGCACAAACAGCTTCAATTTCTAGAATATCCACTACCAATTTCAGCTCAGTCCTGCCTTATATCTCACAAAAAGGGGGTCTTCTGCTTTTATTATTATTATTATTATTATTAGCCATATGGTGCAAGGAAGCCTGGGGCTTATGCTGCACCAGCCAAAAAAAAATTTTCCCTATTACCCTGAGAGAGAGAGAGAGAGAGAGAGAGAGAGAGAGAGAGAAGTAGAAAGGAATCACCAAGAAAGGGAAGAATGATGATATCCAGCTCAGGATCCTGGGTGTACCAAGCCCATACTCACCAGATATGAGCCCTTGGGGTTGTTTTTCATCGATGACACGGCTTTCTACTCAAGATCGAATATCTCTATTAGGGATTACCCTGACTTCTAATCTCTCTTGGCATAAATAAATTACGAATATTGCTTCCCTCTGCATCTAAAAAACTGGGTGTTCTCTTCGGTCTGAGGATTATTTCTCTTCCAGACAGCTGTTCACTCTGTACAGATTGCATATCCAGCCTACCACGAATGTTGTTTCCCACATCATGGGCAGTGCCCCCTCAAAACCTCTCTCAGGCTTCTAGATTCCATTCAAAAGAGGACAGTTAGGTTAATTAATGACCCATGTATAATAAAGTCTCTCTACTCCCTGGCTCATAGACATTCTGTTTCTACTGCATGCCTTTTCTATAGGTACTTCCATGGGCTTTTCTATGGGTACTTCCAGGTACTTCCTTCTCAATTGGCTTCTATAATTCCCACTTTCTCTTCCTAGCCAGTCAGCATCCTCTTGCTGCCCGACATCAAACTCACAGAATCAGCTTTTCCTCTTCCTCATATATACTGGGTGATTCACTACCAGTGTGACAAACTTGCAGGAGGTGTAGGGGGCAGAACAATGAATCGGAATCACATAGCATTGCAGGGTCCGAAATGCCTTCGTCATGCAGTAGAGGACGTTGAATGGGAGGTCGCATGAACAGCGATCCCGCTGGAAGTCAGCATTTGCGAACCGGTTCCTGAGGCAGTAGGATGGACGAGTATTCAAACGTTGAACTGGCCGACATGCACCTTGCGTATGGAGCAGCGGACTGTAATGGGCGCGCCGCTCTGCGCTTGTACCAGGAACGTTTCCCGCACAGGCGTGCTCCTCATCATACGATTTTCGCACGTGTGCACAGAAGGTTACATGAGACTGGTTGTTTCACGAGAGGTACCATGAATCGATAGCGAACGACGAGGACGCCAGACAATGAGGAGAATGTCCTACGTCTTGCAGAAGGCAATCAGAGTATGAGTACTCGAGTGATAGGCCAACGATTGGGTATTTCCCAATCCACTGTATGGAGGATACTGTCAACAAACCAAATGAATTCATACCATCTGCAACGCGTCCAATCATTGGAGCCTGCGGATTATCCACTCCGGAGGACTTTTTCTACTTGGTTTCTTCAACAGAGTGCAGCAGACAGCGCATTTGCTGCGTCCGAATTGTTCATGGATGAGGCAAGTTTCACAAGAGAGGGAACCTTCAATGAACATAATGCACATTTGTGGACTTTGGAGGAAACCCCCCACATGCTACGCGAACACGTGCAACCCAATGCCGTTTCTCTGTCACTGTTTGGGCCGGCATTGTTGTAGACCACCTCATTGGACCATACCTTCTGCCCTCTCGTCTGGATGGTAGGGCATACTTGATCTTTCTACAGCAAATCCTGCCCGAACTTATTGAAGAAGCACATGTTCCTCAGTCGTTGCGCCGCTCAATCTGGTTCCAGCATGATGGGGCTCCCCCACATTACACCAATGACGTCCGCCAACACCTAAACGTTACATTTGGACAGCATTGGATAGGTCGTGGTGGTCCGGTTCATTGGCCTGCTAGATCGCCGGACCTATCATGCCTGGACTTCTTCTGCGGGGTCAGATGAAGACATTGGTGTACGAGACCCCCGTTGATTCAGTTGAAGACCTCGTCGCTCGCATCTCTGTAGCTGCCAGGGAGATTCGAGACACGCCAGGAATCTCCAGAACGTTAGGGATTCCATGCGGTGGCGCTGTGAAGCCTGTGTGACTGCTTCTGGTTGAACTTTCGAACACCTTCTGTAGCATGGCTTTTTGTCATTAAAATGATTTCTGTTACACTAACGAGTTGCTGTTTCTGTTCTTTTTCTTTGCTTCTTTGTTCATGCGTCCTCCCACATGACGAAGGCATTTCGGACCCTGCAATGCTATGTGATTCCGATTCGTCTTTGTGCCCCCTACTCCTCCTGCAAGTTTGTCGTACTGGTAGTGAATCACCCTGTATATATATTCCTTGAACTTCCGTTTTCTGGAAGAACCTCCTTTGATACATATTTCCTGAAATTTATTATCTACAGAAATTCAAGTCTATTGTCAATAAGTATCTTCTTTCATCTTCTCAATCTTCAACCAAGGTATGGTACTTAGTACTGTACTGGCACCTCCGTAGCCAGGTGGGCAGGAGCAGCAGTGCATATCATACGCTTCTTGATTAGATTGGGGTTTGAGCCCGTGCCCACCAAATACGGAGGATGCGGAAAGGTCGGGGAATGACCACCGCATATCACCGGAGTAATATGGCCTTAGTTACTAATGCTCCTAAAAACCAAATAACAAACAAGTACTGTACAAAAAAAAAAAAAAAAAAAAATCTAGAATCATAAAACAGTAATAGAAAAATAAAAACCACATCTCCTTAGAGGAGATAAACAGTCTAATCAACCGTTCACAATACTTGAGTAACATCAAGCATTATTAGCATCTGGAAGTAGCTGCTCTGGTACCAGGCAGTTTCCAGTAAATGAATGGTGAAGCAGCTAAGTGCAACATCACTTCAGTCACTCCTGACTCAAGAATAAAACTTATTTGGAAAATTTCTTTTCAGAATAGTGGCACCATGCTATCATTCTAGCTTTTCAAAAACATGGAAAAGATCCTGCCAATCCAACCAGTTACAGACCTGTTGCTTTAACCAGCTGTCTCTGTCAATTATTTGAGAAAATGATTTACCATAGACTTACATGGTGTCTAGAACATTACAAGTCTCCCACATAATTATAAAAATCCCATTACAGCAAACTTCACGGTGGGGATTGACAAATCATTTCAAATTACCAAAATTTCGTTCTAATAAAAATCACTGAAAATTATTTCAAAAGAATCATTATTTGTATAAATACATTCGGCCTTACTTTTGTAATATATATGTATGTAAGTAGTAATTTCTGCATCGATTTATATATATGTATGTAAGTAGTAATTTCTGCATCGATTTACTTTAATACTGATTTTAAAATCAATATTAAATAAAATGAAATGATAAAATATGTGAAATTTGTGTGTATTACAAAAATAAAAATATTTTATTCAGAGAAAACCTTTGCCCTATAATCAACCACTCATACTATCTGAACTGAAAGAATCCATAAATACCTCTAGAAACAGTGCTCCTGGTCCTGATGGTATTTACTATATAATGCTGAAACATCTACATGAAAAATCTCTGTCCTCACCTGTAAAATTCTAGAGTAGAGTCTATTCTGAACACACATTCCTCTGTTCCTGGCAATGTTTTTATGTAATAGCTATCCCTAAACAAGGAAAAGATCACTCGACTCCATACAACTGTAGACCAATATGTAGACCAGTGGTTTTCAATCTTTTTTTAATAATGGCACTCCTAAGTAATTTATTTTGTCTTGCGGCACCCCTACTCAATTTTCTGCCTGTTAGATCCGATTCGCTCTCTGTATATATATATAAAATATTAAAAAATATATATGTTATATGATAGTTATTACAATAATACAATTATAAAAATAACATTTCATAATAAAAATTATATATATACAGTATGTATGAGTATAGTGTGAAAGCATCAATAATACATAGCCAAATCTGAATGAACAGAATATTAGCAAAGCGGCATCGTTTTAAGTTATATCTCATATTGTGAATACCTTCACGAGTTGCCATGATATTGCACTACTTTGAATAAGTAACACTTCACCTGAGGAGAAGACTAATGTTACTTATTCTCAGATGGATACCACCACCCAGACGGCACCGTTTCAGGTCTATTTGGCCCTTCTTCGGTGGGTGGGTAAGTAACATTAGAGAATAAGTAACATTAGTCTTCTCCTCAGGTGAAGTGTTACTTATTCTCAGATGGATACCACCACCCAGACGGCACCGTTTCAGGGCTATTTGGCCCTTCTTCGGTGGGTGGGTGGGTAGGTATCCGAGTGATGCAATGATGGCAAAAACAGTTATGAAGTATAACTCCACAATATGAGAGATGCCTGATGGTGTATGATGTAAACTTAAAACGATGCCACTTTGCTAATATTCTGTTCATTCAGATTTGGCCATGTTATTGATGATGGGGGCTTAGAGGGGAACAGGTATCCTGTGTGTTATCAGACACAGCCTAAAACACTGATGGATCCAATATCTCTCTATTACAGAAGATTTAGGAGAAGTCTGGTTGGCCTGCCTCCCTAAAATCCACTAATGCACACCTTCTCGATGGTAAGCCCTGTTACGTCCCTTAGGTGGCAACGAATGTGTAGAGTGGTTCTCTTCAAGACGCCTGGTCAACGTGAAGAGGAAAAGTCCAAACTCTCCAGCATATGACAGCACGACAAAACAAATGGCCCTCAGTCCCCAGCAGCTTTCACTCTCCCTCTTACGGCAGCGAGAGGATCAGAGTGGAAGCAGAGGGTACTAAGAATCTATGGGTACGACCAGGCTGCCATGCACGGAAACTGAACCTGGCCTGTTATAACGTAAGATCACTCATCGGTGAAGACAGGATATTAGAGCTGGAAAAGGAATTACAAAATGTGAATTGGAATATCATTAGTTTGGCTGAAACAAGAAGAAGAAATGAATCACTTATAAGTTTATCAAGTGGAAATCTGCTGTACACCAATGGAAATAGTGAAATGAGTGAAGGTGGAGTTGGGTTTCTGGTCCATAAAGATTTTAAAAACAACATTTTGGAATTCAAAAGTATATCACCAAGGGTGTCAAGACTAATACTCAAGATTTCTAAGAGGTACAAGCTAAAGGTTATAATGATTTATGCACCAACATCAAGCCATGATGATGATGATGTGGTTGAAGAAATGTACACCGAAATTGAGTCTTCTAGATGAGCAGAAAACCCACTACACTATTATTGTGGGGGACTTCAATGCTAAGGTTGGAAAAAGACAAAACAGCGCAGAAAGGGGAACTATATTGAAATTTTGGAATGGGTGAAAGAAATGAAAGAGGCGAAAGACTTGTGGAATTTGCAGAATCTCAAGGACTGTCAGTAATGAACACTTTTTTCAAGAGAAGGGTGAACAGAAAGTGGACATGGATGAGTCCAAATGGATCTACTACTAATGAAATCGACTTCATCCTCACTAACAGAAGATATATTGTGAATGATGTTACGGTCCTGAATAAGGTAAATGTTGGAAGTGATCACAGAATGGTAAGAAGTACACTTGATATAGATGTAGGAAAGGAAAGGAAAAAACTGACTCGAGTAAATAATACAAAGGTCTTTGAGATAACAGACGAGGAGAAAAAGCAGTATGTACTGGAACTTAAGAACAAGTTTGAGCTTCTGCAGACTGCTCAGGACCAAGATATCGACGGGGAATATTACAACTTTCTGAAAGTGATAAAGCCCAAAAAACCTATAGGAAAAAAGAAATCCAAAGAAGAAAAAATTAGTCAAGAAACACTTGTCATGATGAACCGAAGACGACAAATGAAAAGCAAGAAAAACACTGAAAGGGAGAAAATTGAGTATACTGAGTTATGCAAAGCCATTAGTAAGAGACTTAGAGAGGACATAAGAAGATTTAACACAAGAAAAGTAGAACAAGCATTAAGGGAAAACAAAGGATTTAAATCAGCAGGCATGAGCAGTAATACAGAAAGACAAATGATACTGAAACTGAAGAATAGTGATTGTGTACTTATAAAGAGCAGAGAAGGCATAATTCGAATAGCAGAAGACTACTATAGAGAATTATACAAGGAGCAGGGGAATGATGGCAGCAGTGGGGAAGGTGGATTGCATAGTAGCAACACATACGACATACCCGATATTCTTCCTGATGAGGTAGAACATGCATTGAAGAAAATGAAGAATCAGAAAGCCCCGGGGGAAGATGAAGTTACTGTAGAGTTGTTAAAATTGGGAGGAAGAGACATAACACAAAAACTGGCAAGGCTCTTCACAAAGTGCATTAGAAAAGGTGTGACGCCTAAGCAGTGGAATAATGCAATCATAGTTTTGCTGCATAAGAAAGGAGATAAATGAGAAATTGGAAATTATAGACCAATTAGCTTGTTATCCCACATCTACAAGTTGTTCACAAGGGTCATTACTAACAGATTAGAAAGAATACTTGATGAGAATCAACCGAAAGAGCAAACTGGCTTTAGGACAGGATTCTCAACTATGGATCACCTTCACGTAATATCACAGCTAATGGAGAAAGCAAATGAATATAAAACACCATTATTATGCCTGGCATTTGTGGATTATGAAAAGGCATTTAACTCCATACAGCATAAGGCAATGTTTCGGGCACTGGAAAGACAAGGCATTGATACCCCATATATTATAATTTTGTAGAAAATATATGAGAGTGCTACCTCCTTTATTAGACTAGACAAAGAGAGTAAGAAATTTAAAATTGAGAAAGGAGTTCGACAAGGAGACACAATATCTCCGAAGCTGTTTACTGCTGCCCTTGAGGAAGCTTTCAGAAGATTAGACTGGTCGCAGAAAGGAGTCAATGTGAACGGAGAGTACCTAAACCATTTACGATTTGCAGATGACATTGTGGTCAGGAAATATAGTCACATACTGAAGAGCAATATCCCAGTTTGTCTGAAACGTAAAATAATGAACCAATGTATACTCCCCAACATGACTTATGGAAGTGAAACTTGGGCACTCACCAAAAGAATGGAAGAGAAGCTGAGAACTACACACCGAAGAATTGAACAAATTATATTGGGAATCAGACTGTTAGATAAGAAGAGAAACGCATGGATTAGGCAGAAACTCAAGTAAAGGACAATCTTATCAAAACTAAAGAACTAAAATGGTGTTGGGCAGGACACATAGCTTGAAGACATAATGACAGATGGACTAAGAAAATAACAGAATGGTATCCAAGAGAAGCTAGAAGAAAACCTGAAGACAAAGGCGGAGATGGATAGATGAAATTCATGAGTTTGTGGGTAGTAAATGGATGGCCAGTGGTCAAAACAGAAGGAACTGGAAAGTTTCTGGAGAGGCCTTCATCCTGCAGTGGATTGAAAATGGCTGATGATGATGATCATTGATGCTTTTGCACTATACTTATATGTAGTCTATATACAGTATATAATCTATGTTCTTTATATAGAGGTACTCAGTAAACATCAATTATAGATCACCACAAAATTAAAAAGATATTGTACACCTTTTTATAATGAAATAAACATAAAGTAAAAAAAAAAAAAAGTTTAAGTAACTTAAACCCAAATTACATGGCACCCCTGGAATGTTGTTGTGGCACTCTAAGGTGCCATGGCACCCCGGTTGAAAACCACTGTTGTAGACCAACCAGATGCTTGAGTAAAACTTTGGAAAAAATGGTGCCCCACTGATTAACATGGTATCTTGAGTCCAGAAACATAATCAGCAGTAATCAGTTTAGCTTTCGGAAGAATAGATCATCTTTAGATCTTATGGTAAAGACTGAATCAAATGTAAGAAATGCATTTATTAGAAATCAACATCTGGTCATGGTTTGTCTTGATATAGAAAAAGCTCTCCCTTCTATTGATATGAGAGGCCATTAACCATCTTTTATTCAAAACTTCCTTCACCACATGTCTTTCCAAGTCCTATACCATCAGGCTCTGTCACAAACATACATACAAGAAGAAGGAATCCCATAAGGTTCTGTACTTAGTGCCACTTTATTTGCAATACGAATCAACAATATCACAAACAGAATTCCAAAAATATTTTGGAATTCTCTTTGTGATATTGTTGATTTTACGCTGATGATTTTACCTTATCCTGTCATTCCCAGAATATGAATTATATTGAGAATCACTTACAAATATCAATAAATAATATTGAACTGTGGATGACCCAAAATGGATACAGGCTATCAAACAAAAATCTACAGCTGTCCACTTTTGGAACAAGCGCAAAATCCATCCAGATCCTGAGCTACTTTTGGACAGTCATCCTGTCCCAATCATGAACACTATTCGTCTCCTAGGGCTAATTTTCGATAAGAAGCTAAATTTCCAAGATGGATTAGATATCAGACACCTATGTACTACTTGCATTAGGAAAATGAATGTACTGGGTCATCTCCAGTACATCATGGGGTGCAGACTGTTACACTTTTTTCCGCTTGTACAGGTCCCTGATTAGATTCCGGCTGGATTATGGAACACCTGTTTATGACTGCTAAAGAGAGTAAGTACCTTGGCCTGTCTTGCTCCCATCCAACTCACTACTCTTACGATTTCCCTAGGTGCATACAGAACAACCCCCTTCAAAGTCTGTATGTTGAGGCCCACGAACCTCCACTGGATATCAGAAGAAAGATATTATTGATGAACTACTCTGCTAAAATTAAATGCCACCCCACACATCCTATTTGGCCACTACTGAATGATCCTCAGTACATAATCCACTATGCAAACAAACCAAGAACAATTCGGCCTACTGGTATCAGATTCCAGAATCTAACAGAATGCTGAAATATTCAACTTCATAATGTTCTCAGATACTTAAGAGATACGGATCCTCTGTGGATTACCTTCATGCCTTCTTGTGATGATTACTTTGAGCAGTGAGGAGAAGGTGCTATATCAGATATCAACATCCATCAGCTACATCTTGTCCGTACACAGAATTATTCCCTCTTTTCTAGGGTCTACACCGATAGTTCTAAGTCTGGTAATAAAGTGGGTGAGGCTGCTGTGTTCCCTAATAGAACTATTTCGCTTACACTTCCTGCAGAATGCAGCAGTTATACTGCTGAGCTTCATGCCATTAAGCTTGCCTTGGAATATATTTCACTCCTGTCAATCAATAAAAGCATATATACGGATTCCAAAAGTGCTCTCTCTCAGCTCTCAAAAACACGACACCTCACAATACTTTGTTAAAACTCATAAGACGTGCTGATACATCTTCACAAACATCCGCAAACTGTTGTCTTCTCTTGGATCCCAGGGCACAGCGGTATTAAAGGAAATGAAAGCACAGATGATGCTGTAAAACATTCCTCCAGCATAACCTGAACAAATGCTCGTGTCCTGTATATCGATTGTAAATGCAATATCCAGAGAAAATGTATGGAACAGTGGGCACTTATGTGGAGAAATCAAACACAGAACAAGCTGTTTCAGCTGAAACCTGAACCATAATTATGGAATTCTAGCTTCCATAAAAATAGAAAAGAAGACATAATTCTAGCCAGAAGCCGAATAGGCCATACTCATCTCACTCATCTGTTTCTGTTCACTCGAAATGATTCTCCACAGTGTACACACTGTTTGCAACCACTGACAATAAAGCAAGTACTCATTAAATGTAGCTTGTTTAACAATGTCCGACAATGTGTTTTCGGCTCCTTGTGAAATTTACAAGAACCGTTATCACTCAGCCACATCATGGGTAACAATGCAAATCTCTCTGAATTCTTTTTGTACCTAAAACAAATTCAAATGTATAATAAATTTTAACTGCTCCCAGAGTAGTCATCACATACAACTTCACTACCTTTGGTAGGCACAATATGGCCAAAGTAGTTTTTGTGCCAGAAATTCCTATAACAACAACAATAAAAAAGGTTGATCATTGAGCAGATTTACATAATTACACAAAGTGTAATTCTTGAAATGTTATTTAGAAATTCTTGAATTTCTATTATTATTTCTTTTATTTTTATTATTTCTATTATAGAAGTTTATTGCTTTTTAGATGTTGAGCATTTCTTGTCCTTCCATAAGCGTTGCTGAAAGTATGGCTGATTTGATAGATGGCTATTGTCGACTGATGCATGGAACGCTGGTTTCATTTTGGGCAAGGAAAAGTAAGTCTCCCCCAGAAGTGCATATTATTAATGCTTGATTTCCTTGAATTAGTATTGGAAAAATAATCATTGTGTTATATGCTTTCTCTCTTCTGTATTGAGCAGTTATCCTTTGTGTGTACCCATGTCTCCATAGTTCTAGGATTAGAGGAGGGGGAATTGTAGAAATTATGCCTAAATAAGGCTGAGGGTTAGTTCCTGAGAGGGATCAATCTTCAGACATTTAGGACAAGCAGTAGGAACCTAATGGGCTTCCTGAAGCATAGGATTATTTGGTATTTTATACCCTTATAAGGTTTGTCTTTTCAATAATTCTTGTCAAATATTATAGCCTAAGGGAAAAAAAAAATCTAGTTTATCATATATGGTTAATAGGATAAGTTAATCTAGATTAGAAATTAGATTAATATTAAGCAATTACATACTTATTACATAATACCGGAGCATTATTCACCGCAGTCATTCTTCCGTTTGTGCAACAGAGAGAAGACATACTCTGCTATGCCGATGATATTAAGATATTTACTCAGATTAACCCCGGCGAACATCTCTCAAATATCAATAAAAAGATCTGTGAAAAGTTACGTAACTTAGGATCCTATCTCCGTCAATTTGGCCTCTTCATTAACCCTGCCAAATCAGCACAAATTGTCTTTTCTCTGAAGCGCCAACCCACTGAAATCCAAGCCTCTCTAGACGGCATTCCCTTCCCAGTGGTCAAGATGCATACAGACTTGGGAGTCGTCTTCGACTATAAACTGAGCTTCAACCCCCACATTGACAAGCTCATAGCAAAATTCTGTCAAATGCGCTGGACCACAAAACAACAACTGCTCCACGTTAGGGAACTGGATGTGACTCGTCGATACGTATACACCTCAGTATACTCCGTCGTACTGTATGCCTCGGAAATTTGGGGGTCCGCGGCCCCTACCAACATCAAACGCGTGTACTCCGCTGAATACTGGCTCCTTCGTTGGATCACGCAAAAACATCGTCGTCCACCCCAGCAAAGAACAACTGCGATGGCGAACTCACTTAATTTTGCCCGACTTCCAGATCTTGTATTTGAAAAACGCCTCGTTCTCACTGTCAAGATGACAACCGGAACGGTCTCGGAGCCAAGCATCTGGGAACTATGTGGCTGGAGAATCCCTCTACCCGGACTGAGGTCAGCTCCCACACTCACAGCTGACTATAACAGACTATCACTCAGTGACCGCTTTCTCCCCAGGGAGATTGCTCCCCACAATCCTTTCAATTGACGGCGACCTCTGTATGTTTGTGAACAATCGGAGGTACCGAAGACAGATCCTTAAGAGCCTGACCTTGGCCAGGCAAAGTGCACATTGATAAGGGCAGCATAATAATAATGCCCAATATATTGTAAATATTGTTCAAAGCACGGTCTTTATGAATATGTTGTAAATAAAGTCAACAATATCTTTATGAATATAAATATTAATATAACATAATGTAAATATGAATACCTTTATTATTTCATTGTAAATACTGTCAAAAGCATATATTCTGTAAATAATCTGACATTGATTCTATTTTATTGTTGGCACTGGGGGATTAGCCCGAACTTCGATGTGGGCTCCCTTCCCCCAAAGCTATTGTCCACCAACCAATGTTAAACCCCTGGCATTGCTGCTGTGAAGGGTCTATTGTATATACCATGTTTGTATACAATAAAGATTAAAGATAAAAGATACTAACTTATGTAATACTAATAAAAATAATCCTGAGTAGACAGTGACTGGGGTCACTACTTACAGCCAGGAAATATACTAAGGAATATAATGTCAGAAATATACTAAGGACATGTTCAGTTTAGGTAACTGAAAGAGCACATGAATTTAGTTGTTCAAAACTGAGTTAAGCAAGAAAAACATTTTGGAATTTAGTTATCTAAGAGAGCAGATGGATCTGTTTCTTCATTTTTCTTTTAAGTAAGGCAAACTAAGGATTGATGTAACTGAAAGAACAGTTGAATCTAGTTGTTCATGCTAAGTTAAGATAGTCAATTTAGATTAGGAATTTAGTTAATGAAATGTCATATAAAATCCATTTGCTTAGTGGTAAGTTAAGCAAGGCATACTAAGTTAGGAATTTTCTTCAATTAATTTTAGATTTATATTACGTTTAGATTTACAAAAATTAGCTTGTAAGTTTGAAGCATAGATGCTTGTGTAACTTGCATTTGCCTAAGTGTCACTAGGCATTTAGCTTTACTTTCAATTAGTTATTTTTATATTGGGTAAAAAAAATAATAAAACACACAAATGCCTTCATTATTTGTACTAGTTTAATTTTACAATGGCATCTGTTTCATACTGGATACTGATTTGGACAGTTGACTTAATGTGTTTGAATTGCATGCCTTTGATTATTATTTCCTATTTTGAATAGCTTCTTGGTCAAAGCTGTCTTCTAATGTTTTTTCTTGTTATATTCCATGTTTCATCTTTGTCACATGAGCAGTTTGGGTTAACAGTCAGTCCTAGTATGTGTAATTTCACATTAAATGGACCATGGCATGTAATCATAAATGTCATTGCCAACCTTGGTGGATTTGATGGCTATTTCAGGAGCAGGCTGGCCAAGTATCCTGAGTATTATTTTCCCACCTTTCTTACCAAATATCCATCATTTTTTTCAAGATCTGTTACTTTTCCATATTAATATCATTAGTTATGTCAATTTTATCCCTAGGAAAGTGGTAGGGGTCTGGCATTTTAGTGAGGTCCGTACTACTGTACATATCAGCGAGAACCAGGGGCATGTTTCCTTTTAATAGTTGTAAGGACCTGGTGGAAGTTGTTCAAGGAAATAACGATAGAAGCTACTAGACTTTCCATTCCATCTAAGAAATGCTGTTCAAGGCTTAGGCCTAAATGGACATCAGCTGAACTAATGAGACTTGTGGCAGAGAAGAAAAGTGCATGGCATGCATGTAAACTATCAGATGATACAGAAGCCTATGGCAGATATAAACTGGTGTGTAATCAAGTCAAAAAAGAGGATAGCAAGCTAAGGCACATTACAAGTAGTCTCTGGCAAAGAATGCAGAAAAGCAGCTAAGACTATTAACTGCAGAAAAAAGGGGTTGAATCACATTGGGCCATTTGATCTCAGTGTGTTAACTGTTGCTGAAAAATTGAATAAGTATTTTGCATCTACATTCACATATGAGGAATTCTTTGGGGAAAGGGAATGCCAGAAGTTTATCAAATTCTAACGGGGAGCTAAATGATTATGTGATAACTGAAAGGAAAGTGGAGGAGAAATTTTTGAAGCTAAACATGAAAAAGGCACCTGGGGTGGATGGGATCTATCCAGTTATGTTAAGGGAGGCAGCACAGGAGGTAAGCTAACCCTTAGCCATAATTCTGAGAGCATCCTTGAATCCAGGATAATTCCCCTATGGACTGGAGATGTGCAAGTGTATTCCAGATTCACCAAGGAGGATCAAATAATGACAAAATAATTTTGTTCTCATACAGTCGATTTCAGTAAAGTTTTTGATATTGTTGCACATAAAATACAGTTGCTGTTTAAATTGAAGCAGTATGATATTAAGGGCAAGTTACTGCTATGGATAAAGGGATGGTTGAGTGGGAGTAGCGAGATAATGTTTATCAATGGGTATTGGTTTTCGTGGACTAATGTTATTATTGGAGCTTCCCAGGATTCAGTGCTGGGTCCATTGTTGTTTGCAGTACAGGCAACCCCCATATAACATGGTACTTCTTTCACCAAATCGACAACATGGTTTCGTTCTAACACGATTGATAAATTGTGGCAATCCTTGCACAACATGATACTTATATAACACTATTTTGCTCTAACATGGTTAGAGAATTGTGGCAAATCTCGCCTAACATGGTATTCTTAAACTTTTATGCTGGAGAAACCCTGATGTTGGATGTAATTTTTCAACATTTCCATTCTTTTTTGTGAATCCCCATTGTTAACTCACTAGTCGTTAGGAAAAAAAGTTATTGGAAAATTCCTGCGTTAGGTTCTGTGCTATTGAACTTGTGCTTGTTGATGCTAAGGTTTATTACTATTGGATAATGCTCCAGGCCATCCAAAAGATTTAAGTCATCCAAATGTTGAAGTTATGTTCATACCACCTATTACAACATCTTTGATTCAGCCAACATGGTTTCGTTCAAAACTCATTACATCAGAAAATCGTTACAATGGATTTTGGAAAAAAATTGATTCAGAATCTATTGAAGTGATGGAGGCATGGAAACATTTTTCATTTGTGGGCTGTATCAGCTTTATCACTCAAAGATGTGAAACCGTCAACATTAAATGCGTGTTGGAAAAATGTGGTTTCCGGCAGAATATGGAATCTGTATTAATAGAACTTGCTAAGTCGGGGAGGGGAAGTTTTGATGATATGAGTACTGAAGCCCACATGGGTAGCACAGTTGATAGAATCGCTGGCCTCCCCACATTGGGAGGAAAAGACCTGAGTTTGAATCCTGTCAACAATGGGAGGAATTTTTATGGGTCTTTTTCACAACTTGGCTAAGTTAGTCAGTCTCAGGCAAGGGTAGCATGGTTTTTCTCCCTGAAATGTCCAGCAAAAAAGAAAATTGACCTGAGAACACATGCAATTTATAGATAATATACACAGAGCTACTTAGCCTAGTCGCCGATGCTCCTAAAAAAAAAAAAAAAAAAAAAAAAAGATATGATTGTTGAAGACATTCAAGAATTAGTGGTAGAAAAAGTGGTGGCTGGAGAAGCGATTTGGTGTAAATGACATCGAGGGTAAACCAAATCAATTCAGAGGTTGATAGCACAGATGAAAATTCTGAACTTCCAAATTTTACACTAAAAAGTATAAAGGAAGACAAAGTTAACCGAGCAATTGGAATCTTATTTTTCGAATGCAGATCCTTCCACTGAAAAGGAACCCAAAGTTCAATTGATATTGATGTTATTTGGTTTTTAGGAGCATTAGCAACTAAGGCCATATTGCTCCGGGGATATGCGGTGGTTATTCCCTGACCTTTCCGCATCCTCCGTATTTGGTGGTCATGGGCTCGAACCCCGGTTTAATCAAGAAGCGTGTGCTACACACTGCTGCTCCTGCCCACCTGGCTACGGAGGTGCCTCCAAAGTTCAAACGGGAGCTTCAAAATTGCTTAGTTCCATATGATGAAATTTACAAAGATTTATCAAGCAAAAGCAAACAAACCTAGATTACTGATTTTTTAAAGAGAGCAGAAGATACATGAAATCTAGAATGGTGTATTTTTATTAGTTTTTAATAACAGTTTGTTAATGAAATAGTGTATTTTTGTTAGCATTTTGTTAACAAATGGTGTATTTTTGTTAGCTTTTGGAACGTAACCACTCCTTTTTGTACTGGTTTTTAGTCCCATTTAACACAGTTGCGCATTACAACAGATTTTATAGGAATCTAACTACAAAATGAAGGTTACCTGTATTTATTAATGATATTGATGCAGGTAAATCAGGCAAATGTTGTCAGGGTAGTTAATGACAGAAATCATGGTAAGCCAATGCAGCAAGATTTGGAGAAATTAGGACAATGAGCTGAGAAATGGTAGATGAAGTTTTTAAATATATATGTGTGTGTGTGTGTATATATATATCCAAATCCAATATTTTAAATTAAATAAAATAAAACATAAGCCAGTAGTATGGCAAAAACTGTAGAGCGAAAATTATCATAAAAATAACCCAAATAAACAAACAAACAAAAAAAAGAATAGACATAATAGTAGCCCGATAACCCTTGTATAATTTCGAGTTTTAAATCCAATTAATAAAATTTTAGGATAATGCCAATTATATAATAATTTAGCGGTACCACCCCGAGAGGTACCAGTTCTGAAAGACGTGAAATATCACCAAAAGAGGGTTAAAGGAACAACCAAACGATAACAAAATCAAAATAAATATAGACTGACCATCATGCCCCATTCGGATTTAAAACACGAAATTATACAAGGGTTATCGGGCTACTATTATGACTATTCTTTTTTTCGTTCGTTTGTTTATTTGGGTTATTTTTATGATAATTTTCGCTCTACAGTTTTTGCCATACTATTGGCTTATGTTTTATTTTATTTAATTTAAAATATTGGATGTATTTCAGCTTCATATGGAGGAATTGCATGTCACTGCCTCTAATGAACGCCTAATTTATTTATTTATTTATTTATTCACTTTATTATAATTTAATTAATGTTAATATTTAATAAAATTCAATGATAGTATATATATATATATATATATATATATATATATATATATATATATATATATACTGTCATTGAATTTATGTATATATATATATAAATATATATATATATACATACATACAGTGCTTTTTTTGTTAAAAAATAGGTGTCGGTACTCATTCTTTGCTATCAGGAAAAATTGAAAATTAAAAGGATATGAAAAGTACTCTAAAAATTTTTTTTTCCTGATAGTTACTTTCATAGTAAAGTTTTTGTAATAAGAACAACAAATTTAGTATATTAACAGTTTATTAAGTATAAATTTATTATTCAAGTATATATAGAAAAATAAGTAAAATGTGAATAAAATAAGTAAATAAATCGGTCAACTACAGAGTGCCAGGCACTCAAGATGACACGAATTGTCGTTAGTGTAGTATCTCAGAGAGCTTTATGGTAACTGAAAAACGTTTCTAGTACCCGGCTTGGCCTAAAACTTAGGAAGTAGCAAAAACGTTGTCTATTTGTGTCTTTCCAGTTGTTCTGAATACCAAGGGCGGAAGAAACGACTCCAACTTCTTCCTACAGAAGCAATTAAAGTCTTGGGGGAGAAGCGACTGGCAGGTGAGGACCCTGCAAGAATCCGCACAGGTGTCTCCCCACCACCGCCTCCTCAACACTGGCTCTCTGAGTACCTCCTTGCTGGGACAACCCCAGCTTTGAAAATTTTTTAAAAATACTTCTTTTCGCAAAATTAATAAATGACCTTTATCTATTTAGCAACCTTTTTGTCACTAAAAGGAGAGTTAAAAAGCATGCTTCTTCAGTAAAAAGAAGAATGCTATCGAAGTTCAGTAAATTGAAGTGCAACAAAAAAAAAAAAAAGATTTTGAACTAATTTTAACACAAAAATAAATGATAGATTTCAATCGGAATAGTTTTCCCTTGATAAGCATTGAATAATGTATAGTTAATTTGATTTTTAAATTTTAACTCCGTTAGTGACGGAAATAGAGGGGGGGGGACACAAAAATTACATTTTCCTGTCTGACGCCACCATTTTTAATTTTAAAAATATTTTAAACATATTTGTTGAGCTCGTTCCAACGGTGTTGCTATAGGTTGTCGACAACATTTTTATCCCCCCACATTTACCCCCCTCCTTTTCTCAGACAAATTTTTGTCAACAGTGATCAATATGGCATTATGTTGGCCCACTTGATGTGCAAACCCATGCAAAATTTCTAGTCAATAGGTTGAGTGGTTCCAGAGATACAATGCTGTGACAGACAGATGGTCAGACAGGCAGACAACTGAGTGACATTTTAAGGGTCCTTCATTAAACTATAACCCCTAAAAATAATAAGTAAAAATAATTTTATAATAAAGTTTTTGTAGAATATTATTTCAAATTTTTATGAAGTTCTCATCCGACAACACCCTATGCCGACTTCTTTTGTTCCTCTTTGTGTCCCTCTTGCTGAATGACTTTTCCGAAGCAGCCACGAATTGACATATTTTGCTGGATCGAAGCGGGTCGGCAGTGGGCCTACAATTTTAAACAGTAGTGAAGAAAGTGTTTTTGTTATCAACGAAGCTCTGATTGGGCTGACAGTCAGATTCATTTGTGAAAATCCTTGTTCACATTCACTCGATGATATTGGTATCATACTCGGAGCGTCTGTCAAATTCTTCAATTCTTCCGAAACCATCTTTTCAATTAGGTACCCCTGAAATCCATGAATTGCATTTAACTGTAACCTAATCGACAGTTTTCTAACTTCATTTTCACCAAATGCCAACAATTCATGCTTAGAAGGTTTAATACCTTCGTTGTCCTCATTTTCCTTCTCTCGTCATCAGTATTGGCACTAGTTCTTAAATGTGAATTTTTTTTTTTTTTCCCTTTTGAAAAAAAATCAGTGTCATTCGGATATTCAGGGACTGTGACCATGTAAACAGAGATAGGGAAAATTTATGGAAAAATGTGGATAACGCACTTCCGCAAAACAACAGATGATTATTTGTTGGGATAAAATAAATTACTCCCTCATAATTCTCGAACGGGGTGCTTGCAGTTGATTCACGAAGGTGTCCAATCTGCGGTCCACGAGGAAAGTGAACTAAAGCAGCATTTTAAATTTTGTTAATTATGAAAAAAATTCTCATTAAATGTTTTGTTCAGAAATGTAATTGTATATTGTACTTAATAAAATTTTCAAATATTGTCAATTTTACTTTTACATGCAACAAGATATGGAAAATGTAACGTACTAAAGAAGTCTAACTTTGAATTTTTTTTCATATGGCACCTGTACGGGAAAAGGTTGGACACCACTGCAGTAGAAGGTGGGCCAGAGCCCATTGGGAACACACCTTGATCTGCTCACTGTTGACCAGTGCGACTTGTAGCTATCGGACCACCTGTCCGACGTACGGAGGTACGCCGGACAGGTGGTCCGATAGGTTTTACCAGGTACCACTAAATTATAGAATGGTAATCCCTTTAGCTCTTTTAATTCGCTCAACAGCACTAATTGCCTAAATTGCCTGAAAGCCAGAAATGCGAACAGTGCATACCGAGTTAATTCTCTCCTAATCCATTTGCTATATGAAAATTTTCTCACTCAATGGAAACTTCCCAGGGGAGTTCAAAATAATTAAACAGAGGTCTGACTGAGCAATTTAGAATTATAAAAATGGTTATACAGTTTTATATAGAAAATATCTTAACAATAAAGTAAATTTATTGTTAAGATATTAATATATTTAAAATAATAAAGAAAAAATGTAAATTTAGTTAAAATAATTTTAAGCTTATTTGAATAGTAGATAAACAGGTAAAAAATAGTTACGGAATATTACAAATTTCGAAGTGCACTGCATCCAAATGTCACACGTCACTGTTAATAAAGGTGCCGGTACGCCATACCGTTCTGTACCGTACGTTGCGTAACAAAAAAAAGCACTGTACACACACACACACCTAAACCTCTTTTTACACGATAGATACATTCTAAAAATTATGCGTAAAAAGAATTCGCGTAAAAAGAACTACTGACTCCATAGAAAAAGAGAAGATTGGTTCAGAAAAACAAACATTAAATTCGTTCGGATCATAAGATTTTATTTACATTTCATGGAGAACACACATACATATAATGAATTTTAATAACTTTAGGAAAAAAAAAAACATATTCATTTCAGTTGTTTGCTAAGGATTCTATAAAAAAATTGATGTTATTCGCTATCAGTTTCTGACAATAAACGAGCCTACCGGGCTAGCTGAGTGGGTAAAGTGCCTGCCTGGCAACCCAAAGGTCGTGGGTTCGAATCCCTCCTTGGGCTTGGATCACAGTACTGCAGAAACCTTGGGAGGTGCATTATGGCCACAGAAGCCGATGCACCAACAACTAACTAAAAAAAAAAAAAAGACAATAAACGTGAAAGCTTTCGTTTTTGTTAGACTGTAATACCACTAGAACTACTAGATATGGTATTATTGTCATCGACTTCCATCTCAACTTGTGGAATTCTTCTTATTATGTCTTGAACAAAAGTACCACTGGTTGTTTCAGTAGTTTTAGGCATGAACTCAGTTAATCGCTGTGTTGATGCTTTAGATAAGTTGTGATCATCATCAGCCATTTTCAATCCACTGCAGGATGAAGGCCTCTCCAGCAACCTTCCAGTTCCTTCTGTTTTGAGCACTGGCCATCCATTTACTACCCACAAACTCATGAATTTCATCTATCCATCTCCGCCTTTGTCTTCCAGGTTCTCTTCTAGCTCCTCTTGGGTACCATTCTGTTATTTTCTTAGTCCATCTGTCATCATGTCTTCGAGCTATCTGTCCTGCCCAAGACCATTTTAGTTCTTTAGTTTTGATAAGAATGTCCTTTACTTGAGTTTGCTGCCTAATCCATGTGTTTCTCTTCTTATCTAACAGTCTGATTCCCAATATAATTCGTTCCATTCTTCGCTGTGTAGTTCTTAGCTTCTCTTCCATTCTTTTGGTGAGTGCCCAAGTTTCACTTCCATAAGTCATGGTGGGGAGTATACATTGATTCATTATTTTACGTTTCAGACAAACTGGGATATTGCTCTTCAGTATGTGACTAAATTTCCTGAATGCTATACATCCAAAATTTATTCTTCTCTTGACTTCCAGCCATTTATCATTATTACAGCTAATAACTTATCCCAGATAAGTATATGACTCCACCTTTTCAATTACTGCTCCTTCAATCATTATTTCCCTTTCCGTGGCATACTTGTTCATCATTACTTTTGTTTTAGCCATATTCATCTTTAGTCCAAAATCCTTACTAACTGTGCATAACTGATTAAGATTTTCCTCTAATTCTTTGGGATCGTGGTTTATGACCACAATGTCATCTGCAAATTGTAAATGGTTTAGGTACTCTCCGTTCACATTGACTCCTTTCTGCGACTAGTCTAATAGTAGTAGTAGTAGTAGTAGTGGCACATGATGCAAGAAAGCAAGTGTAGGAGCTTATGCAGCATCAGCCAAAAAAAAAAAAAAAAATCACACCATTCCCTCCAAATGCCTGTCCAGTTCCTCCTTAAATTTATTTAACCTATCAACTTCTACAACGACAGATGGAAGTTTGTTCCAGCAATTAACCACCCGCTGGCTAAAGCCAAATTTCCGCACATCTATTCTACATCTGTCCTTTCTTAATTTGAACTTATGTCCCCGTAGGTTGGTAATCTGAACAAGTGGAAGGATCCCATCAGAATTCAGCGTGCTCAACCCGTTCAAGGCCTTATAGACCTCAATCAGATCACCGCACAGGTGCCTAGTCTCCAGCCACTGCAATTTGCAGAACTTAAGCCTCTCTTGGTAAGAGAATCCCTTCATTCCCCTCACCAATCGTGTTGCTCTTCTCTGTACACGCTCAAGCAAATCTACATCCTTCCTAAAATGAGGCCTCCAGACCTGTACGCAGTACTCAAGGCGTGGCCTGACCATTGCCTTATACAGAGGGACAATCACCTCCTTTTCCCTGCTAGCAAAATTCCTATATATCATTGACAAAACCCCATGACCCGCCCTAGCAGCCTGTCTGCACTGCTCAGAAAACTTCATATCTGACTGCACAATTACTCCCAGGTCTTTTTCATTTTCTACCACCTTAAGTGTAGTACCACACAGTTGGTACGTTTCTCTGGGGTTACTTCTACCCATATGCAGTACTTTGCATTTGTCAAGGTTGAACTTCAGTTGCCACTTCTTAGCCCATCTGCCCAAATTATCTAGATCCTGTTGCAGTAGCACACTGCCATTACTGTCATTAACAACCCTGCCAACCTTTGTGTCATCTGCAAACTTCGACATTCAGCCTGATATACCTTCATCAATATCATTGATAAATACACAAAACAACAGTGGACCCAACACCGAACCCTGTGGGACTCCACTAATAACATTAGTCCACGAAGAGCAGCACCCATTGATTACCACCCTCTGTCTTCTCCCACTTAACCATCCTTTTATCCATTGTAGCAACTTACCCTTAATACCATTCTGCTCCAATTTGTACAGTAGTCTTCCATGCGCAACAGTGTCAAAAGCTTTCCTGAAATCCAAGTATATGATATCAAAATTATTTTTTGCATCCAGTTCCTTTGTGACCACATCATAATAACCAATCAAATTTGTCAGACAAGACTTTCCCTTAACAAACCCATGCTGTGTTTGAATTATTGCTGCAGTCTTGTCTAGATGATCCTGCAATGCATCTTTAACCAGCGACTCCATTATTTTACCCGGAACAGAAGTTAAACTAACTGGTCTGTAATTACTCGTGTCACCCTTCGATCCACCTTTGTGAATTGGGGACACATTTGCACATCTCCAGTCCGTGGGAACCTCCCCTGAGTCCAAGGATGCTCTCATAATTATGGCTAAGGGTTTGCTTAGTTGCTTTGCCGCCTCCTTTAAAATAACTGGATAGATCCCATCCACCCCAGGTGCCTTTCTTATATTTAACTTCAACAATTTCTCCTCCACTTTGCTCTCAGTTATTACAAAATCATTAAGCACACTGCTACAATTTGATAACCTTCTTCCATTTTCAAATTGTAATAATTCCTCACGTGTGAATGTAGATGCAAAATACTCATTCAGTTTGTTTGCTATCTGAGCAGGATCATCAACAGTCAATAATCTTCTGAAAGCTTCCTCAAGGGCAGCAGTAAACAGCTTCGGAGATATTGTCTCTCCTTGTCGAACTCCTTTCTCGATTTTAAATTTGCTACTGTCTTTGTCTAGTCTAATAAAGGATGTAGCACTCTCATATATTTTCCTCAAAATCATAATATATGGAGTATCTATGCCTTGTCTTTCCAGTGCCCGAAACATTGCCTTATGCTGTATGGAGTCAAATGCCTTTTCATAATCCACAAATGCCAGGCATAATGGTGTTTTATATTCATTCGCTTTCTCCATTAGCTGTGATATTACGTGATGGTGATCCATAGTTGAGAATCCTGTCCTAAAGCCAGCTTTCTCTTTTGGTTGATTCTCATCAAGTATTCTTTCTAATCTGTTAGTAATGACCCTTGTGAACAACTTGTAGATATGGGATAACAAGCTGATTGGTCTATAATTTCAATTTCTGATTTATCTCCTTTCTTATGCAGCAAAACTATGATTGCATTATTCCACTGCTTAGGCATCACACCTTTTCTAATGCACTTTGTGAAGAGCCTTGCCAGTTTCTGTATTATGTCTCTTCCTCCCAATTTTAACAACTCTACAGTAACTTCATCTTCCCCCGGGGCTTTCCGATTCTTCATTTTCTTCAATGCATGTTCTACCTCATCAGGAAGAATATCGGGTATGTCGTATGTGTTGCTACTTTGCAATCCATGTTTCCCACTGCTGGTATCATTCCCTCGCTCCTTGTATAATTCTCTATAGTAGTCTTCTGCTATTTGAATTATGCCTTCTCTGCTGTTTATAAGTACACCATCGCTATTCTTCAGTTTCAGTATCATTTGTCTTTCTGTATTTAAATCAGCAGGCTGCTGATTTAAATCCTTTGTTTTCCCTTAATGCTTGTTCTACTTTTCTTGTGTTAAATCTTCTTATAAGTCGCGATATAATTCTCTATATGAAGACATCAACAACTTAAGCTCACGTGAAAACTTCCCAGCACGTTCCTCATTTGGATCATGTCAGGCAAAATAATTGTCTAAATTACTGTCCAGTTTAAGACCTTCTTTAATTATATCAGCAGTAAAAGTAGGATTATCTTGATCATTATCATTAACTTCTTCGCTTTCAGGAGTCTCAGAAACAATCTCCACTATTTTGTCTTTGCTAAGAGGTTTGTCAATTAACAATTCTTTGATATCTGCCGATGTAAGATCATTGAATCCTTCTCCACCAATATCACATGCCAAACTTATTATATTGGGGAATTCTGCAGTATGATTAAGGGAACAGGAGCATTCTCTTTAACACATGCGGGCTAAATAGTATTCCATCATGCATTCATAGTTTCTGGTCTCAATTCAGATAATGAAAATCAAACCCCTTATCAATACAATCCATAATTGAAAATTTTTTCCGCACATCCATAACTAACAGTGTTTCATCATCACTTAGCTTGTTCAAAATGAACTGAAATGTTCATCTGACATAATATGTTTTAAAAGTTGCAATTATACTCTGATCTAGAGGTTGTAGCAATGATGTGGTATTGGGCGGCAGAAAACAAAATTGCAAATGGGTGTTTTATGGCAGGATGACCGGGTGCATTATCAAGAATCAAAAGCACTTTAAATTCGAGACACTTGTCATTCAAATAGCGTCTAACTTCTGGCACAAAATGTTTGTGGAACCACTCAGTGAAAATATCAATGGTCACTCAAGCTTTTTTGTTGGCCATCCAATGAACTGGCAATTTTTAAAAATCTACGCCTTTCATTGTGGCCTTAATGATCGATTTAAGAGCAGTGGTTTTAACATCCGATCTTCTAAAGCGTTTGTACAAAATAGGAGTGTAATGCGATCCTTTGCTGCTTTGAACCCACCAACAGTTTTTTGTATTTTTGATACATAAGTTCTGTTCGGCATTTTTTTCCAGAAAAGGCAATCTTCAATTATTTCAGCAAGTTTTTGTGGAAATGCTTTAGCAGCTGTTTCATCAGCAGAAGCCTGATGAAACAACTGATGAAACAGCTTCATAATATAAAAGACATGAAGAGCGTGTCTAATATAAAATACATGAAGAGCATGTCTTTTAATAAACCTAGCCAGCCAACCATTGCTTGCATGAAATTCATATTTTTTCCTCAATTGAGGTGAAGTATCTGGCTGCAGTTTTTTAATCTGTTCATAAAATCTCAATGCTGATTGCTTGATGGAATTTCAATCAACTCGCATTCTTTTTTGTACATTATCTTCTATCCACATCACTAAAGCTTTTTTCAGCCTTTTCTAGAATAACATCTCTTGGGTATGATGATAATTTCGCACTCAATTTTGTACCAGAACATACTGCTTTTCTAATAGCCTCTTCATTTTTCTTTATAGATCTGATAGTTGATTCACGGACTCCGAAATGCTTATCCACAGCCATCACACCTTCCCCAATTTGAAAACGAACTAAAATTTGAATTTTTATATCCAAGGAAATGGCTTTCCTTATTTTTTTGGTTATCAGCAACATTATGTGAGGGCTGGATTAAAATCTTCGGTTAATGAAATGAAAGGTTGAAAATTATATACAATTTAGCTTACCATTTATTATTTCTTGGCAAAATTATTAATTTTATAATACAATTTTTATTTTGATTTCACTTAAATGCAAATGCAAAAAATGTAGTAACTGTGTTTTCTACTCAAACACCAAATTCAAACTGCTAAGAACTGCTTTTTTATGCGCAGTCAGTTATGTAATTCGGGGAATTCCCAATAAATGAAATTCGTAAGAATTTTCTAAGTTGATACGAGAAACTAAATTCAAGCTGCAAACAACTGCTGTTTTTTTTTTTTTTTTTGGTTTATGCACAGTCAGTTATGTAATTCGGGGAATTTAGAATTTTCTTAATTGAAACGAGAATGCAATTCTACAAAATTTTTCTCAGAATTTTCTTGAATTATTGATTTTTTCCTAACTTAGACTTTAGGTTGGTCGCGTAAAAGTGAATAAAAATCGTATACAAAAAATTATTTGTGATATCCCAATTTGCGTAAAAAAAATTCGCATAAAAAGAGGTTTAGGTGTATATACTTGTTTAAATAATGACATTATGAAAATAGATAAGAAAATAAAGCAAGTACATAAAATTAATATAAAGCTATCATTAGAGGCAGCAAAATACACGTCCTCCACATGATGCCCATTACGTAACTGATATTAAGTATAAAATTAAAATAAAAAAATATGCCAGTAGTATGGCAAAAGTGTAGAGCAAAAATTTAACATAAAAATAAAACAACAGGGAGGGTAAAGAAAAGGTAAGAAAAAACTGTAGTCGAAAGCCTCCAAATAATTTAGAAATTCAATTAAAATCCAATTCAAAGTAAATTCATATTAAAATTTAAAATATAAAGCCAATTATATAGAAATTTAGCAGTACTGCCCAGTAAGGTTCCACTACTGAGAAATGTGAAATATCACCAAAAGAGACTAAATAAACTACTAAAATAAAATAAAGTAACAAAATAATAGACTGGCCATTATGCCCCATATCGGCAGAGGACCACGAGGCCAATAATGATCATGGAATTGCTGCATTTCAATCGCTAGACAAATCGTCATGAAGGCAAACCAATTGAAGGAACAAACCACCCCTCCATCCTCCGATTGAACCACCAGTGCAGAGGAATTGAATAGCGGTGGTCCTTATGCAGCAAAAAATAAACTATAGAACAGACTAGCACTCCAGAGCAGAGCAGAGCCACATCACAGACATCACTGTAAGCTTAACAAGCTTATATAAACAGAAAATAAAAAGATATAGATGGCAGTATAGGCACAGCTTTAGCATGTCATACCCACTACTACCACCTAATTTACATATGTTTGAATAATGAAATTATGAAAATAGATAAGAAAATAAGGAAAACAAATAAAATAAATATAAAGCTATCATTAGAGGCAGCAAAATACACATCCTCCACATGATGCCCATTACATAACCGATATTAAGTATAAAATTAAAATCAAAATTAAAAAATATGCCAGTAGTATGTCAAAACTGTAGAGTGAAAATTTAGCATAAAATAAAAATAAAACAACGGGAAAGGGAAAGAAAAGATAAGACAGAAACTGTAGCCGAAAGCCTCGAAATAATTTAGAAATTCAATTAAAATCCAATTCAAAGTAAATTCATATTAAAATTTAAAATATAAAGCCAATTTTATATATATATATATATTATATATATATCCGATAATTATAGAACAGACAGCACTCCATAGCAGAGCCACATCACTGACACAATCTAAGCTTTAATATTTATTTATCTATTTATATTTTTTCTTATTTTATGTTATTATATCTTAATTTTTAAGCCATTATTTAAATATAACTCAGTGGCAGTAGTGGGTTGATGTGCTAAATAAGCAGCGCCTGTGCCGCCATCTATTTTATTCTTTTCTTTTATATAAGCTGGCTAAGTTTACATTGTGTCAGTGGTGTGGCTCTGCTATGGAGTGCTGTCTGTTCTTTAATTTATTTCTCGCTGCATAAGGACCACCGCTGTGCATATCCTCTGCATTTGTGGATCGATCGGAGGAGGAATGGGTGGTTTGGTTCTTCGATCTTTTCGCCTTTGCGATAATTTGCATAGCGATTGAAATGCAGCGATTCCATGACCATTATTGGCCTCGTGGTCCTCTGTCGATTTGGGGCATAATGGTCAGTCTATTATTTTGATATTTTGTTTTTCCACTTAGTACTTCTTTTAACCCCTTTTTGGTGATATTTCAGGTTTTTCGGAACTGGTACCACCGAGGGAGGTACCAGTTCCGAAACAATTTAGCGGTACCTCCGCTAAATTATATTATAATTGGCATTATTTTAAATTTTATATTGGTTTTATTAATTGGATTTAAAGTGATAAATTATATAGGGGACTATCGGCTACTCTTTGTCTTATTACCTTTACTCTCCCCTTCCTGTTGGTTTATTTTTTTACGTTATTTTCATGTTAATTTTCGCTCTACAGTTTTTGCCATACTACTGGCTTATGTTTTGTTTTATCTTGCTTTATTTTGAATTATCGGATATATCTGGGCTTCATGTGGAGGATGTGCATTTTGCTGCCTCTAATTATAGCTTAATATTTATTTATCTATTTATTTATCTATTTATTTTTTCTTATTTTATGTTATTATATCTTAATTTTTAAGCCATTATTTAAATATATATCGAATTATATAATCCAATTAATCCAAAAATTAAATAGAGATAAAAGTAATCAAAATGCATATTTTAAAATTAATTAAAAATAAATAAATAAGAAAAAATAGTAGAAAAGTGAACATCAGTGGCAGCAAAAAAGCACAATCCATTGCTTATAATAAGCTAAAATAAGATATTTGCCAAAGTAGCATGGCAACCAGTAGAGTGAAAATGTGACTAGGTGCTAAAGCTGCGTTCGTATTGCCATCTATAGCCTAATTTGTTTCTATATATATTTTCAGTTCAACTATTGTTTTGTCAGTGGTGTGGTTTGGCCCTGAGAGTACTAGGCTTTCTGCTTTATTATTTTTTGCTTCATAAGGACCACTACTATGCAAATCTATTGCATCGGCGGTTTGAACTTAGTATCATTCCGTCATTGCACGGATTTGTTTAGTGTTCGAAATGCTGTGATTCCCTGACTATTATTGGCCTTGTGGTCTTCTGTCAAGATGGGTCATAATGGTCAGTCTATTTTATTTCATTTTATTAACTATTATTTTCAGTTTATTTATTCATGTAATGTTGTTAATCTGCATTTCCATCTTAGTGAGATTTCACATAATTCGGAAACGGGTGCTTACTAGGAGGCACCACTAAATTTCTTTTAATTGGCTTATTTTATTTGGTTCGGTTCAGTTTCACTCTACTGGTTGCCATGCTACTGGCAAACTGGCAAATATTCTATTTTAGCTATATATATATATATATATATATATATATATATATATTTATATGAGTAATATGGAAAGAAAGTTAATAAATTGTAATAGGCTGTAACTAATACTTATGGGCCAATGCAGCTGCTAGTGCAATTATGCATTACGACTATAATGTGTATAAAATATTTTTAGCATTAGCATTAGTAGAGGCATATGATGCAAGAAAGCAAGCTTATTCAACATCAGCCAAAAAAAAAAAAAAAAACACACACCACTCCCATTTCACCCCTCCGTTCGTTCGAAATACCTGTTCAGTTGAGCTTTAAATTTGTTTAGGCTATCAACTTCAACAACAAGTGATGGAAGTCAGTTCCACCAACCAACTACCCGCTGACCAAAGGCAAATTTCCGCACATCTATCCGACATCCGTCCTTCCTCAATTTGAATTTATGCCCTCTGAGGTGATTATTCTGAGCAAGATGAAGAATCCCATTGGCATTGAGCATGCTCAAACCATTCAAAGCCTTATACACCTCTATCAGATCACCTGGCCGGTGCCTAGTCTCCAGACTCTGTAATTTGCAAAACTTAAGCCTTTCTTCGTAAGAGCAACCCTTTGTTCCATTCACTAATCTTGTTGCCCTTCTCTGTACCCGTTCCAGCAGCTCTGCATCCTTCTTGAAATGAGGCCTCCAGACCTGTATACAGTACTCAAGATGTGGCCTAACCATTGCCTTATACAAGGGAATAATCACCTCCTTATCCCTGCTAGAAAAATTCCTGTATATCATTGACAAGACACCATGAGCAACTCTTGCAGCTCGTCTGCACTGCTCAGAGAACTTCATATCTGCCTGCACAATTACCCCCAGGTCCTTTTCATTCTCCACCACTGTCAGTGTAGTACCGCAGAGTTGATACGTTGCTCTGGGGTTACTGTTTCCCATATGTAGTACTTTACACTTGTCAATGTTAAACTTCATTTGCCACCTCTCAGCCCATCTGTTCAACCTTTCCAGATCTTGTTGCAGCAGCATAGCGTCAGTAGTGTCCTTAACAACCCTGCCAACCTTTGTATCATCTGCAAACTTGGACATTAAACTTGATATCCCATCATCAGTATCATTCATAAACACCGAAAACAACAACGGTCCCAACACTGAACCCTGAGGAACTCCACTAATAACATTAGTCCACGTTGAGCAGTGTCCACTGATTACCACTCTCTGTCTTCTGCCACTCAACCATCCCCTTATCCATAGCAGCAATTTGCCTCCCATGCCACACTGCTCCAATTTGTGCAGCAGTCTTCTATGTGCAACAGTATCAAAAGCCTTTCTAAGATCCAAATATATAATATCAAAGTTATTCCCTGCATCCAGTTCTTTTGTGACTACATCATAGTATCCAATCAAATTGGTCAGGCAAGACCTGCCCTTAACAAAACCATGCTGCGTCTGAGCTATAACTGAATTCTTGTCTAGATGATCCTGCAGTGCTTCTTTAACCAGTGCCTCCATTAATTTACCTGGAACAGAAGTTAAACTAACAGGTCTATAATTACTTGTGTCAGCCTTTGATCCTCCTTTGTGAATTGGGGTTACATTTGCACATCTCCAGTCTATGGGTACCTCCCCTGAGTCCAAAGAAGCTCTCATAATTATGGCTAGGGGTTTGCTTACTTCCTTTGCTGCCTCCTTTAATATAACTGGATAGATCCCATCCACCCCAGGTGCCTTTTTTATGTTTATCCTCAACAATCTATCCTCCACTTTCCTCTCAGTTATTACAAAATCATCCAGCTCACTGCCAATGTTTACTTTACCTACATCATTCTCCTTCCTGAATAACTCCTCATGTGTGAATGTAGATGCAAAATACTCGGTTAGATTGTTAGCCACCTGAGTTGGGTCCTCAACTGTTGAACCATCAACATCCAATGGACCAATCTGATTCATCCCTTTCCTTCTTGAGTTTAAATAGGTAAAGAACTCTTTTCTGTTTTTCTTTGCATCCTTTGCCAAGGATTTCTCATAATCTGCCTTTGCCTGCCTAATCTCCTTTGTGACTTGGTTACAGACCAACTTATATCTGTCATAGGCTTCCATGTCACCCATTAATTTGTATGTATCCCATGCATTTTTCTTTTCTGCCATATGTCTCATTAGTTCATCTGACAACCATTTAGGCCTGAACCTTGAACAATATATCTTGGTTGGTATGTAAAGCCTGGTAGCTTCCAAGATTAGTTCCTTGAATGCTTCCCATTTTGAATTTGCTGTCGGTAACATCATCAGTTGATCCCACTGTATAGAATTTAAATACTGTCTCAGACCATCATAGTCGCCTTTACAAAAGCAAAAACCCTTCCCTTTACCTCTGATGGTAGTTACCTCCTTGAGTAAATCCCACTTCAGCACACTGTGATCACTGCCACCCAGTGGTTCCTTTATCTGCAGATTCCTAATGCATGAAGAATCACTACTGATAATCAGATCAAGAGTATTACTCCCTCTAGTTGCCTCCCGAACATGCTGGTGTAGAAAACAATCATCCAATAAATCCACAAAAGCCTTGCTAGTGTGTGAGTGACCAACCCACAAATTCCAGTCAATATCTGGGAAATTAAAATCCCCCATTATAAGACTCTCTGATTTACTGGCCCATTCTATTTCCCTGTACAGTATCTTATTATACTCATCAGAGTCATTAGGCCTATAGCACACTCTTACTCTCAATTTTGATTTACCTATGCTTATGTCACACCAAACTGACTCGACTCTGCCCTGTCCATCGATGTCGACTGGCTTCACTTCCTTGGATTTTATGTGTTTTTTTTTAACTAATAGCATAACCCCTCCTCCCCTCCTGTCCTGTCTATCCTTTCTATACACATTGTACTCCCCAAATTCCCCCCTCGACGTGGGCACCTGTACGTGGTGAGGGGACCTCCCAGTGACGCTGCTGGACTTCCAGACTAGCATCACTGGGATCCAACGCCCACAGCCCAGGTTCCAGGCTTACATCAATGGAATCCGGCATGTTTGCCGTGCGCTGCGACCCGTGGAAATTCAGAAAGGGGGATCCTGGTGGTTGAGGGGCCCAGCTTCAATACACCACTTTGGCCCCTGCTTCGACAAGACGGGTGGTCCTGGAAGGCCCGGCTAGGATCAATCGGCTAGTAGGCTCGCCTGCGAGGGTAAACCATGTCAATGCCACGCCCCTACCCTTATGGTCCGAGGGACAGGATTCAGGCTGGCAGCGGTGCGGGTATAGTGTCTGGGTAGCCCTGGCGTCCCACTCCCGAGCGCATTTATTGCATGCCGGGTAGTGGATGTCCCTTTGGGCTCCGTGGTGGGTGGGGAGCCCGGGCACTGAACAATTTATAAAACTTCATGAATCCTGAGAAACATATCCCTTCAGGGGCCCCAACCCGGTCCCTATCTGAAAATAATGACGGAGAGGCAGATAGCATTATTGCTACAAAGAGGCAGCGAACCTGTCCCAAGGTTCTTAATAATGCATTCCACCAACGAAACACCGATTGGTAAAATGTCGCCCTTTTTTATACAAAAAGGGTTGGATGGGTTAGCAGGTACACCCAAGACAGTTAAGAGGCTCCGCTCTGGGGACCTCTTGATTGAAACAAAAAATGACAGGCAGTCTGAACATCTACTCAGAGTAACATCAATCGGAGGTATACCCATAACAGTGACACCACACAGAACACTAAATTCATCGAGAGGTGTCATTTCGGAGTGGGACCTTCTCGACATCACCGAGGAGGAAATCTGCTCCGAATTAAAACCACAGGGAGTTACTGCCGTCAAGAGAATCACTGCGCGAAGGGACGGGAAAATTGTTAAAATCAGGAGTGTTATCCTGACTTTTAACTCTCCCAAACCTCCTGATGAGATTAAAGCTGGATACATCAACTGTCCAGTACGTCCATACATTCCGAATCCTTTACGGTGTTTTAAGTGTCAGAAGTATGGACATTCTCAAATGGCCTGCCGTGGAGTCCTTGCATGCGCCCGGTGCGGTGCAAAGGACCACGAAACAACAGCATGTTCAGCCACTAAACCCACCTGCATTAACTGTGAGGGAGAACATCCGGCCTATTCAAGGGCATGCCAGAGGTGGAAAGAAGAAAAAGAAATTCAACGGCTGAAGGCAGAGCTAAACATATCGTACCAGGAGGCAAGAAAAGCAGTGAAACCTCTTAACATCAAAAAACCTACCTACGCCCAGAAGGTAGCAGGGAGATGTTCGATTGGGACTCAGACGGACATATCCGTCCCTCCAAAAGAATCATTTACTCCCATTGCACGTTATCTTTTAAGCTCCCAAAAACCTGCACAGAAGGACCAATCAGCTGCCACTCCTATATCGATACCTCCTACTGCTCCACAAGTAGCAAAAGAAAAGAATAAGAAAGGGAAAGTAACACCTAGTACCCAGCTAAACATGGATGTCGAGCAGAAGGAGGTACATGATGAGTCAGTTTTGGAACTCTTTGCTGAGGAAGAAATGGACACAGGACAGCGTCCATACTTCCCCAGGAAAGATAAATCCAAGACTGACAAAACTAAGCCCTCAGCACCTCGGAAGCCGCCTGATGGACCCACCAAGTCCAAATAATGGCTAAATTCCTACAGTGGAATTGTCGTGGATTCCGGCAAAATACTGACGACATCAAGGCACTCCTGCAAAAGCACAAACCAGTTTGCTTTTGCATACAGGAGACTTATTTAAAGGCAAATGATGACCCCACCATGCATAACATTACCATCATTCGTAAGGATAGAATTGTGGATGGGTCTGCCCACGGAGGAGTCGCAATCCTCGTCGGTAACCAGATCCCATTTCAGGCTTTGCAGCTTACAACTAGCATTGAAGCTGTAGCAATTCGCCTTACAGTGGGGTTCTTATTAACTGTCTGCTCTGTTTATTTGCCACCTGGGATTGACATCCCCCAGAAAGACCTTGATGATCTTATCATGCAATTGCCTTCCCCTTGTTTAATTCTTGGGGATTTCAATGGACATAATACTCTGTGGGGTAGTGCTGACATCAATAGAAGGGGACGAGTCATAGAGCATATGCTCACTGACAATGATCTCTCCCTCCTAAATGTGGGAACAAACACCTTCTTCCACATGCCTACCCGTACATTCTCTGCCATTGATCTTTCTATCTGCTCCCCTTCTCTCCTTCCTTCACTTACTTGGGAGGTAGACGAAAATCCATATGGAAGCGATCACTTCCCCGTGATAACCACCCTAAATAGTGGAAGACAGTGTCTGCCATTTAGTTTACCGCGGTGGAAGATTGATCAGGCTGACTGGAATGCCTTTGAACATCTGGCAAACCTTGACATCACTACAGTCAGTCAGGAGCCAATCAATGAAGCAGTCATGTATGTCACAGAAACGATTGTCCAAGCAGCTGCAATTGCAATCCCAAAATCATCCAGCCGGTTCCCACTATTCCCCAAACCTTGGTGGAATTCAGAATGCACGGCAGCAAAAAAAGCACAAAACAAAGCATGGGGGATATTCCGTCGATATCCCACCACTGAAAATTTAATATCATTTAAACGTGCACGTGCAAAAGCACGTTATGTGCGACGTCAGAGCCAAAGGAAATCTTGGATTCGTTTTACATCTTCCATAACTCAGGCTGCTAGCTCAAAAGTAGTCTGGGATAAGATCCGGAAAATGAAGGGAAAATATCCACCATGCCCTTCAGTGATCCTCGAGCATAACGGATGTCCAATTGCAGATCGAACTGCAGTAGCAAATACTCTAGGGGAAATATTTGCAAAAATATCTGCAATAACATCTTTTCCTGCAGAGTTTTTGGCCCTGAAAGAGAAAAATGAGAAAAACCCCCTGAACTTCTATTCAAAAGGGCTTGAATCATATAACAAGCCCTTTTCACAGGAGGAATTAAATGCTGCACTCTTTCTCACACACGCAAGTGCTGTAGGGCCCGATGACATCCACTACGAAATGGTAAAACACCTCACACCACAATGTAAGGATCACCTTTTAATTCTGTTTCACAGAATTTTTCTTAATAAACAATTTCCGGATTCCTGGCGGAAGGCAATCGTTCCTCCCTTCCCAAAACCAGGAAAGGATCCTAGAAATCCAAGTAACTACCGTCCTATTGCTCTGACAAGCTGTTTGTGCAAGATCCTGGAAAGAATGGTAAATTCTCGCCTGGTATGGTATTTAGAAAGAATTGGTCTGCTTTCCAGGACACAGTGCGGCTTCCGAAGAAATAGATCCACTCTGGATCATTTAATCCGATTGGAAACGTCCATTCGTGATGCTTTTATTAAATCCGAGCATTTGGTAGCAGTTTTCTTTGATATTGAAAAAGCGTACGACACAGCCTGGCGATTTGGGATTTTAAAAGACCTCTATAACTTTGGTCTTAGAGGTAACCTTCCTCTTTTTATTAAAAACTTTCTTTCGAATCGCCAGTTTCAAATCCGTTTAGGATCCACCCTCTCTCGAGTTTTCTCTCAGGAAGAGGGAGTCCCACAAGGATCCGTTCTAAGTGTCACGCTTTTCGCAATCAAAATAAACTCTATCCCAGAACAACTTCCACCCACGGTAAACAATGCCCTCTACGTTGATGATTTTGCGATATTTTGTCATTCATGCAATATGAGGGTCATTGAAAGGCAACTGCAGAAAACCATTGACCATCTTACAGCTTGGTCTTTGGCTAATGGGTTCAGATTTTCATCACAGAAGACTGTTTGTGTACACTTCTGTCGCAAACGTAATCTTCATCCTGACCCAGAATTAAGGCTTGGGCAAAATAACATCCCAGTTGTAGCAGAATTCAAATTCCTTGGACTTATTTTCGACAAAAAGCTGACATTTTTACAACATATTCGTCAGCTGAGGACAAGATGTGCCAAAGGGCTTAACATCCTTCGTACCCTTTCGTCAACCTCATGGGGCGCAGATCGTGCTACCCTTCTTCGTCTCTACCGGGCACTTGTCCGTTCCAAACTCGACTATGGGTCTCAGGTCTATGGTTCTGCTAGAGACAGTGCACTTCGGTGGTTAGATCCAATCCACCATCCGGACAGCCACTGGAGCATTTCGCACATCTCCTGTCCAAAGCCTTTACGTTGAAGCAAATGAACCATCTCTGTCTCTTCGACGTAAGCATTTGTCCTTACAGTATGCCTTCAAATTAAAATCCCTGCCCGATCATCCCCCGTGGCCATTCGTTTTTGAGCCGCGCTGGGAAAACCTCTACAACACCCGTCGGACTGCCAACAAACCTTTTGGTATTCGCATTCAAGGGCTGCTGAATGAACTAAACTTGATGGTAGACGACGTTGCCCAGTCACCAAGGCAATTCTTTCCACCCTGGCATGCTTATTTTCCAAATTGCGACTTCTCCCTTAAGATCTGGGAGAATGCTACTACACCGCCATCTGTCTACCAGCAACTCTTTGCATTACATCGACAGCAGTATTCTGACTTTCTGCCAATCTATACAGATGGCTCAAAGTTAGAATGTCATGTGGGATCTGCTGTTGTGTTCCCTCACAAAACATTATCCTATAAGATCCCACAAGAAACTAGCATTTATACTGCAGAGTTGCATGCAATACATAAGCCCTAGATCACATTAAAAATCGCGACTACCAGAGGTATGTGATTTATTGTGATTCATTGAGCGTATTACAGGCTGTAGTATCGGTGAGGTATAACCCTCATCCGATCCTGTCCAGGATCCGGAAGATTCTTTTTTCTCTTGTCGAATTAGAATTTGATATTCGCTTTTGCTGGATCCCAAGCCACATTGGGATCCGGGGAAATGAATTAGCTGATACCGCTGCCAAATCAGCCATTTCCCTGGATAATCATTGCCTGTCAGTCCCCTATACAGACTACAGGCAAATAATACGTTCTAAATTACTCTCCCAATGGCAAGATTCTTGGCACGGACAGGCCACAAATAAATTACATCGCATTAAGCCTGTAATTGCGCAATAGCAGTCCAGTCTACGCAGGGTCCGAAGAGAGGAAGTTGTTCTTGCTCGGCTCCGCATAGGTCATAGTCATCTAACCCATTCCTATTTGCTGAGGGCGGATGACCCACCTATGTGCGAGATATGTAATGTTATTTTAACCGTTAGTCATATTTTAATAGAATGTCCTGATTTTATAGAAGCGCGACGCTTGTATTTTACCGCTTTTAATAATGTGACTGAGCCATTTACACTCAGTCAGATTATAGGTGACAGAGACAATATGTCTGACGTTTTTAACTTTTTACAGTCTATTAATTTTTATACAAGAATCTAAGGTTTACACTTTTTATACTTTTACTATTCATCTTTTGACAATAATTTATTACTTGACGTGGTAGCTTTGGCTACCAAAATTGTTTAGTAGCGTTTTAAAATTTGACTTGGCGCATTATGGCCTTAGCTGCCAATGCGCCATAAAAAACCAAATCAAACCAAACCAAACAAACTCCCCAAATTCCAGTTCTGCATTCCTTATATCTGTGTGACACCACGTCTCTGATATCCTAACAATATCTGCCTTTGATGCTTTGAGCAATACCTCAAATTCATCAAATTTATTTACTAAACTCCTAGCATACACGCAAGTATATATGCACCTGTTTCTATTCTTAGCTACCCTAACACAACCCATGTGTTTACTTGTACCACAATGGCTTCCAGCAGTCTATGAAATATCCTGCATCTTGTTTTTCAGGCTTCTGCTCATTCCAATAGAAGCAGTGCAAGAATCTCTTTCACCTCTGCCAGTGGCTACTGTTAATCCATTAGTCTTTGTCTCCCCCCAAGCTAGCAGTTTTCCGACCCACCTAACACTGCCTCGATAGCATCAGCAAATATTCTTGCACCCTTTCTATTTAAGTGTATCCCATCCCTGTAGAAGCAATCTCTCCTGTTAACAAGTACATTCCAGGCTAAAAAAAATTCTACCCCTTGAGCCTTGCACAATCTTTCCAGGGCCGAATTGATCGACAAGGCTCTCATCATATACTCCCTCCTATCGTGTCTGGGCAGTATTGCAGACACTTTCAAATTCAACCCTACTTCACGGCTTTTTTTCAACAGTGACCTGTACTTGTTAAGTAATTCCGCTGGTCTCCTACTCTTAATATCATTAGTGCCAACGTGTACAACTATATCACCTTTTGTGCCCTTAAAAGATGATATCTGCTCTACAACATCATCAACCTTTGCCCCTGGCAGACATACCCTGGTCCTGTTCCACCTATCCTTTTTACACAATATATTTCCCGTCTCCCTGACAATAGAGTCACCAACAACTACTAGTTCCTGTGGGACCAGCGCATTCTGCCTTGGGGGCTGCCTCTGTGTTGCAAGATGACCAAGTGCAAGCTCTGGCGTTGATGTGGGCAGCTGAGAGCTTGATGGGCCCCTCAATTTATTTCCTTCGAGGGCATCCACCCTGTCCTTCAAGGTCTCATATAGGCCCATAACAACGCTGAGTTGTCGCCTAATTTCCTTGCACTCCTTGCATCGTGCACACACAAAGACATCCCCCATGGCAGTATCATGTCCCGTACCCGATTGCTCCGCAAACATCAAGCAAACAGTGCATCTTAAAAGGCTGTGATTCAGAGGGCAATTGCCCCCCTCAGTTCTCCCCTGAGTCACAGCACTCCCATTAGCTTGAGCATTTTGCTTTGCTGCTCTGGTCAGAGTCATGATTTCGATTTAAATGTCAATAAAAGTACAATTTCAGAACAAAATTAAAACCTTAAACTTGTATCTTAACCAGTTATAACGCTATATTTATTTTTCAGTATCGAGTGTTATCTACGAGTTCCCTTTATATAACTTCCGTATCAAGTATGTATTAATTATTTGTTACGTTTGTACTCTAAGTCGTTATATATATATATAGTTAAAAGTACAATTTAATTGACAATGAAGTTTAACAAGATTAATAGATCTACTGATTAATTGACAATATTATATTATGCACAATACAATACAAAGCTAATGCTATCGAAATCCTATGAAATTCTATAATCCTATCCATTCTATGAAATCCCTTATATAATTTCCGTATCAAGTTATGTATTAATTATTTATTTTTACTAATTATTTATGTTCCGTAACCTAAGTGGTTATATGTATAGTTAAAAGTACAATTTAATTGCCAGTGAAGTTTGATAAGATTAATAGATTTTACTGATTAATTTTCACGTAACAATGGCGGCTGTTTATGAACGGTAAACACGTGGATTTGATACCCTTTCCGATACTAAGTAATACCTACAAATCTTTATCTAAGTTACTTTAACTTTAAGTACCGTAAATAGGAATATAAAGCTACTCTAGAAATACGTTAATATGTCAATTTAAACTAATAAAGCAGAAAATAAATCAGAAAAAAACTTCTCTGTTCCAAGAGCGGCAGAAAGGCACGTCCGCACAGGAAACTCTCGTCCTCAAAAAATTATTAGTTGAGGCATATGATGCAAGAAAGCAAGCTTATAGAGCATCAGCCAAAAAAAAAAAAAAAAAGAAAGAAAAGACCTTCCCCTTTCACCCATCCAGTCACTCCAAATGTTTGTCTAGTTCAGCCTTAAATTAATTTAAGCTATCAACTTCCACAAGAACGGGTGGAAGTCTGTTCCAGCAATCAACTACCTGCTGGCTAAAGGCAAACTTCCTCACATCTATTTCACAACTGTCTTTCCTCAATTTGAATCTATGCCCTCCTCAGGTTCCTAATCTCAGCAAGTGGAAGTATCCCATCAGCATTGAGCCTGCCCAAACCATTCAAGGCCTTGTGCACCTCAATCAGATCACCTCGCAGGTGCGCTTAGTCTCCAGATGCTGCAATTGACAGAATTTAAGCCTCTCCTGGTAAGAGAACCCTCTTTGTTCCTCTCACCAATCTTGTTGCCCTTCTCTGCACTCGCTCCAGCAACTCTACATCCTTCCTAAAATGTGGGCTCTCTACATCCTTCCTGACCATTGCCTTATGTAAAGGTATAATCACCTCCCTGTCTCTGCTAGCAAAATTCCTATATATCATTGGCAAAACTCTATGACTTGCTCTGGCAGCCCATCTGCACTGCTCAGAGATCTTCATATCCGACTGCACAATTACTCCGGGTCTTTTTCATTCTCCACCTCCCTGAGTAATGTTTGCTCCAGGTATATATCGCAAGCTTTACAGTTGGATATTTCTGAGCTAAAGCAAATTTATTATTTCCTAGATTCTCCTTCCTTGAAGAAGGTATGTCGAATCTTATGAACTGTTTAATTTCACAAAAGTTTTTACATGAAATTGTATAATGAAAATATTGAGGCCCTATAAAGTTGACCGTATGGTGTTAAAAATTTACGACTATACAGTTCTAAATTTCTTGCATCATACTTTTAGTTACACTCCATCATACTCCAGTTACACTCCTCGAGATAAAAATACAGTGATAAAAGCATCAAGTTCTTGAATGGGTGTAATTATTATCCAATTACATCCATTGTAATTATTATTAACCAATTATCGTCCTTCAATTGTCTCCCCACTTCAATTTCAGTGCTGTGTGTTTTAACATTGAAGTTGGTACAAATAAACAAAATGCACAAATAAACAAATTCTATCTTGTATAAGGATATACAAGATAAAACAAATTTTATCTTGTATAAGGAGTTGGGTCAGGGTTATAGCAATAACCCTGGCCTTTAGAAGTATTGGCTGCCCACTGATACACACTTATAGTTTTTACAATTATGATGCCATGTATTATCATCTACAGGATCACTTGATGTATAAGGATCAGAAGTATTGTTTTCACTACTACTGGATTCTGTGCATCTTTCATTAGGAATCCATTTGTTCCTTCCTTCTCTAAATTCATCTTCATGTTCCTGTCCAGACTCATTTTCAAGTGGCTTTTCAAATCCCTTTAGACGTTTTCGAATCTACTCTGGGTTAGACCAAAAGATTGCCACATTTTAGTAATACAATCAAACTAGAACTGTAAAAATTCTTGAAATACCTTTCCATTTATAAAGTTTCGCCCAGACTAAACTAAAATGGATTGGTGCAGAGAAATATATTGGCGCCTCGGTGGGCAGGAGCAGCAGTGCGTAGCACACGCTATTGATTAGACCTGGGTTTGAGCCCGTGACCACCAAATACGGAAGTTGCGGAAAAGTCAGGGAACTACCACCGCATATCCCCGGAGCAATATGGCCTTAGTTGCTAATGCTCCTAAAAACCAAATAACAAACAAAACAAACATACACATGCTTAGACCTGAAGTGGCATTCACAGATGTGCAGACATATGTGAATGCACATCTGTGAATACCACTTCACAGATGTGCATGGGTTTGCATAAACAGTGGGGTTATTTGAATCACAAATGTTTATCACAAGGTAAAGAAAGGCAAAAACTTGGTTAACTGTATAAAAACTTAGCTAATTTTATTGAAATTTTACAGTCAAATTGACTGCTTTGGTAGTTTAAGGTATAGAGCTAAAATTTAAAAGAAAAATATGTGCACGATTGCAATTGTGCATGCTGTAAGTTAATGGAAAGTTAAGAAATGTCATGGACTCACACTTCTGTAGTTGAAAGGGCTGCAAAACTGAAACAATTTAAAGTAAGCAAATGGTCAAATTGAATATTGTGGCAATTCTAGTATTAATAGTTTTTCCAGTATTTGAAAATCTGCTCTTCAGAGTATTTGAAAATAGCTCTTCAATCCAGCATATCTAACACCCCCATATATGCTGGGGTCATTACTCCTGGATATATTGAAGAATTTTATGCGCAAATTTATTTACCGGCAGTTTTCAGATCTTTCATTTCCATTTTGGGAATTGATTACAATAGCATACAGCCAGGCCTCGCATAACACGAGTTCGATTAACACGTGTTTCAGTTATCGCTATTTGAAAAAATTAAACCACTTTACACGATGCAAATTTCCAGTTAACACGATCTTTTTTTTTTTTTTTTTATGCGATAGTTGAAAAAGATTTGAATCGCACGTTAAGCTTACCATGCGTCGGATGGCAATAAACAAACGTTTGCCTGCTGCCCGCCTCGGTGTGTTCCATCCGCTAATAAAGTTAATGCAGACTTGCATTTAAAAATTCTAATTTTTAAATGAACCAGATGAAAATGTGACCACGAAGGAGATAACGGTAAAAGAACTAGATGAAATCTTTCGTATCGCAGAGAACCTCAAACAAAAGGTGTGAGGTTCTCTGCGATATTTATTTCGCCAGGACCCAGATAAGATTGTCGGCTATCGGAAATTGATTGATGAAAAGAGAAAGTCAACACTGTTCAAATATTTCCGCAACAGTCATTTCTTCATTGTGTATTTTATGTCAGAGGTTCCCAAACTTTCTCGGTTCACGGCGCTCTTAGTGTCTCAGTAATTTTTTCACTGCGCACCTAGACCAAAAGAAATACCTAACAGTTCCGTTTATTAAGTAGTTAAGTCCAAACAACTTGGCGCCTCCTTAGCCAGATGGGAAGGAGCAGCAGTGTGTAACACACGCTTCTTGATTAGACCGGGGTTCGAGCCCGTCACCACCAAATACGGAGGATGCGGAAAGGTCAGGGAATGACCATCTCATATTCTCGGAATAATATGGCCTTAGTTGTTAATGCTCCTAAAAACCAAATAACAAACAAACCAAACAACTTATTAAGAAATGTTGAAACTGTGACTACCTCAAGCTAGTAGTTCGCGCGGTGTCCGACAGATGTCGATTATCGCTGTGCTTCCATCGAAAATTTAAAATATTCCACGGCGCACAGTTTGGGAACCGCTGTTTTATGCAATAAACATTTAATTCCATAATTATTTTCATTATATTTTACATTGTATACAGTTAAAAAGTTATTTAAAAGGTATTTTTAAAATTCTTTATAGACATTCCAGAAGGTCAAGGACCAATTATAATTTTTCCTATTGCTTATTATATTCGATTAACACGTTTGCGCGATGCGCTCGCTTGACGAATTAATCGCATTAATCGAGGCCAGCCTGTACTTATTTTTTTAAGAACAGCCCAATCAAAACAGGTATTAGAACCTATAGTACAGTGGATTCCGGTTATTTGGGCCACCGGTTAATCGGGGCAGCCGTTTATTTGGGGCAAATCTTAAAAAACAAAAACCAATCGAGAAAATAGCCAGGGTTTACTTCGCTTAATTGGGACAAAATGCCGTTTAATAGGGGCAGGAGACCTCAGCACTGGAGATTACCCTACGATTGTCTCCGACCGTACCACGTAGTTCGGTCGGATTTCTGGAGGTCACGACCATAAAACAATTAGCAGCCACCTGTTTATTGAGCTTTTCTGTTAGTGCAATCTATCATAAACAGACAGTAAACTCGATCTTATTGAATTTGCGATAATATCGACAGCTGGAATTCTGTGGGTTATTATGGTAAAATGTGTTTACACTTCCATGGAATCTTCAATCATATAAAAAAAAATAATTTTCAGAATCTTCTCTTCATTCCTGTTTTTAAAGCTTCCTAATTTGTTACTCCGTTCTCACTTGCGCGTGTTGTGTTACTTGCAATTTGTGTGTTCTTTGTTATTGATCGCTTATCTTTTTACTGTTTTAAATTTCAGCCCCCACCAACAATTGTCAGTGAACAGAAGTGTCAACTAGTTTAGTTAGTATGTACATATTACAGTACGTATTAATTATTCCGATCATCACATATATTCTTCCTATTTGCACGTATAATTTATTTTTTTAATTGGTAAGGTAATAAAGGGTAAATTTGTGCTTAATATATCTTTACTTTTATAGACTGTGGATAATATTCCTCCTATTTTCGCTAATTAGAATCGCTGTTTAATTGAATTAAAATTCAATTCACAAACGTGATCACAATGACCAGCACTTACTACACGTCGTATAGTGAACGGTACTTTACTATGGTGACTCCATTGTAACGTCATTTGATTGTACTGTGAACTAATTGTAAAGGGGGGGGGGGGTAAATTGTATTTTTAACTATTTACGTAAAACTTCGGATAATTGGGGCAGCCGCTTAATCGGGCCAAAATGCACAGTCCCGATGTGTCCCAAATAACCGGAATCGACTGTACTTAGTGTTACATGTGTGTGGTGTTTAAGAAGACAGGTGATACTTGTTGACATAAGACTTGAATTTCTGTTGATTGTAATTTTCAAGAATTACATGTGAATGAAAGTTGTTCGAGAAAACTGAGGTTGAAGGCATAAATCAATAAAAAGAAAAGCTGGTTCTGTGAGTTTGAAACTGAACATTGAATGGATGGTGTGATGGTGTGGTTTTGGCATGTGGAGGAAGGTGGGAATTATAGATGCCAATTCAGAAGAACAGTTCCCATGAAATTATCCATAGAAATGTTATGCAGCATAGACAAAATTTCTATGAGGCAGAAATTGGAGAGAATTTGTAAGAGGCAGGCCATAAATTCTCTGGTCTCTTTTGAATGGTGTCTAGAAACCTGAGAGACGTTTTAGGGGCACTAACCCAGATGTGGAACAAAAATCCATGTTATGGTGCATTTGAGATTGTACAGAGTGAGTAATTGTTTAGGAGAAAAGTAATGTTGACAGTGAAAGAGGAAACCAAGTTTTTTAGATGTAGAAAAAGTAATGGTTTAGTTGTACATATATCAAGAGTGATTAGAAGTCAGGGTTCCTTAATGGTAATATCTAATCTTGTCTGGAGATCTGAGTGTCATTGGAGTACAGGAACAATAGCCTCATTTTTTACGAGATATAAGACTGAGTTTTAGAAGGATTGGAATTAAGTAAGTTATCTTTGTCCTATTGGAGAATTCCCTTGAGATCAATGTTGGTGTATATGTGGGAAGATGAAGCTGTTTGTGGGCAAGGTTTCTAAAATTGGAATTTGGGATGCAATGCACCATCATCAACAAAACTACAGACAGGATTTCCAATCAGTAAAAGGAAGTCGTTGATATACGAGTGGGAGAAAGAACCGAACCCTGGGGGACCTTTGTCTTTAGCCAGTGGGTGGTTGGTTAGCATTAGCATTAGTAGAGGCATATGATGCAAGAAAGCAAGCTTATTCAGCATCAGCCAAAAAAAAAAAAAAAAAAACCCTCTCCCATTTCACCCCTCCGTTCGTTCGAAATACCTGTCCAGTTGAGCTTTAAATTTGTTTAGGCTATCAACTTCAACAACAAGTGATGGAAGTCGGTTCCACCAACCAACCACCCGCTGGCCAAAGGCAAATTTCCGCACATCTATTCGACATCCGTCCTTCCTCAATTTGAATTTATGCCCTCTCAGGTGATTATTCTGAGAAAGATGAAGAATCCCATTGGCATTGAGCATGCTCAAACCATTCAAAGCCTTATACACCTCTATCAGATCACCTCGCCGGTGCCTAGTCTCCAGACTCTGTAATTTGCAAAACTTAAGCCTTTCTTCGTAAGAGCAACCCTTTGTTCCATTTACTAATCTTGTTGCCCTTCTCTGTACCCGTTCCAGCAGCTCTACATCCTTCTTGAAATGAGGCCTCCAGACCTGTATACAGTACTCAAGATGTGGCCTAACCATTGCCTTATACAAGGGAATAATCACCTCCTTATCCCTGCTAGAAAAATTCCTGTATATCATTGACAAGACACCATGAGCTACTCTTGCAGCTCGTCTGCACTGCTCAGAGAACTTCATATCTGCCTGCACAATTATCCCCAGGTCCTTTTCATTCTCCACCACTGTCAGTGTAGTACCGCAGAGTTGATACATTGCTCTGGGGTTACTGTTACCCATATGTAGTACTTTACATTTGTCAATGTTAAACTTCATTTGCCACCTCTCAGCCCATCTGTTCAACCTTTCCAGATCCTGTTGCAGCAGCATAGCGTCAGTAGTGTCCTTAACGACCCTGCCAACCTTTGTATCATCTGCAAACTTAGACATTAAACTTGATATCCCATCATCAATATCATTCATAAACACCGAAAACAACAATGGACCCAACACTGAACCTTGAGGAACTCCACTAATAACATTAGTCCACGTTGAGCAGTGTCCATTGATTACCACTCTCTGTCTTCTGCCACTCAACCATCCCCTTATCCATAGCAGCAATTTGCCTCCAATGCCACACTGCTCCAATTTGTGCAGCAGTCTTCCATGTGCAACAGTATCAAAAGCCTTTCTAAGATCCAAATATATAATATCAAAGTTATTCCCTGCATCCAGTTCTTTTGTGACTACATCATAGTATCCAATCAAATTGGTCAGGCAAGACCTGCCCTTAACAAAACCATGCTGCGTCTGAGCTATAACTGAATTCTTGTCTAGATGATCCTGCAGTGCTTCTTTAACCAGTGCCTCCATTAATTTTCCTGGAACAGAAGTTAAACTCACAGGTCTATAATTACTTGTGTCAGCCTTTGATCCTCCTTTGCGAATTGGGGTTACATTTGCACATCTCCAGTCTATGGGTACCTCCCCTGAGTCCAAAGAAGCTCTCATAATTATGGCTAGGGGTTTGCATACTTCCTTTGCTGCCTCCTTTAATATAACTGGATAGATCCCATCCACCCCAGGTGCCTTTTTTATGTTTATCCTCAACAATCTCTCCTCCACTTTCCTCTCAGTTATTACAAAATCATCCAGCTCACTGCCAATGTTTACTTTACCTACATCATTCTCCTTCCTGAATAACTCCTCATGCGTGAATGTAGATGCAAAATACTCGTTTAGATTGTTAGCCACCTGAGCAGGATCCTCAACTGTTGAACCATCAATATCCAGTGGACCAATCTGATTCATCGCTTTCCTTCTCGAGTTCAAGTATGTAAAGAACTCCTTTCTGTTTTTCTTTGCATCCTTTGCCAAGGATTTTTCGTAGTCTGCCTTTGCCTGCCTAATCTCCTTTGTGACTTGGTTACAGACCAACTTATATCTATCATAGGCTTCCATGTCACCCATTAATTTGTATGTATCCCATGCATTTTTCTTCTCTGCCACATGTCTCACTAGTCCATCTGACAACCATTTAGGCCTAAACCTTGAACAATATTTCTTAGTTGGTATGTAAAGCCTGGTAGCCACCAAGATTAGTTCCTTGAATGCTTCCCATTTTGAGTTTGCTGTTGGTAACATCATCAGTTGGTCCCACTGTATAGAATTTAAATACTGTCTCAGACCATCATAGTCGCCTTTACGAAAACAAAAACCCTTCCCTTTACCTCTGATGGTAGTTACCTCCTTGAGTAAATCCCACTTCAACACACTGTGATCACTGCCACCTAGTGGTTCATTTATCTGCAGGTTCTTAATGCATGAAGAATCACTACTGATAATCAGATCAAGAGTATTGCTCCCTCTTGTTGCCTCACGAACATGCTGATGTAGAAAACAATCATCCAATAAATCCACAAAAGCCTTGCTAGTGTGCGAGTGACCAACCCACAAATTCCAGTCAATATCTGGGAAATTAAAATCCCCCATTATAAGACTTTCTGATTTACTGGCCCATTCTATTTCCCTGTACAATATATTATTATATTCATCAGAGTCATTAGGCCTATAGCACACTCCTATTCTCAATTTTGATTTCTCTATGCTTATGTCACACCAAACTGACTCGACACTGCCCTGTCCATCGATGTCAACTGGCTTCACTTCCTTTGACTTTATGTGTTTCTTAATTAATAGCATAACCCCTCCTCCCCTCCTGTCCTGTCTATCCTTTCTATATACATTGTATTCCCCAAATTCCAGTTCCGCATTACTTATATCTGTGTGACACCACGTCTCTGATATCCCAACAATATCTGCCTTTGATGTTTTGAGCAATACCTCAAATTCATCAAATTTATTTACCAAACTCCTAGCATTGGTGTACGCGCAGGTATACATGCACCTGTTTCTATTCTTAGCTACCCTAACACAACCCATGTGTTTACTTGTAACGCAATGACTACCAGCAGTCTCTGAAATATCCTGCATCTTGTTTTTCAGACTTCTGCTCATTTGAATAGAAGCAGTGCAAGAATCACTTCCACCTCTGCCAGTGGCTACTGTTAATCTATTAGTCCTTGTATCCCCCCCAACTAGCAGTTTTCCGACCCACCTAACACTGCCTCGACAGCATCAGCAAAAATTCTTGCACCCTTTCTATTTAAGTGTATCCCATCCCTGTAGAAGCAATCTCTCCTGTTAACAAGTACAGTCCAGGCTGAAAAAAATTCTACCCCTTGAGCCTTGCACAATCCCTCCAGGGCCGAATTGATCGACAAGGCTCTCATCATATACTCCCTCCTATCGTGTCTGGGCAGAATTGCAGACACTTTCAAGTTCAACCCTAATTCACGGCTTTTTTTCAACAGTGACCTGTACTTGCTAAGTAATTCCGCCAGTCTCCTACTCTTAATATCATTAGCGCCAACGTGTACAACTATATCACCTTTTGTGCCCTTAAAAGATGATATCCGCTCTACAACGTCATCAACCTTTGCCCCTGGCAGACATACCCTGGTCCTATTCCACCTATCCTTTTTACAAAGCATGTTCCCCGTTTCCCTGACAATAGAGTCACCAACAACTACTAGTTCCTGTGGGACAAGCGCATTCTGCCTAGGGGGCTGCCCCTGTGTTGCCTGATGACCAAGTGCAAGCTCTGGCGTTGATGTGGGCAGCTGAGAGCTTGATGGGCCCCTCAATTTATTTCCTTCGAGGGCATCCACCCTGTCCTTCAAGGTCTCATAAAGGCCCATAACAACGCTGAGTTGTCGCCTAATTTCCTTGCACTCCTTACATCGTGCACACACAAAGACATCCCCCTTGGCAGTATCATGTCCCGTACCCGACTGCTCCGCAAACATCAAGCAAACAGTGCATTTTAATAGACTGTGATTCAGAGGGCAACTGCCCCCCTCAGTTCTCCCCTGAACCACAGCACTCCCATTAGCTTGAGCCTTTTGCTTTGCTGCTCTGGTCAGAGTCATGATTCCAATTTAATTCAATAAAATTTAAAACAAAAATTAAATCCTTAAGTTATATCCCAAAACAGTTATGTTATATATATATATATATATATATATATTTTTTTTTTTTTTTTTTTCGGTATCTAGTGTTCCCTTTATACAACTTCCGTATCACGTGTACCACTAATTAATACATAGTTATGTATTAATTATTTGTTACGATTAAGTCGTTATATATATTTATAGAGTTAAAAATACAATTTAATTGACAATAAAGTTTATCAAGATTAATAGATTTACTGATTAATTGACAATATTATATTATGCAGTATACTACACACTAAGCTTATGCTATCGTGTAAAAATGGCGGGAATTCACGAACGGTATTTCTACGGACTCGTAAGTATTGATTAGCTTCGAAATCTCGCTATCTCAATTTAGAATAAACTAAGGAACCTGACTAGGTCTATAATCTACTTATAGAAGATAATTTGATATAACAATTGGTTAATAAATCGACTAAATTTGGTTAAAAGACCTCTCGTTCAATTCAATTTGTGACACGTGGATTTGATACCGTTACCGATACTAAGTAATATCTACGAAATCTCTGTCTAAGTTAAACTTTAAACTAAGTATCGTAACTAGGAATATAAAGCTACTCTAGAAAATAAGTTAATATGACAATTTAAACTAATAAAGCAGAAAATAAATCAGGAAAAACTTCTCTGTTTGAAGAGCTTTAAGGAGCAATGTCTGCACAGGCTAACCTCTGGTTGCTGGAACAAACTTCTATCTGTCAAGTGGAAAAATTCAAAGACTGTGACAAAAACTGCGTACCGTTACCTGCAGTAGTGGCCAGATAGAAAACTGGATACCCAATTGCAAAAAAAAACCCAATTAGAAATCCATGAGGTGGAAGCACATTTAGAAGACCTTCCTTCATGCAAAATATGATCAGAAATCTTAGAAATATCAAGAGCAACAGCTTAAATGTCACAAAAATGTTTTTTGCTTCCATTGAATTTGGCCATAGATGGGTAACAGAAGTCAGTATATCACAGTGAATAGATGCTAACAGAATGGATGATTCTGACTTAAGCATTTTTCTGACAAGGTCATGGAGAGTCTAAAACAAGAGAAGATTCTGTTCTTTTGCTTCATGATGAAATATTTTGTTTGCACTTGACTACATATTGCACAAGTGTCCTTGGAAAAATGTTCTTATATCTTCTGTAATTGCAGTGCATCATTTTCAAATTTGAAATGTTTTGTGGATAAGTTTCCACCACTTCTTGGTATCATTAAAGATAAAGAAATAGATGAAGCAATAGATGTATCTGTTCAGTCAGTTTCAGTGTGAGAACCTATTAGATGTTTTTATGAAAGGTAAAAGAATTGATGTACAGTCGTCCTTGAAATATAACAAATTATCTCAAGTCATAAGAAATATGAGAAAGTATCATTGGCATTTTAACAATTCCTCCTGGCATTGTTGGGTGAGAAAGAATATTCAATCAGGTTAGAAAAACAAAAACTGAGTTCAGATCTTCTCTTTCTGGTGAACCTTTGGAAATGTTTCTGTCAGCCAAGTCTAGACAGTAGTATGGCCATTGTTATGAACAAAACTTTGACTCAGCATTTCTAAAAAGATTAAAGATTGCAGTGGTGTCTTTATCGAAGCAGTTAAAATCAAGTTGATGTTGAATAGAATATCCAAACAGAAAGAATCCATAGACAGAAAAATATTAAGTAGGCTAATGTTTAAATGCATTAAACTGGTAAACTGTATGCTAGTATATTTACCAGTATATTTTTCTGATAAATAATCTTATGGCTGTATTTGAATGTTAAATGTGTAATTTGCCTTTGAAATTTTAATTTATAGTGCATTGCAGACTTTAAAAAACCTTCTCCTTTTTCGGAAAACTCCCTCCTGTATTTTGCTGCTTTTTTTATTTATTTATTTTTTTTTATCTCAAAAAAAAAAAAAAAAAAATCCTCCTTTTTAAAAGTCCTCATCTCCAGCTTTTTTTAGAGTCAAAAGAAAGTGGATTGAGAACATAGTCCTATGAATGGCCTTTTTAATCTCTGTGGTAGTATAAATCATTCCTTTTGGGGCACTAGCTTTCCAATCACTGCTATCCTTGATTCTGTCCTTGTTCATGGTTAATGTTTAGCTCTAGCCAGAGAGTGCCTTCTTTTGTGTAATATTTGCTTTATTCTTTAAACCCACCTTCCTTGGCTTGTCTGTTACCATTGATTTTTCTTGGAATATCTGTTCACCCAATCTTCCCTTTCCCATATTTACTTTGTTCACTCATACATCTTTTATGTCTGATTGGATATTTTTTTACCTCAAGATTCTTGCTTTATTTCCCTGTTTTGTAATGTCATCATACCTTTGCTTTCACCTGTTAGTACTATTCATTTTCATTAAAGCTCTTATTTATGAAGATAGTAATTTTTTTCAATTCCTATATTTCTTACCCATCTGTCAGCTCCATTGGTTAATAAAATTCTATTAAAAACAAATGATAAATTTTGTTTTTTTGCTTTTGTTACAAATGAACTTACTGGCATCCTGTACTCCATGCTTTATTTGTTATGTTTATTTTCATTTATAATCTTCTATTATACAATAACCCAGTTTTTGATTATTTAATCTACACCCTCAATTTTCCTTATCATCTCATAACTTTTGCTTTTGTGTAATTAATTTTTATTACAAACTGTATACAACCTTTAATTTAATCCATTCAGAGATTGTTGGAGACCTTAAAAACTATTATTTGTGCAATATCATCACCATACAATAATTATCTAAGTTTTATATTTCCCCACACTGAACTTTGTCAGTATCTTATATTCTTTCATTAAGTGGACCTTGAAATAGACCATAAAAATTGTTTCTTATTTGCATTCATTTTAAAAAGCCTATAAGGTTCAGTCCTGAATCACTCCGGATTTTATCAGAAAACCATTTTCCGATGTATCCTTCAGTCCTGTCATGTAGATATGTCATGTTTTCAGTACTTTGTCACAATACACTTTCAAGAGCAACATAAAAAAAAAAAATGTACACATTGTTTTGTTTCTTTTCTGTAATTTGTCAGGATGAAAATATTTAATTCTGATATCTCCTGGTTAGCCTAAAAACTGACTTCTTTACCAGTTTTACATTCAACAATACCTCTGATTCTCTTCACTGTGATACTTCTATAGATTTTACCTACTACAGTAAGGGTGAATTTCCTCTGTAATTACCAATTTCAGCTTTATTTCTCTTTTTAGTAGGGGAACTACTTGCCCTTCAGAAAGTGAATCTTGCATAATGTGCAGTGTATCAATAGAAGTATTTTATTCTCTGATCCCATTATAATATTAATCCCTTGTTAATATCATTAAATAATGTGCTTTAACAACAAGCTTGTTTACCAGTTTTATATATGAAAATTTGTTTTGTATGTTGTGGACTCTTAGGGGCTATGCATGTAAATTTATTTTCCAAGGTCACTTCATGTGATTCCAGTAAATGTCTTTTAATGTACACATTGTTTTGTTTTTAAATCTTCTAGTATGTGCTTCAAACTGATATCAGACACAATATAATAGTATAATAGATGACAGCTTGGAAGTAGCTTTGAAAATCAGTGCAGGCGATCACAATTGCCAGAAATTATCTGATTTGGATTTGAAATGATATTCTTTGTAATTTAGATCTAGAACTTGATGGAATTTATTTAAATGATAAATAAATAGGCAGGATATGCATTAAAAAATAATAACCAAGAGCTTTTTACTAATTATTTTCTTGTTTTACATGCTTTTGAAATAGAAAAAAAACAATATATTTTTGAATAAGAAGGAATGAATTATTTAGATCATTCTTCAAATGCAAAACATGAAGAAAAGTTGATCATGTAAAAAAAAAAAAAATAGTCACTAACAATCTAGTCATGTTGACCACAGCCAAATTTCCATGGCAAAATAGCCATAGTTTACACATGGGTCATGACCCACGTGGAAATATTTGACCAATTGGCTGAAAGGAATACCTGCGGAGAATGAGAGAGATAAAAATTAAAAGCCAGTTTTTCTTCTGCCATTTCTAAGCAGAAATTGTCACAGTGATAGTTTAGTTGTATTATTAGTTATAAAAAAGTCAGCAACTTTTATATATAAAACAGTCCTGATCAAAATAGAAAATTATCAACTACTGAGTGGAATGCTGTTAAAAAAATTTGCAAGCAGTAGCTTGGGAAATTTTTTCAGATAGAGGAATAAATGAAAAGTTAGATTTTTTCTTAGGCTGTTGGTTAAAATCTAACAGCATTCAGTGTATCATTTTGCAGTGCTGCTGGGCATACCAACTGCATAAATCCTGCCCTGCTCATATGCTACAAGACAAAAAACATGGCCATAACATTTTAGCTTTGAAGATTACTAGTAGCTTCGAAGATTATTTCCTTGAATGCTTGCAATTTAGAATTTAAAGGTGACTATGGTCTGTGTGGAATTTAAAAACTGTCCGAGACTGCTGTAGTCACCTTTATGAAAGCAAAAACCCTTCCCTTTACCCCTGATGTTAGTTACATCTTTGAGTAAATTTAACATCAATTCACTCTGATCACTGCTGCCTAGTGCTTCCTTTATCTGTGGGTTCTTAATGCATGAATGATAATCAGATCAAAAGTGTTACTCCCTCTGGTTGCCTCTCTAACATGCTGCTGTAGAAAACAATAATCCAATAAATCCACAAAAGTCTTGCTGTGTGTCAGTGACCAATCCACAAGTTCCAGTCTATATCTGGGAAGTTAAAATCCTCCATTACACTCTGATTAACTGGCTGGCTCTATTTCTCTGTACAGTTGTTCGTTGTACTCATCAGTCAATAGGCCTATGACAAACTCCTACTCTCAGTTTTGCTTTCCCAGTGCTAATGTCATACCAACCTCACTGTCCACCCATGTCAAATGGATGCACTTCCTTAGATTTTGTGTTTCTTAACTAACAGCATCACCCATCTTCCCTTCCTATCCTGTCTATCCTTTCTGTACACATTGTTCTCACCGAATTACAAGTCTGCATTCCTTATATCTATGTGACACTGTGTCTCTGATATCCCAACAGTATCTACCATTGATGTCTTGACCAGTTTATTTCTCCTAACAATCGTGTACCTGCAAGTATACATGCACCTATTCTTACTCATAGTTGTACTAACACAGCCCATGTATTTACTTGTTCCATGATGACTCCTAGCAGTCCTTGAAATCCCCAGCAACTCACTTTCCAAGCTGCTGCTTATTCCAATAGAAGAAGTGGAAGAATCAATTTCACCTCTGCCTGCGGCTTTCTGTTAATCTATTAGTCTGTGAATCTCCTCAAGCTAGCAGTTTTCTGATCCCCCTCTAACACTGTCTCGATAACATCAGCAAATATTCTTTCACCTATTCTATTTAAGTGTATCTCATCCTTGTGAAAACAATCTCTCCTGCTAAGAAGCATGAATAATCACTGCAAGCACAGACTATGCTGAAAACAAATTCTACCTCAATAAGCCTTGCACAATCTCTCCAGGGCCAAATTGATTGACAAGGCTGTCATCATATACTCTGTGCTATTGTGTCTGGGTGGGCAGAATTGCAGACAATTTTAAATTTAACTAGCAACTGTTTTTCAACATTGACCTGTATTTGTTTAAGTAAGCCCACAGATCTCCTTAATGTCATTAGTGCCAATGTGTACAATAATATCGGCCTTTGTGCCCTTAAAAGATATCTATTCTACAACGTCACCAAACTTTTCCTCTGGCAGATATACCCTGGTCCTGTTCTACCTATTTGTTTTGCACAATATATTTTCCATCTCCCTGACAATAGGTTCACCAGCAATAACTAGCTCCTGTCGGACCATCGCATTCTGCCCTGAAGAGTGCTGCTATTTTGCCTGATGCACAGGAGTGAGCCCTGGCATTGAGTTGGGCAGCTGAGATCTTGATGGGCCCCCATTTTAATTCCTTCGAGGGTCCTACTCTTCAAACTCTCAAAGATGCTCATCAGAATTGTTGGGTTGGCTCCAAATTTTTTGACAATATCTGCACCTAGCCCACACAAAGACATCCTCCTTGGCTAGATCATGTCTTGTTCCAAAAAGGTCTGCAAACAGTTTTTTAGCCTGCAATGCATTGGAGAATTGTCCCTTGGGTTCTCCCCTGAGCCACAGCACATCTGCTACTTTGTGCACGTTGCTTTGCTGCCCTAGTCTGGGGTATGATTTCTGTTTACATACACTTTAATTAACAATGAAAATTAATAATGTTAATTAATTTAATTGATTAATTGACTCTACTACACATAACTATGCAGTACAGGTAGTTCTCGACTTTACAAGTTAATTCATTCCTAGCATGCGCTCTTAAAGCAAAAACTCGTAAAGGGGGAATTTATTTCCCACAGGGTTAAAAATAGAGGTTATTTTCTCAACAATGAAATTAGTTAGCTAATCAGTTTGTACGTATAGCTTAGCTTAATTTTCAGCACTCACCTCATAGTAAATTTTATTAGGCAACCATGGAAGGTGCACTTTCCTTTCTTAAAAATTTTTCTACAGCCCATAACTTAATTTTAAAACCCATAATCCCTGTAAAGTATTAGAATCCTATAACCACTATGTATGTGATAAAACCCTCCACCAGCTAAGTGGATTACTATGAGGTGAGTGCTGAAAATTAAGCTAAGCTATACGTACGATCTAGTTATTACATTACAGCACATAAGGACTCCTTAAAATATCAAGAGCTAATCAGTTTGTTTAAACAATGATTCATTTATCCAAAGAAAGCAAAACGTAGCCTGTGAAATCAAGCAAATTATAATAGAGAAATTATTTACGTCTTAAAATGTTAAAGAATGTTTATTCATCATCATCATCATCTAAATGCACACTTGTTGATCATTATTTCAATGTTTTTTCCAATGTTTTTTTGTTATTTCAAAATAACATTATTTCAATGTTATTTCAATGATCAATAATGTTTATTCATCATCATCATCTAAATGCACACTCATAACTGGCTCAGCACTCGGTTTGTTGCAAAAGGAGTCATCTTCTTCAGAAATGTTTCAAAGAGGCGTTTGTTTCTAAGATAATCTTCTCTTTTAATTATAAATTTCACGATTGCATGCATAAGCATTTTTGGCACACACAAATTGCAACTAACACAGTTTGCATCGAGTAACAAGTTTACAAAGCTTAAAATAAAGGGAATGAAGAGAAGATTCTGAAAATTTATTAATTTTTTTATACGATTGAAGATTTCAGTAAAGGGGAAACACATTTCACCATAATAACGTAAAAACCACACAATTCCAGCTATTGGTATTTTCGCAAATGCAAGAAGATCGAGTTTACTACCCATTTATAATTGCTTACAGTAACAGAAAAGCCCAATAAATCAGAAAGTGAAAATTGTTTTTATTGTTTTATGGTCGTGACCTCCAGAAATGTACTTTCGAAAAATATCACAAAAGCATTTAAAATTGATTCTTATAACGGGAATATATGATAATGATGAAAGTGTAGTGCATTTTAATGATTTCAATTGGTAACTAATACAATTTAAAAACCACGCCCACGACCTTTTATATGGCCTTCAGGTCATGCTCATGACCTTAAAAATGACATTTTAGAAAGATAAATAGCCTGGTTATACAGCGAAAATTTCAACTTCTGTGATCTTGAAACGAATTACCAAAAAGCAATGTGTTATTGGGTTCGCATTATGATATTTTAATGATACAATAGTGTCTCTCGAACTGATTAATATTGTAAAGCGGGGAACACTGTATTGTGGTTTGGACACGTGGTTTGGAATGCGGTATTTATGAATGTTTAACATTCATTTTTTGCAATCAATGTTCATATTTTCGATTTTGTTGATGCTTGGGAAAAAAAATTTGTAAACCTGGGAACTCGTAAAGCAAGAATTGCCTGTACTATACTAAGTTAATTCAGTCATTTGTATTATGCTATTTAGTTTTACGTTATACCTTACAATATTGAGTTCCAGATATATGCTATCAAGTGACGTATCACGTATACCGTAACGATCACAATGTTAAATTAGTTATATCTTTAGCTGAATTCAAAAGATATATGCCAAAAAAAAAGGGATTAAAACCTTCAAGCTATTTATTTATTTCAATTAAAACCCTATTCTTCTATGCTACTGGTTACGTGCTACAATATTTGTGCCAAAACACCGATACAACAGTGGCATGAGTAGCTAGTTGTAACTTACAAAATCACTAGCTAAATTTAAAAAATATAAGCTAATGAATGCTACTAAACCTATTTAATCTATTTGTAAAACACAAAATATGTTAATTAATCAAAAATATGATAAAATTTTTAAGAAAACGTATCTGTTTGCAGGAGCTCAAGAAGTCTACGTCCTCATCCATATCTAAATTATTGATATATAATTTTCATTATAACATTATGAAACATAAATATGGTGAAAATCTAAATCTTATATATACAGATAGATGTTTTTATATATAATATTAAAAATGAGAACTTTTATGAAGATATGAAATAAATGATATACTTTGATACAGATTATGCTGAAAATAATAAAAATAACATACCTAGAGAAAATAAGAAAATAATTGGGAAAATGAAAGTTGAATGTAATGGAAAAAGTATGAATGAATCATAGGTTTAGGTACAGTAATGTATGCATATAAAATTGAGGAGAAAGTGGGAAAAAATTAAAAGGAAATAAAAAATGTGTAATTTAGATAAAACTAACATTTGATGACTATAAAGAATGTTTATTTGAGAGGGAAAAAAAAAAAAAAAAAAACACTAAGAACTATGACTGTAATAAGAAGTAAAAAACATGGTTTTCAGTAAAAGTAAACGAAAAAGCTCTTAGTCCTTTTGACGATAAAAGATATATCTTATAAGATAAAATTCATACATTGGCATGTGGTTATTATTCAATTTAAAATTAAATCTTCTTTATCTATCCATGAATTAAATGAATATTAATAACCTTTCCATTTAACAAAATTTTCCCCCTTTTTTTCTAATAATTTTTTCTATTTGATAAACATCATTTTATCTTATCATATATGTAATAGGCTTAAATTTCAAATTTTCAGAAATAACAATAATATTAGGAACTAACCCTTTATCAACACACTTTTGTATTTACTGATTCTAACCTTATCACCAATATGAAATTTGGGTTTAAATACTGATAATTCCTTTTTGTAAAGATTATTATTGGCTGTGCTTTCATTTTCAGCTTTACTTGCTTCTATAGGTTTCATTTTAATAGATCTGTGATAAGAATTATTACAATTTGAAATTAGGTTGTTTTGATTCTATCCACTTCCTAGTATTATAGTAATAACATTAAGATTAAGAGATCTGAAGATTTACTTAACACGTACAGGTCAATGTTAAAAAAAAGTTGGGAGTTAGGGTTGAATGTGAAAGTGACTGCAATTCTGCCCGGACACGATAGGAGGGAGTATATGATGAGAGCCTTGTTGATTAGTTTGGCCCTGGAGATATTATTCAAAGCTCAAGGGGTAGAATTATTTTATTTATTTTTTTTTTCAGTCTGGTCTGTTCTTGTTGACAGGAGAGACTGATTCTACAGGGTTGGGGTACACTTAAATAGAAAGGGTGCAAGAATATTTGCTGATGCTATCAAGGCAGTGTTGTTAGGTTGGTTGGAAAACTGCTAGCTTGGGGGGGGGAATACACACATTAAAAGGTTTACAGTGGCTGCAGGCAGAGGCAAAAGTGATTCTTGCACTGCTTCTATTAGAATGAGCAGCAGCAGCAGCATGGAAAGGAAGGCAATGGAGATTTCCAGGACTGTTGGGAATCATACTGGAACAAATAAATACATGGGCTGTGTGGGGTAACTAAGAGTAGAAACAGGTGCATGTATACTTGCATGAACACCAATGCTAGGAGTATAGTTAATAAATTTGAGCTTGAAGTGCTAGTCAAGACATCAAAGGCAGATATTACTAGGACATCAGAGATGTGGTGTCACACAGACATAAACAGTGGAGAATTGGAATTTGGGGAGTACAATGTGTACAGGAAGGATAGACAGGACAGGAAGGGAGAAGGGGTTATGCTATTAGTTAAGAAACACAAATCTAAGAAAGTACTTCCAATTGATGTTAGCATTAGCAGAGGCATATGATGCAAGAAAGCAAGCTTATTCAGCATCAGCCAAAAAAAAAAAAAAAAAAAAACCCACTCCCATTTCACCCCTCCGTTCGTTGGTGGACAATGCAATGCTGAGTCTATTTGGTGTGACATAAGCCTCAGTAGCTGAGTGGTCAAGAGCAGGAGTGCAGTAGCACATGCTCTTAGAATAGATTGGGGTCCAAACCCCTGACTGCTAAATACGGTTGATCTACCAACCTGCACTGGACCAGCCTGGCAGATTATGGTCCATTTTCCTCAGGATGAATTGTTGAGTCTTCCATCATTGATAATGGCTGCAGTTTACCTTTTTTTTTACCTTTAAGCACTGGGAAAGGAAAAATGAGAGTAGGTGTGTTATAGGTCTAATGAATCGGATGAGTATAATGAGCAATTGTGCAGAGAAATAGAGTAGGCCAGTGAATCAGAGTGTCTTATAATGGGGGATTGTAACTTTCAAGATATTGACTGGAACTTGTGGGTTGGTGAGTCACACACTGGCAGGACTATTTTGGATTTATTGGATGAACGTTTTCTACAGCAGCATGTTCGGGAGGTAACTAGAGGAAGTAATACTCTTGATCTGATTATCAGTAGTGATTCTACATACATTAAGAATTTGCAGATAAAGAAACTACTGGGTGACAGTGATCAGAATGTACTGATATGGGTATTACCTAAAGATGTATTACTAATGATATTAAGAGTAGGAGACCGGCAGAATTCCTTAACAAGTACAGGTCACTGTTGGAAAAAAAGCCATGAATTAGGGTTGAATTTGAAAGTGTCTGCTATTCTGCCTAGACATGATAGGAGGGAGTATATGATGAGAGACTTGTCGATCAGTTTGGCCCTGAAAAGATTGTGCAAGGCTAAAGGGGATAGAATTTTTTTCAATCTGGTCTGGGCTTGTTAACAGCGGAGACTGTTTTACAGGGATGGGATGCACTTAAATAGAAAGGGTGCGAGAATATTTTCTGATGCTATTGGGTCGGAAAACTGCTGGCTTGGGGGGATACACTGACTAATAGATTAACAGTAGCCGCTGGAAGAGGTGAAAGTGATTCTTGCTCTGCTTCTATTGGAATGAGCAGCAGCCTGAAAAACAAGACGCAGGGTATTTCAGAGACTGCTGTGAGTCATTGCGGTACAAGTAAACACAGGGGTTGTGTTAGGGTAGCTAAGAATAGTAACAGGTGCATGTATACTTGCGTATACACCAATGCTAGGAGTTTGGTAAATAAATTTGAGGTGTTGATCAAAACATTCTGCAATTCTGCCTAGACACGATAGGAGGGAGTATATGATGAGGGCCCTGTCGATCAATTCGGCCCAGGAAAGATTGTGCAAGGCTCAAGGGGTAGAATTTTTTTCCAGCCTGGTCTGTACTTGTTAACAGGAGAGACTGCTTCTACAGGGATGGGATACACTTAAATAGAAAGGGTGCAAGAATGTTTGCTGATGCTGTCAGAAAACTGCTGGATTGGGGCACTAATAGATCAACAGTAGCCACTGGCAGAGGTGAAAATGATTCTTGCACTGCTTCTATTCAAATTAGCAGCAGCCTGGAAAATAAGATGCAGGATATTTCAGAGACTGCTGGGAATCATTGGGGTACAAGTGAACACATGGGTTGTGTTAAGGTAGCTAAGAAAAATGCTAGGAGTTTAGTAAATAAATTTGATGAATTTCAGGTATTGCTCAAAACATCAAAGGCAGATATTGTTGGGATTTCAGAGACGTGGTGTCACACAGATATAAGGAATGCAGTACTGGAATTTGAGGAGTACAATGTCAACAGAAAGGATAGACGGGATAGGAAGGGAGGAGGGGTTATGCTATTAGTTAAGAAATAACATAAAATCCAAGGAAGTGAGGCCAGTCGACATCACTGGACAGTGCAGTGTCGAGTCAGTTTGGTGTGACATAAGCATTGGGAGATCAAAACTGAAACTAGGAGTGTGCTATAGGCCTAATGACTCTGATGAGTATAATACGAAACTGTACAGGGAAATAGAGTGGGCCAGTAAATCAGAGAGTCTTATAATGGGGGATTTTAATTTCCCAGATATTGACTGGAATTTTGGGGACTGGTCACTCACACACTAGCAAGGCTTTTGTGGATTTATTGGATGATTGTTTTCTACATCAGCATGTTCGGGAGGCAACTAGAGGGAGTAATACTCTTGATTTGATTATCAGTAGTGATTCTTCATGCATTAAGAATCTGCAGATAAATGAACCACTAGGTGGCAGTGATCACAGTGTGATGAAGTGGGATTTACTCAAAGAGGTAACTACCATTATGGGTAAAGAGAAGGGTTATTGCTTTCGTAAAGGCAACTACGATGGACTAAGACAGTATTTAAATTCTATACAGTGGGACCAACTGATGATGTTACCAACAGCAAACTCAAAATGGGAAGCATTCAAAGAACTTATCTTGGAAGCTACTAGGCTTTACATACCAACTAAGAAATATTGTTCAAGGTTTAGTCCTAAATGGATGTCAGATGAACTAATGAGACATATGGCAGAGAAGAAAAATGCATGGGATACATACAAATTAACATATGACACAGAAGATTATGATAGATACAAGTTGATCTGTAACCAAGTTACAAAGGAGGTTAGGCAGGCGAAGGCAGATTACGAGAAATCTTTGGCAAGGGATGCAAAGAAAAACAGCAAAGGGTTCTTTACTTATGTAAACTCTAGAAGGAAGGGGATGAATCAGATTGGTCCACTTGATATCAATGGGTCAATTGTTGATGATCCTGCTCAGGTAGCTAACAAACTAAATGAATATTTTGCATTGACATTCACACATGAGGAGTTACTCAGTGAGGGGAATGCCAGAGGTGTATTCACCTCTGGCATAAAGCTAGAGAATCTTATAATAACTGAGAGTAAAGTGGAGAAGAAATTGTTGAAGATAAACACAAGAAAGGCACCTGGGGTGGATGGGATCTATCCAGTTATATTAAAGGAGGCAGCAAAGGAAGTAAGCAAATCCTTAGCCATAATTATGAGAGCTTCCTTGGACTCGGGGGGGAGGTACCCATAGACTGGAGATGTACAAATGTGACCCCAATTCACAAAGGAGGATCAAAGAGCGACACAAGTAATTAGACCTATTTGTTTAACTTCTGTTCCAGGAAAATTAATGGAAGCACTGTATAAAGAAGTACTGCAGGATCATCTAGACAAAACTTAACTTATTGCTTTGACACAACATGGGTTTTGTTAAGGGGAAGTGTTGTATGACCAATTTGATTGGATACTATGATGCAATCACAAAAGAACTGGATGCAGAGAATAACTGTGATTTTATATACTTGGATCTTAGAAAGGCTTTTGATACTGTTGCACATGGAAGACCTCTGCACAAATTGGAGCAGTGTGACATTGGAGGCAAATTGCTGCTGTGGATAAATGGGTGGCTGAGGGGGAGAAGACAGAGAGTGGTAATCAATGGACACTGCTTGTCGTGGACTAATGTTATTAGTGGAGTCCCTCAGGGTTCAGTGTTGGGTCCATTATTGTTTTCTGTATTTATAAATGATATTGATGATGGTATATCAAGCTTAATGTCGAAGTTTGCAGACGATACGAAGGTTGGCAGGGTTGTCAAGGACACTACTGACACTATGCTGCTGCAACAGGATCTGGAAAGGTTGAGCAGATGGGTTGAGAGGTGGCAAATGAAGTTTAACATTGACAAATGTAAAGTACTACACATGGGAAACAGCAACCCCAGAGTAATGTATCAACTCTGTGGTACTACACTGACAGTGGTAGAGAATGAAAGGGACCTGGGGGTGGTTTTGCAGGCAGATATGAAGTTCTCTGAGCAGTGCAGATGGGCTGCAAGAGTAGCTCATGGTGTATTGTCAATGATATATAGGAATTTTTCTAGCAGGCATAAGGAGGTGATTATTCCCTTGTATAAAGCAATGGTCAGGCCCACCTATAGTACTGTCTACAGGTCTGGAGGCCTCATTTCAAGAAGGATGTAGAGCTGCTGGAACGAGTACGGAGAAGGGCAACAAGATTAGTGAATGGAACAAAGGGGTGCTCTTACGAAGAAAGGCTTAAGTTTTGCAAATTACAGTGTCTGGAGACTAGGCACCGGCGAGGTGATCTGATAGAGGTGTATAAAGCCTTGAATGGTTTGAGCATGCTCAATGCTGATGGGATTTTTCCTCTCGCTCAGAATAATCACCTCAGAGGGCATAAATTCAAATTGAGGAAAGACAGATGTAGGATAGGCGTGCGGAAATTTGCCTTTAACCAGCGAGTGGTTGGTTGCTGGAACGGACTTCCATCCCTTGTTGTGGAAGTTGATAGCCTAAATAAGTTTAAGGCTCAGCTGGACAGATATTTTTAACGAACAGAGGGGTGAAGTGGATGTGGTTTTTTTTTATTTTATTTATTTATATTTTTTTTTGGTTGAAGCTGCATATGCTTGCTTTCTTGCATCAAATGCCTCTACTAATGCTGATGTTAAATCAAAGGCAGATTTGTTGGTATATCAGAGATATGGTGTCACATAGATATAAGGAATGCAGAACTGGAATTTGGGGGGTACAATTTCTCCAGGAAGGATAGGAAGGGAGGAGGGGTTATGCTATTAAAAAAGAAAAACATAAAATCCAAGGAAGTGCAGCTAGCACATCGCTGGACAATGCAGTGTCGAGTCACTTTGGTGTGACCTAAGCACTGGGAGATCAAAATTGAGAGTTGGAGTGTGTTATAGGCGTAATGACTCTGATGAGTATAATAAGAAACTGTACAGGGAAATTGAGTGGGCCAGTAAACTGGAGAGTCTTATAATGGCGGATTTTAATTTCCCGAATATTGACCGGAATTTGTGGTTTGGTCACTCACTACCAAGACTTTTGTGGATTTATTGGATGATTGTTTTCTACATCAGCATGTTTGGGAGGCAACTAGAGGGAGTAATACCCTTGATCTGATTATCAGTAGTGATTCTTCATGCATTAAGAATCAGCAGATAAAGGAACCACTAGGTGGCAGTGATCACAGTGTGCTGAAGTGGGATTTACTCAGAGATAATTACCATCGGGTAAACGGAAGGGTTTTTGCCTTCGTAAAGGTGACTGTGACGGTGTGAAACAGTATTTAAATTCTATACAGTGGGACTAACTGATGATGTTACCAACTGCAAATTCAAAATGGGAGGCATTCAAAGAATTTATCTTGGAAGCCACTAGGCTTTACATACCAACTAAGAAATATTGTTCAAGATTTAGGCCTAAATGAACTAATGTGACATGTTTGTTTGTTTGCTATTTGGTTTTTAGGAGCATTAGCAACTAAGGCCATATTGCTCTGGCAATATGCGGTGTTCATTCGCTGACCTTTCCGCATCCTCCGTATTTGGTGGTCACGTGCTCAAACCCCGTTTTAATCAAGAAGCGTGTGCTCCGCACTGCCTTTCCTCCCCACCTGGCTACGGAGGCGCCGATGAGACATATAGTAGAGAAGAAAAATGTGTGGGATACATAAAAAATTAATGGGTGACATGGAAGGCTATGATAGATATAAGCTGGTCTGTAACCAAGTTACAAAGCAGGTTAGGCAGGCGAAGGCAGATTACTAGAAATATTTGGCAAAGGATGCAAAACAAAACAGCAAAGATTCTTTACCTATGAAAACTCTAGAAGGAAAGGGATAAATCAGATTTGTCCACTTGATATCGATGGTTCAGCTGTTGATGATCCTGCCCAGGTGGCTAGCAAACTAAATGAGTATTTTGCATCTAAATTCACACATGAGGAGTTATTCAGAGAGGGGAATGCCAGAGGTGAAGTAAACTCTGGCAGTGAGCTGGATGATTTTGTAAAAACTGAGACGAAAGTGGAGGAGAAATTAGTAGTAGTAGTGGCATGTGATGCAAGAAAGCAAATGTATGAGCTTATGCAGCATCAGCCAAAAAAAAAAAAAAAATCACACCATTCCCTCCAAATGCCTGTCCAGTTCCTCCTTAAATTTATTCAACCTATCAACTTCCACAACGACAGATGGAAGTTTGTTCCAGCAATTAACCACCCGCTGGCTAAAGGCAAATTTCCGCACATCTATTCTACATCTGTCCTTTCTTAATTTGAATTTATGCCCCCTTAGGTTCGTAATCTGAACAAGTGGAAGGATCCCATCAGAATTCAGCGTGCTGAACCCATTCAAAGCCTTATACACCTCAATCAGACACCTGCGCAGGTGCCTAGTCTCCAGCCACTGCAATTTGCAGATCTTCAGCCTCTCTTGATAAGAGGATCCCTTCATTCCTCTCACCAATCTTGTTGCCCTTCTCTGTACACGCTCAAGTAAATCTACATCCTTTCTAAAATGAGGCCTCAAGACCTGTATGCAGTACTCAAGGCATGGCCTGACCATTGCCTTATACAGAGGGATAATCACCTCCTTTTCCCTGCTAGCAAAATTCCTATATATCATTGACAAAACCCCATGACATGCCCTGCCAGCCTGTCTGCATTGCTCAGAAAACTTCATATATGCCTGCACAATTACTCCCAGGTCTTTTTCATTTTCTACCACCTTAAGTGTAGTACCACACAGTTGGTACGTTTCTCTGGGGTTACTTCTACCCATATGCAGTACTTTGCATTTGTCAAGGTTAAACTTCAGTTGCCACTTCTTATCCCATCTGCCCGAATTGTTGAAGAGAAACATAAAAAAGCACCTGGGGTGGATGGGATCTATCTAGTTATTTTAAAGCAGGTAGCAAAGGAAGTAAGGAAACCCTTATACATAATTATGAGAGCTTCCTTGGACTCAGGGGAGGTACCATTCACTGGAGATGTGTAAATGTGAGCCCCAGCCCACAAAGGAGTATCAAAGGGGGAGACAGATAATTACAGACCTGTTAGATAAACTTCTGTTCCAGGGAAATTATTGGAGGCACTGCAGGATCATCGATCCAAGACTTCAGTTATAGCTTGGATGCAGCATGGTTTTGTTAAGGGGAAGTCTGGTCTGACCAATTTGATTGGATACTGTGATGTGGTCACAAAGCAAATGGATGCAAGGAATATCTTTGATATCGTATATTTGGATCTTAGAAAGGCTTTTGATACTGTTGCATATGGAAGACTGCTGCACAATTTGAAGCAGTTTGCCATTGGAGGCAAGTTAAGGGATGGTTGAGTGGAGAAGACAGAGTGCTAATCAATGGACACTGCTATTTGTGGACTAATGTTATTAGTGGAGTCCCTCAGAGTTAATTTTTTGGTCCATTGTTGTTTTTTGTATTTATAAATGATATTAATGATATATCAGCCTTAATGTCCAAGTTTGCAGTTGATACGAAGGTTAGCATGACAGTACACTGCTGACAGTAATGATAGTACGCTGCTGAATAAGATCTAGAAAAGTTGAGCAGATGGGCTGAGAGGTGGCAAATAAAGTTTTAACATTAACAAATATAAAGTACTACATATGGCAAACAGTAACCCCAGAGTAACGTATCAACTCTGTGGTTCTACACTGACTGTGGTAGAGAATGTAAAGGACCTGGGGGTAATTGTGCAGGCAGATATAAAGTTTTGTGAGCAGTGCAGATGGTCTGCAAGAGTAGCTCATTTTGTCTTGTCAATGATGTACAGGAAATTTTTCTAGCAGGGATAAGGAGGTGATTATACCCTTGTATAAGGCAATGGTCAGGCCACACCATTAGTACTATATATAGGTCTGGAGGCCTCATTTTAAGAAGGAAGTAGAGCTGTTGCAACGAGTACAGAGAAGGGCAACAAGACTAGTGAAGGGAGCAAAGGGTTGCTCTTTCGAAGAAAGACTTTGCAGATTAGAGTGTCTGGAGACTTGGCACCTGCGAGGTGATCTGATTGAGGTGTATAGAGCATTGAATGGTTTGAGCATGCTCAATGCTGATGGGATCCTTTCTCTTGCTCAGAATAATCATCTGAGAGGGCATAAATTCAAATTGAGGAAAGGCAGTTGTATGATACATGTGCGGAACTTTACCTTTAGCCAGTGGGTAGTTTTTTTTTTTTTTTTATGAGAACCCCAAACACGAGAGGTATTATAACCTATAGTACTTAGTACCGTGCTTGGGTTGGAGGTTGAGAAGACGAAAGAAGATATTTGTTGATATTGGACTTGAACTTCTGTAGATTGTAATTTTCAGGAAATACGTATGAAGGAAGGTTGTTCCAGAAAATGGCAGTTGAATGAATAAATGAGGAAGATGAAAAGTTGGTTCTGTGGGTTTGAAGTTGGACAGTAAATGGATGTTGGCTGGTGGCGGCACGTGTTCGGACTGTTTTGAAAGAGAGAGCGGGAATTATAGAAGCCAATTCAGAAGAACAGTGCCCATGGAAGTATCTGTAGAAGAGGCATGCAGCAGAAACAGTGCGTCTATGAGAAAGCGAGTGGAGAGACTCTGTTAGAGATGAATCATTAATTAACCTAACTGCCCTCTTCTGAATGGAATCAAGAAGCCTGAGAGAGGTTTTGGGGGCACCACCCCAGATGTGGGAACTATATTCCATGGCAGGGCGGATTTGCGATTTATACAGCGTGAGCAGCTGTTTGGGAGAAAAGTAACGCCGAGTGCGAAAGAGAAAACCAAGTTTTTTAGATGCAGAGGAAGCAGTATTTGTAATGTGCTTGTGCCAAGTTGATCGGTGGAACTGACTTCGATCTTTTGTTGTGCATTAGCATAGGCACATGATGCCAGAAAGCAAGCTTATATAGCATCAGCTAAAAAAAAACACTCCCTATTTCACTTGCTCCAAATGTTTGTCAAGTTCTGCCTTGAATCTATTTAAGCTATCATCTTCTACAATGACAGATGAAAGTTTATACTTGTTCATATATTTACTTGTTCCCCTATGACTCCCAGCAGTTCTGGAAATTCCCATTGCCTTGCTTTCCAGGCTGTTACTCAATTGGATTTTAATAGAAGTAGTGCAAGAATGACTTTTATCTCTCCCAGCGGCACTGTTAATCTTTTAGTCCGTGTATCCCCCCCGAACTATCAGTTTTCCGACCCACCTAACTCTGCCTCGATAGCATCAGCAAATTTTCTTGCACCGTTTCTATTTAAGTGTACCCATTCCTGTAGAAGCAGTCTCTCCTGTTAACAAGCACAGACCAGGCTGAGAAAAATTCAACCTTGTGAAAGTTGATAGCCTAAGTAAATTTAAGGCTGAGCTGGACAGGTATTTGGAACTACCATAAGGGTGAAATGGGAGCTTTTTTTTTTTTTTTTTTTTTTTTTTTTCCCCTGATGTTGCATAAGCTTGCTTTTTTTGCATCGTATGCCTCTGCTAATGTAACTATCGTCAAGGTTAAAGGGAAGGGTTTTTGCTTTCGTAAAGGTGATTACAGAGGTCTCAGACAGTTTTTAAATTCTATACATTGGGATCAACTGATGATGTTACCAACATTGAATTCTAAATGGAAAGCCTTCAGCATCTTAATCTTGGAGGCTACTAGGCTTTTAATTCCAACTAAGAAATAATCTTCAGGGTGGGTTCAGGCCTAAATGGATGTTAGATGAATTGTTGAGGCTCGTTGAAGAGAAGAAAGATGTATAGGATGCATATAAATTATCTGGTGACCCAGAAGCCTATGGGAGATATAAGCTTATCTGTAGTCAAGTCACAAAGGAGATTAGGTAGCTAAGGCAGATGAGGAGAAATATTTGGCACAGGATGAAAAGAAAAACAGCGAAGAGTTCTTTACTTATATAAACTCTAGAAGGAATGGGATGAATCAGATTGGCCCACTTAATATAGATGGTTTGACTATTGATGATCATGCTTCGGTAGATGATAAACTGAATGAGTATTTTGCATCTACATTCACACACGAGGAGTTGTTCAATGAGAGGAGTGCCAAAAGTTTATCCAACTCTAACAGGGAGCTAAGTGATTTTGTAATAACTGAGAGCAAAGTGGAGGAGAAGTTGTTGAAGTAAACCTAAAAAAGGCACCTGTGGTGGACGGGATCTATCCAGTTATATTAAAGGAGGCAGCAATGGAATTAAGCAAGCCGTTAGCCATAATTATGAGAGCTTCCTTGGACTCAAGGGAGGTCCCCATAGACTGGAGATGTGCAAATGTATCACCAATTCACAAAGGGGGTTCAATAGGTAGCACATACAGGGTGATTCACTACCAGTGCGACAAACTTGCAAGAGGTGTAGTAGGCACAAAGACAAATCGGAATCACCTAGCATTGCAGGATCTGAAATGCTTTCGTCATGTGGTAGAGGACGTTGAACAGGGATCCTGCTGGAAGTCAGCATTTGCGAACCGTTTCTGTTGAAGAAACCAAGTAGGAAACGTCCTCCGGAGTCGATAATCCGCAGGCTTAAATGATTGGACACGTTGCAGATGGTATGAACACATTTGGTTTGTTGACAGTATCCTCCGTACAGTGGATTGGGAAATACTCAATCGTTGGCCTATCGCTTGAGTACTTGTACTCGGATTGCCTTCTGCAAGATGTAGGACATTCTCCTCATTGTCTGGCTTCCTTGTCGTTTGCTCTCGATTCATGGTACCTCTCGTGAAACAACCTGTCTGACGTAACCTTCTGTGCACACGTGCGAAAATCGTATGATGAGGAGCACGTCTGTGCGGGAAACGTTCCTGGTACAAACGCAGAGCGGCGCACCCGTTACAGTCCGCAGCTCCATACGTGAGGTGCATGTCGGCCAGTTCAACGTTTGAATACTCCTCCATCCTACTGCCTCGGGAACCGGTTCGCAAATGCTGACTTCCAGCGGAATCGCTGTTCACGCGACCTCCCGTTCAATGTCCTCTACCGCATGAAGAAGGCATTTCAGACCCTGCAATGCTATGTGATTCCGATTTGTCTTTGTGCCCCCTACACCTCCTGCAAGTTTGTCGCACTGGTAGTGAATGACTCTGCATAACTATGGACAAAAGTTTGCAGATAATACAAAGTTTGGCAGGGTTGTTAACTTCAGTAAAACAGTATTCTACTCCAACTGGATCTAGATAAGTTGGGCAATTGGGCCGAGAAGTGCAACTGAAGTTTAAAATTGACAATTGTAAAGTACTGCATATGGGTAGCAATGACCCAAGAGAAACGTACAAACTGTGTGGTACTACACTCAGGGAAGTGGAAAGTGAAAAAGACCTGGGGGGTAAATGTGCAGTCAAATATGAAGTTCACTGAGCAGTGCAGATGGGCTGCCAGGGCAGGTCATGAAGTCTTGTCAATGATATGGAGGAATTTTGCTAGCTAGAACAGGGAGGTGATAATCCCATTGTATAAGGCAATGGTCAGGCTATACCTAGAGTACTGTGTATAGGTCTGGAGGCTTCATTTTAGGAAGGATGTAGAACGAGTACAAAAGGGCAACACGATTGGTGAGGGAAAGAAAGGCTTAAGTTCTGCAAATTGCAGTGCCTGGAGAGTAGGTTGTTGTTGTTGTTATTATTATTTCGGTTTTAGGAGCATTAGCAACTAAGTCCATATTGCTCCGGGGATATGCGGTGGTCATTCTCTGACCTTTCCGCATCCTCCATGTTTGGAGAGTAGGCCCCTGCGAGGTGACCTGATTGAGGTGTGTAAGGTTTTGAATGGGTTGAGCTGTCTGAATGCTAATGGGATTCTTCCTCTTGCGCAGATTAAGAACCTGATGGGGATCGATTCAAATTGAGGAAGGACAGTTGTAGAACAGATGTGCGGAAATTTGTCTTTATTCAGCAGGTGGTTGATTGGTGGAATTGACTTCCATCTTTTGTTGTGGGGATTGATAGCCTAAATAAATTTAAGTTCGAGCTGGACAGGTATTTGGAACGAATGAAGGGATAAAATGGGATGTGTTTTTTTTTTTTTTTTTTTTGCTGCTGGTGCATAAGCTTGCTTCCTTGCATAGTATGCCTCTACTAATGCTAATTAACTGTAAAATATTTCCACATTTTTGTTTTAACAGTTCTATGAAATCATACTACTGTTTGAGCTTTTGTTTTTATATTCTTAGCAGTAAACTAATGAACGATATATTCACTAAAAATTTGTTGCCTTTGTTTATTTATAAATTCAGTATCACTATCTATTGGTATTTTTTCAGGAATTTGTGAAATGATTTTGATACATCACCTGTTTTTTTTCTTAGTAGGTATAGCCCATGATACTTAGAAAACACAACTGACTGTTAATATGCAGTTAGTGTTATTGTTAAATGATTTATATTCTTGCATATGAAGTAAATCTGCTTGAAATTGATCATCATTATGACTAACATCTCTTCTTCTTCTTCTTTTAAATTTTCTTTTCACAGGTTTTTGATTTTATAGTTATCTGGTTGATGTAAAAATTCTTCTATTTGTTTTACAGATTTGTTTTTCTTTGTAATTCTAAAATATCTGAATAACCTGTTAAAGGGTTATAATACAGATTTTTAAGCTATTGTTTTAATAACAATCGGACACTTTTCGTTGCTCCACATATTCTGCACATGCCTTTTTGTTTCATAATATTCTTACTTTTTGTTTTAGTTTCATACTTTAAGCAATAAATATTCAATGTATTTATATCAGAAGAAATTTTATCAGTTTGTAATCGAAAAATTTGAGGTTGTCACAGATATTCTCTCAGATATGCCAGAAAAGCTGTACTTACCTGGGAATCTAAAACGCTGATGGAACTGATATTCGGGTGATATTCAAGTCAAGTGGAGCTGATTTCGGCGAAGTCCGGATGGTCTGTGATGGCCAAATCCTCTGCTTGCACCTTCACGATGGTGGGGTAGTTAGTATTCCTGGACATAACCTACATGCACACTGTTGGTGACCACCCAGGTGTGAACCAACGTAAGCAGAGGTAAAGGTGTGGCACCCACACCATATGCAGGAATGCCACCCCTCTGTGTTACCAGGCAATACCAGGTGGTAGATGACTCTCATCAACCGGTGCAATACCACCACTTTGCTTATTGGAGCCTTGAAGTGGTGGAACCCATGTTTTGTCTCCAGAGCTAAGTTCCTTTCAACCCTTCCCCATCTTTTCCATCATGCATTATGACTGATGACTTTTGAGGTTATAATGAACATCATGGTGAGATCCAATTTTCCTTACATTTGAGGGTACAGCTCTAAAACGGTATTCGCAGGCCGGCTGTTAGTTAGTACACCAGACCGAGCCTATTGGTAACTCTTTAGGAGGCTTCCGGATCAGCTAGTGTATAATCTTGCTATCTGTCTCTCTATCTTCTAACTTTTCCAATAATGCTGGTGTCCCCCAAGGTTCAGTTCTTTTCCCCACTCTTTTCCTCTTGTATGTTAATGACCTTCTTCCATTGACTGGAAATCCTAATCATAGTTTTGCTAATGATAGAACATTGCATTCCACTTTCCATTTTGAAAAACTTGGCCCTGCTCAATCAGCTTCAACTTCTCGAATATCCGCTACCAATTCCTTAAATGGCGATCTCCAGGTAATTCTCCAGTGGAGCAATGACAACTTAGTTGATTTCAATCTCAGTCTAGTCTTTTATATTGCAAAATGAATTCTTCTGCTCCTATGCTTATCTTTGGTGACACTCCATTTTCTACACAAAATGATAAATCTCTTTTGAGGATTACCCTGACTTATAATCTCTCTCTTGGCACAAGCACATTACAAATATTGCTTCCTCTGCATCTAAAAAACTTTGTTTTCTCTTTCGCTCTTGGCGTTACTTTTCCTTCAAACAGCTGTTCATTCTGTACAAATAGCAAATCTGCCTTATCATGGAATATTGTTCCAAAATCTGGGACGGTGCCCCCAAGACCTCTCTCAGACTTCTAGATTCCATTCAGAAGAGGGCAGTTAGGTTTATTAATGACTCCTCTCTAACAGGGTCTCTCCACTTGCTGTCTCATAGACATGCTGTTTCTGCCGCATGCCTTTTCTTCAGATACTTCCACGGGGACTGTTCTTCTGAATTGGCCTCTATAATTTTCGCTCTCTCTTTCAAAACAGTCCGAACACGTGCCGCCACTAGGCAACATCCATTTACTGTGCAACTTCAAAATCACAGAACCAACTTTTCATCTTCCTCGTTTATTTATTCAACTGCCGTTTTGTGGAACAATCTTCCTTTGTATGTATTTACAGTCTGCAGAAGTTCAAGTCTAATGTCAACAAATATCTTCTTTCATCTTCTGAACCTCCAATCCAAGCACGGTACTAAGTACTATAGATTCTAATACCTCTCGTGTTTGGGGTTTTCATAAAAAAAAAAAAAATAATAATAATAAATTTTTTAGCTTTAATTATAGGCTTAATCATCCACTTACCTACATATTCTTCAAAATTTGGGGTTTCTATAGCATCTAAATCAGGGGTTCCCAAATTTAGTGTGTCAGAGACCGCCTAAGTAAAATTTCAGTAGTTTCACAAAGACCCTTAAAAGCAGCAGTTCCCAACCTTTTTTTTTTTACTTGCAAATCCCTTTCAACTTAATATTTTTTTTATTGCAAATCCTTTTCAACTTAATATTTTTTTATTGCAAATCCGTTTCAACTTAATATTTTTTTATTGCAAATCCCTTTGAATGTAAAAATTTTTTTAGCGAACCCCTTTCAACATAATATTTTTAAAGTGAACCACTAAGCCTATATTCTCTGAAATCGTATTTCTTAATTTTTATTATAAAATATTTCATACTAACAAAATTGATTATGGAAAACATTTATTTAACATGATATACTGTAAGATAGTAAACTAATTATGAAGAATTGCGGGAGATGTGGGTTTTCTTTTTTTGGCAATTCTTTACTTTTTATTTAATTTTATTTTACTTTTTGTTTATTATTAGTTATATTTTGTTGTTTACAATAATATACTTATGTAAATCTAAGCAGACACCATTATAAAATTTTTATTGCGAACCACCAGTTGGGAACAGCTTGCTCAAGAGCAATACGCTTCAAGTTAATATATTTTATAAACAATTTTTTTTAGAAAATATATCCAATTATGATTTGTAATGCATATTAAAAAAAATTTAATGAACACTAACACTTTCCTCATGTCTAATGTGAAGGATGTGGTTGATGTGCTTTTAGAAGAGAAGAAATATTGGGTTCATGGTTTGTTAGTTTTAATCTTAGATCTCCATTATTTTCGAGATCTAGTCGAGTGCTCTGCTTAGTTAAAATACTGTTAGCGTGTCTAGATCCGGCTTCTACAATGTAATCCTGGGTATAACCTCCACACACAAGCACACTGTGGGTGACACCCGGGTATGAACCAACGTAAGCAGGGGTCGAGGTGTGGCCCTTAAACCACATGGAGGAATGCTGCCCCCCTCTGTGTTATCAGGCAATACTAGGTGGTAGATGGCTCTCATCACCTGGTGCGATACCACCACTTTGCTCATTGCAGGCTTGAAGTGGTAGGACTCATGTTTAGTCTCCAGAGCTTAGTTCCGGTCAACCCTTCCCCGTCTCTTCCATCATGCAGTATGACTGATGACTTTTGAGGATATGATGAACATCATGGCGAGATCCAATATTCCTTAAATTTTGAGGGTACAGCTTTAAAATGGTGTTCGCACGCCGGCCGCTAGTTAGTACACCGGACCGAACCTATTGGTAACTCTTTAGGAGGCTTCCAGATCAGCTAGTGTATAATCTTGCTACCTTTACTCTGCCAGATAGTGACTGGAGGCAGTCTGAGTAGTGTGTATGCGGGGGGCATTGTCGAGGCCACGCTATGTCAAGGATCTGGGTATATTCTTACCATGTATACGTATATCCAAAAATTTCATTACTTCATACACCACGGTACCTCCACGCACACGTGCACTGTGGGTGACACCTGGGTATGAACCAATCCCCTCAATTTTTCTAACTATTGAATACACTATGAATTGTCAAACTAATAGAGTAAGCTTATCTGTGAAAAGATCTAAACCTCCCATATATTTCCTAGTAAATTTCACAAATATACGTGGTCTCAATTCTAATCTCAACGATGTCCATTTCCACTTGCAGTCTGCCAAACCCCATAGTCTCTTTCTGACAGAATCTCAGTTATCGGTTGATTTGACCACTGCTCATTTCAGTTGCCCAAATTATTCGCTGTAGTAGTAGTAGCAGCAGCAGTGGCATTTGATTCAAGAAAGCAAGTGTATGAGCTTATGCAGCATCAGCCAAAAAAAAAAAAAAAAAAATCACACCATTCCCTCCAAATGCCTGTCCAGTGCCTCCTTAAATTTATTCAACCTATCAACTTCCACAACGACAGTTGGAAGTTTGTTCCAGCAATTAACCACCCGCTTGCTAAAGGCAAATTTCCGCACATCTAATCTACATCTGTCTTTTCTTAATTTGAATTTATGCCCCCTTAGGTTCGTAATCTGAACAAGTGGAAGGATCCCATCAGAATTCAGCGTGCTCAACCCATTCAAGGCCTTATATACCTCAATCAGATCACCGTGCACGTGCCTAGTTTCCAGCTCATGGTGTATTGTCAATGATATATAGGAATTTTTCTAGCAGGGATAAGGAGGTGATTATCCCCTTATATAAGGCAATGGTCAGGCCACACCTAGAGTACTGTGTATAGGTCTGGAGGCCTCATTTTAGGAAGGATGTAGAGTTGCTAGAACAAGTACAGAGAAGGGCAACAATATTGGTGAGAGGAACAATGGCTCCTATCAAGAGAGGCTTAAATTCTGCAAGTTGCATTATCTGGAGACAAGGCATCTGCAAGGTGATCTGATTGAGATGTACAATGGCTTGTATGGTTTGAGCAGGCTCACTCAGATTAAGAACCTGAGGGGGCATAGATTCAAATTGAGTAAAGACATTTGTAAAATAGGTGTGCAGAAGTTTGCCTTTAGCCAGCAGGTAGTTGATTGCTGGAACAGACCTCCATTTGTTGTGGAATTTGATAGCTTAAATAAATGCAAGGCAGAACTAGACAAACATTTGAACGAATGGATGAATGAAATGTGAAGTTTTTTTTTTTTTTTTTGGCTGATGCTGAGTAAGCTTGTTTTCTTGCATTATATGCCTCAACTAATGCTAATTTCATAATCATCTTGAAAGAAATGTAAAGGTTAATGCAAAATATACAATTTTCGTACAAGATAGTGTATTTTAAGAGACATTGAGAAACCTTTAATTTTTTGGTTCTGCAAATTATTCCATCAGTTGTTTACAGTTGTAGGTATTTCTTTCTTCATTGAGAATATTTTCATGTAGAAAGATGTATATTAAACTGTTGTAACACAACGGTTAATGAAAATGAAATTGTAATGTTAACAAAGAATGGTTTCAACATTTTTGCAAGGATGTCTGATCGTAAATATCAAAACTATAGCTGATATCTCATAGGTATAAAAATGTTAGTTGAAAATTTAATAATTTTTACAGGTGATTATTACAGATCTAATGCTACTAATCTGTTTTGGTACCTGATATCTCAAATACTTAAGTTTTTAAGATATATAATGGTACTACAGATCCTTCTAAAGATTTATCAGCTGCATAAATTGCCTCAAAAATAAAAAAAAAATGATGAAAATTTTAATGACGGATTTGCTAAATGATTAGAATTGACCCATGTAAGCTTGTGTGCTTTTGGTTACCACTGAATAAATTTTTTGGGTTTTATAGAGATGTGGAAGAAGTTTTCACAGAAGTTTAAATCAGATTCGAATTAGATAGAATAAATAAGTAGTAATTAATATATTATCATCTGAATTAGATAGAAATTCAGATTAGCATTAGCATTAGTAGAGGCATTTGATGCAAGAAAGCAAGCTTATGCAGCATCAGCCAAAAAAAAAAAAAATAAAATAAAATAAAATAAAATAAATAAATAAATAAATAAATAAAAAATAAATAAAAAATAATCACTTCCGCTTCACCCCTCTGTTCGTTCGAAATACCTGTCCAGCTGAGCCTTAAACTTATTTAGGCTATCAACTTCCACGACAAGGGATGGAAGTCTATTCCACCAACCAACCACCCACTGGCTAAAGGCAAATTTCCTCACGTCTATCCTACATCTGTCTTTTCTCAATTTGAATTTATGTCCTGTCAGGTGATTATTCTAAGCAAGAGGAAGAATCCCATCAACATTGAGCATGCTCAAACCATTCAAGGCTTTATACACCTCTATCAGATCACCTCGCTGGTGCCTAGTCTCTAGACACTGTAATTTGCAAAACTTAAGCCTTTCTTCGTAAGAGCACCCCTTTGTTCCATCTACTGTTGTTGCCCTTCTCTGTACTTGTTCCAGCCTGTATACAGTACTCTAGGTGTGGTCTGACCATTGCCTTATACAAGGGGACAATCACCTCCTTATCCCTGCTAGAAAAATTCCTATATATCATTGACAATACACCATGAGCTACTCTTGCAGCCCATCTGCACTGCTCAGAAAACTTCATATCTGCCTGCACAACCACCCCCAGGTCCCTTTCATTCTCTACCACTGTCAATGTAGTACCACAGAGTTGATACGTTGCTCTGGGGTTGCTGTTTCCCATATATAGTACTTTACATTTGTCAATGTTAAACTTCATTTGCCACCTCTCAGCCTATCTGCTCAACCTTTCCAGATCCTTTTGCAGGAGCATAGTGTCAGTAGTGTCCTTGACAACCCTGCCAACCTTCGTATCATCTGCAAACTTGGACATTAAGCTTGATATACGCGGAAGTATCGAAGAACCAAACCACCCTTCCATTCTCCGATAGATCAACCAATGCAGAGGATTTGCATGGCGGTGGTCCTTATGCAGCGAGAAATAATCTATAGAACAGAAAGCACTCTTGATCAGAGCCACACCACTGACATAATGCAAGCTTAACCAGCTTATATAATAGAAAGGAAAAGAATAGATGGTGGCACAGGCGCTGCTTATTTAGCATATCAACCCACTACTACCACTAATTTATATAATGTGATGTAAAAGTTAGGCAAAAGTAATAAAAATAAATAAAAATCTATTCTTTTCCTTTCTATTATATAAGCTGGTAAGCTTGCATTATGTCAGTGGTGTGGCTCTGATCAAGAGTGCTTTCTGTTCTATAGAATATTTCTCGCTGCATAAGGACCACCGCCATGCAAATCCTCTGCATTGGTTGATCTATCGGAGAATGGAAGGGTGGTTTGGTTCTTCGATATTTCCGCGTTTGCGATGATTTGTATGACGATTGAAATGCAGCGATTCCATGACCATTATTGGCCTCGTGGTCCTCTGTCGATATGAGGCATAATGGTCAGTCTATTATTTTGATATTTTAGTTTTTGTAGTTTCTTTAAACCCTTTTTGGTGATATTTCACGTCTTTTGGAACTGGTACCTTCGAGGGGGGGTACCGCTAAATTATATATAATTGGCATTATTTTAAATCTACATCGTTATTAATTGGGTTTAATGACTAAATTATACAGGGGATTATCGACTACCTTTTTGTCTTATTATCTCTACTTTCCCTTCCCTGTTTGTTTATTTTATATTATTTTGCGTTTCGTTTCGCTCTGCATTTTTGCTGTACTACTGACTGATGTTTTTTATTTTAAATATCATTTATTTTAATTATCAGATATATATATATATTTATATATATATATATATGTATGTATTAGGTGAAGAATTTATTTGTAAATATTATTTCTAAATTTTAATGTAGATCAGTTCCCGATTATGCATTACATCGGTCTGTATTGATATGTTCTAGATATGATAGAAAAAAAAATAAAAGATTTATCGGATTGGCAATGAGGTAGCAAGTTCGGCGAGATTAGGTACAGTCTGCGGAAAACCTGTTCGTCAAAAATGCCCAAGTAACATGTAAAGTCCCAACGCCGGCACGGTAGACAACAGAAACAGATAGCTACATTAATTATGGGCTGATATATTGAGAGGTTTAGCCCTAGATAAAGTCCCTTTCAATATATCTACTAACCCATAATTAACACATTTTATAATTTTTTATAATTTGGTTTATTATGTTATTTTTGATGAATTTGAGGTATTGCTCAAAGCATCAAAGGCGTATGTTGTTGGGATATCAGACACGTGGTGTCACACAGATATAAGTAATACAGAACTGGAATTTTGGGAGTACAACGTCTACAGAAAAGATAGACAAAATAGGAAGCGAGGAGGGGGTTATGCTATTAGTTAAGAAACACATAAAATCCAAGGAAGTGAAGCCAGTCGACATCGCTGGACAGTGCAGTGTCGAGTCAGTTTGGTGTGACATAAGCATTGGGAGATCAAAACTGAAACTAGGAGTGTGCTATAGGCCTAATGACTCTGATGAGTATAATAAGAAACTATACAGGGAAATAGAGTAGGCCAGTAAATCAGAGAGTCTTATAATGGGGGATTTTAATTTCCCAGATATTGACTGGAATTTGTGGGTTGGTCACTCACACACTAGCAAGGCTTTTGTGGATTTATTGGGTGATTGTTTTCTAAATCAGCATGTTCGCGAAGCAACTAGAGGGAGCTCTTGATTTGATTATCAGTAGTGATTCTTCATGCATTAAGAATCTGCAGATACAGGAACCACTAGGTGGCAGTGATCACAGTGTGCTAAAGTGGGATTTACTCAAGGTGGTAACTACCATCAGGGGTAAAGGGAAGGGTTATTGCTTTCGTAAAGGCGACTACGATGGTCTGAGACAGTATTTAAATTCTATACAGTGGGACCAACTGATGATGTTACCAATGGAAAACTCAAAATGGGAAGCATTCAAAGAACTTATCTTGGAAGCTACTAGGCTTTACATTCCAACTAAGAAATATTGTTCAAGGTTCAGGCCTAAATGGATGTCAGATGAACTAATGAGACATATGGCAGAGAAGAAAAATGCATGGGATACATATAAATTAACATGTGACACAGAAGCCTATGATAGATAAAAGTTGATCTGTAACCAAGTTACAAAGGAGGTTAGGCAGGCGAAGGCAGATTACAAGAAATCTTTGGCGAGGAATGCAAATAAAAACAGCAAAGAGTTCTTTACTTATGTAAACTCTAGAAGGAAGGGGATGAATCAGATTGGTCCACTTGATATCGATGGTTCAACTGTTCATGATCCTGCTCAGGTAGCTAACAAACTAAATATTTTGCATCTACATTCACACATGAGGAGTTATTCAGGAAGGGGAATGCCATAGATGAAGTAAACACTGGAAGTGAGCTAGATGATCTTGTAATAATTGAGAGTAAAGTGGAGGAGAAATTGTTGAAGATAAATACAAGAAAGGCACCTGGGGTGGATGGGATCTATCCAGTTATATTAAAGGAGGCAGCAAAGGAAGTAAGCAATCCGTTAGCCATAATTATGAGAGCTTACTTCGACTCAGGGGAGGTACCCACAGACTGGAGATGTGGAAATGTAACACCAATTCACAAAGGAGGATCAAAGGCTGACACAAGTAAATATAGACCTGTGAGTTTAACTTCTGTTCCATGAAATTAATGGAAGCACTGGTTAAGGAAGTACTGCAGGATCATCTTGACAAGAATATACAGTTATATATTTGGATCTTAGAAAGGCTTTTGATACTGTTGCTCATGGAAGACTGCTGCACAAATTGGAGCAGTGTGGCATTGGAGGCAAATTGCTGCTATGGATAAAGGGATGGTTGAGGGGGCGAAGACAGAGTGGTAATCAGTGGACACTGCTCATCGTGGACTAATGTTATTAGTGGAGTCCTTTAGGGTTCAGTGTTAGGTCCATTGTTGTTTTCAGTATTTATAAATGAAATTGATGATGACATATTAAGCTTAATGTCCAAGTTTGCAGGCGATACAAAGGTTGGCAGGGTTGTTAAGGACACTACAGACAGTATGCTGCTGCAACAGGATCTGGAAAGGTTGACAGATGGGCAGAGAGGTGGCAAATGAAATTTAACATTGTCAAATGTAAAGTACTACATAGAAACAGCAACCCCAGAGCAACATATCAACTCTGTGGTACTACACTGACAGTGGTAGAGAATGAAAAGGACCTGGGGGTAATTGTGCAGGCAGATATGAAGTTCTCTGAGCAATGCAAACGGGCTGCAAGAGTAGCTCAATGTGTCTTATCAATGATATACAGGAATTTTTCCTAGCAGGGATAGGGAGGTGATTATTCCCTTGTATCAGGTAATGGTCAGGCCACACCTTGAGTACTGTGTATAGGTCTGGAGGCCTCATTTGAAGAAGATGTAGAGTTGCTGGGACGAGTACAGAGAAGGACTACAAGATTAGTGAATGGAACAATGGGTTGCTCTTACGAAGAAAGGCTTAAGTTTTGCAAATTTCAGTGTTTGGAGACTAGGCACCGGCGAGGTCATCTGATAGAGGTGTATAAAGCCTTGAATCGTTTGAGCCTACTCAATGCTGATGGGATTCTTCCTCTTGCTCAGAATAATCACCTGAGAGGTCATAAATTCAAATTGAGGAAAGATAGATGTGCGAAAGTTTGCCTTTAGCCAGCGGGTGGTTGGTTGTTGGAACAGACTTCCATCCTTTGTTGTGGAAGTTGAAAGCCTAAATAAATTTAAGGCTGAGCTGGACAGGTATTTCGAACGAATGGAGATGTAAAATTCGAGTGGATTTTTTTTTTTTTTTTTTTTCTTTTTTTGGCTGATTCTGCATAAACTTGCTTTCTTGCATCATATGCCTCTGCTAATGTATTTGCACTAACTTGTAAGCATATAAACTTATCTAATGCCATTATTCAGAAATATCAATCTTGAATTTATTTCCATCTTGACCATTGTCAGTTGCATTTACAAGTAAACTTTAGAAGAAAGAGAAAGTTTGAGGTGTTTCAAACTGTTTTACTTAGTGATAGAACATTATATATGAGAAGAAATTCTTCATTTTCGAACTTAGCACTATGGAGGGTTTTGAAGTGTTTCAAATGTTTACATAGTGATAAGAACACTTGGTGGAAAGGGCGAAGTCTCTTTTATCAGCCATGTGTGCATGCACATGTACATGCACATGTACAACAGTATAGATAGAAGTTTGAAATTAATGAACTGAAAATGCATTATTTCATTAAAAATGTAAATAATTTTTTTTCCCTTCGATTTTATGGATATGTTATTTTCTTAAAAATGTAAATAATTTTATTTTTTATTTAGTGATAGAACATTATATATGAGCTACAAAAAACAATTTTGTAGCTTAAGAGAATGGGGAGGGTTTAATTTAAAAGTGAGCTTAGAAAGCAGATTATTGCATTAGGAATGTAAATAATGTTGTTTTTTTAGGGAAAACGAACGATTTTTAAGGCAAAATGGGGTGCTCTCAAAGCATTCATCTTTCTGCATTTGTAAAAGTGTGCTAGAATCCCAATTTTCTATACTATTAGTGCATATGGGCAATAGTGATTCCAGTATAATATGCCTTTAGGTGATATCATGCTCAGGGTTGTAGAGAATGAATGAGATCTAGGGTAATTTCATATTGTTTGGTTGGAAAACTGCAATGGGGGCAGGCTGCTCTCGCAGCCTGCCCCCATTGCAGTGAAGAATATACAGGAATTTTGCCCGCAGTAATTATACCATTATAAGGTTAGGAAGCATCCCGAGTACTCCCTATAAGTTTTGAAGTCCCATTTTAAGATGGATGTGGTATTGTTAGAATGGATTCAGGGAAGAGTAACACGATTTGTCAAGAACGCGAAAGGTTTCATAAAAGACTTCAATTCTGTAAATTGCAGCACTTGGAGATTAGACTCCTACAAGAAGACCTGATTGAAATGAAATTTCCTTGGTAGCTTCTGATGTGTTATCCTGGCTACCTGGTCATTTCTGATGACTATTTGTTGATGCTATTGAGGCAGTGTTTGGTTGGTTGGAAAACTGCTAGGTCGGGGGGGGGGGGGAATTCACAGACTAGAATATTAATAGTAGCCGCAGCAGAGGCGAAAGCGATTTTTGCACTGCTTCTGTTTTATCGAGCAGGAGCCTGGAGAGCAAGTTGCTGGGGACTTCAAGAGTTGCTGGGAGTCATCATGGAACAAATAAATACATGGGCTGTACAGGTGCATCTATATTTACATGCAGTGCTTTTTTGGGACAGTACGCAATGGTACGGCATACCGGCACCTTTATTAACAGTGACGTCTGACATTTGTATACAGTGCACTTCGAAATTTGTAATATTCCATAAATTTGTTTCACATGTTTACCTATTATTGAAATAAGCTTAAAATTATTTAACTAAATTTGCATTTTTTACTGTCTGTTGTTAAGATATGTCTATATAAAACTGTATAACCAATTTTATAATTCTAAATTACTCAGCCGGACCTCTGTTTAAGGAAGTCCTCTTTTATTGCGAATTATTTTGACTTCCCCTTGGAAGTTACATTTAAAATACTTTCCGTTGAGCGAAGAACATTTTCATATAGCGAACGGATTAGGAGAGAATTAACTCAGTACACACTGTTTGCATTTCTGGCCTTCAGGCAATTTAGATAACTAGTGCTGCTGCGCGAATTAAGAAAGCTAACCTATTCTACAGCTTAATGGTACCTGGTAAAACCTATCCGACCGCCTGTCCCACATACGGAGGAGTCGCGCTAGTCAAGAGTGAGAAGATCAAGGTGTATTTCCAATGGGGGTCTGGCCCATTGGAAATACACCAGCCAGCTATGAAGTTGCCTGATCAGTGCAGATGGGCTGCTAGTGCAGGTCATGGAGTTTTGTCAATGATATATAGGAATTTTGCAAGCTGAGACAATGAGGTGATTATATCTTTGCATAAGGCAATGCTCAAGCCACACCTTGAGTACTGCATACAGGTCTTGAGGCCTTGTTTTAGGAAGGATGTAGAGTTGCTAGAATGAGTACAGAAAAGGGCAACAAGATTGGTGAGAGGAACAATGGCTCCTACCAAGAAGGCTTAAATACTGCAAGTTGCAACATCTGGAGACTAGGCACCTGCAAGGTGATTTTATTGAGATGTACAAGAGCTTGTATGTACACTTGCTCAGATTAAAAACCTGAGTGGGCATAGATTCAAATTCAGTAAAGGCATTTGTAGAATAGATGTGCGGAAGTTTGCCTTTAGCCAGTGGGTAGTTGGTTGCTGGAATAGACTTCCATCTGCTGTGGAATTTGATAGCTTAAATAAATTCAAGGCAGAACTAGATAAACATTTTAATGAATGGATGGATGAAATTTGAAGGTTTTTTTTTTTTTTTTTTTTTGGCTGATGCTGTATAAGCTTGCTTTCTTGCATTATATGCCTCTACTAATGCTAATTTCACTGCTCCATAGATTGCCCTGGAGCTCTTCAATTGTCTTCTTCTCGGGTGGTTTATTCCCCTCTTTCTTGTCTTCTTCGAGACTCCTGTAGAAGGCACTGTGGTCTTCATCAAAGTTTCAGTTATTTATTTTTTTCTGGGAGCTGTCTTTGTATTGATGTTAGTCTCTTGCTGAGTTGTTAAGGTAATGTGGATTATTTGCCGATTGAGATGGTCTATGACTCTTCACAGGAGACTGTCCATTGGGCATATTCTTCCATATCACATAGTCCCTATCTTTGTGGTCCATTCCTTTGAATTCTGTATATCTTGCTGATTTTCCTCCTCTGGTTCCATATTGACCCTATTCTTTGTTCTTTGTAATTGATAGCTTATGTCCTGCTTGATCTTTTCCAAGATTGCAGGCGTCAGGTTTTTCACGACGATGGTCATTCTCTGGTCCACTATTCACTATTTGGTGACCAGAATATCCGGGAATCGATGTCTTGATCTGTACATTTTCATATTGGTCTCTAGCTTGTTTATATTGTAATATGCTCGCATGATGTACATATTCATTTCAAAGTTCCACTTCATGCGTTGCCATATTCTTCTTTCCTAGATGATCACTAGTGCAGTTGTGCAAGACCATCAAGCCCCACCAACTTCTAGTTGGTGGGGCTTGATGGTCTTGCCCTTCTCTTGTGGTAACCATATGGAGGACAGTACTTGCTCCATTATCTTCCTCATTAGACTGTCTCTGAATTTTCAAGCTGACCCCTCTGCATGAACACAAATGACTTTATCATGCACCACACTCAATGCAGTATGATTATTTCTCTTTGACATCATCCATCCATCTGTGGATGTGGACCTGTTTAGCTTCAGCTTGCGTCCAGTGGTAGTGTTAGTTCTTGGGAGTTACACCAGATGGTGCCACTATCTGCCTTACCCACCACTCTGCTCTTGGGTAGGTTCGCTGGAGCAACTTTAAAGACATTTATTTATTATTTTTATTCTAATTTATTATTATTATACGGTCTCCCAGTGTGATGAGTGACATTCGCTTCCACCAAAGCGGGACTCAACCTAGGTCCATCAGGCTGGTACTCCAGTGTCATAACCACTGGGCCATCATGCATGCCCCTTTTATTATTAGTTGATGCTTTGCTTTCTTGCATCATTGCCCTTATTAACACTAATATGTGCTTAAACTTTTAGTATCAGCGTTGTAAATTAAACAGACATTTACACATTTCTAATCTATGGATTATTAGCATTAGTCATATGATGCAAGAAAGCAAGCTTATATAGCATTAGCCCATAACAAAAAAAAAAAAAAAAACCTCCCATTTCACTCATCCTTTCACTCCAAATGTTTGTCTAGTTCTGCCTTGAACTTATTTAAGTTGTTGACCTCCACTACAACAGATGGAAGTTTGTTCCTACTATCAACCACTCGCTGGCTAAAGCCAAATCTCTGCACATCTGTTCTATAGTTGTCTTTCCTCAATTTGAATTTGTCCCCTCAGTTGTGCAATCTGAGCAAAAGGAAGAATCCCATCAGCATTGAGCTTGCTCAAACCATTCAAGGCCTTATACACCTCAATTAAATCACCTCGCAGGTGCCTAGTCTCCAGAAGCTGCAATTTGCAGAACTTAAGCCTTTCTTGGTAACAGCAACCCTTTGTTCCCCTCACCAATCTTGTTGCCCTTCTCTGTACCCATTCCAGTAGCTCTACATCTTTCCTAAAATGAGGTCTCCAGACCTGTATACAGTACTCAAGATATGGCCTGACCATTGCCTTATACAAGGGGACAATCAGTTCCTTATCCCTGCTATCAAAATTCCTGTATATCATTGACAAGACACCAGAGCTACTCTTGCACCTGTCTGCACTGCTCAGAATACTTCATATCTGACTGCACAATTACCCCCATTATTTCTGATATATATATATAAAGGTAATAATGGTGTGTGTATATATATATATATATATATATATATAAAACATAGAAATAAATGATAAAGGACATAGTAAGATGGGAAAGTTATTAACAACAACGTGCCATGCCTAATGGAAGATATGAGAAGAAAAGAATGTTAAGATCCTAATGAATTAAGTGGAAAAATTGGCTGAATTGATAAGCCAAATCATATTTACAAAAGCTAGAAAAAAGTGGTAATTAATGCATATTAAAAAGTAGTAATAAATAGAAATGAAAATAATGAAAATAAAAATTGGTACATAGATCAGGTATTTCATCAGGGGACTACACCCGATCATGTACCAAAATACTGCGTTTCTATACAAACCCATGCCGATGGAGGTAGCAATAAATTAAAAAAAAAAAAAAAAAAAAAAAAAAAAAATTAAAAATTAAAATTTTATGAAACCTTCATAGACATGAGTGAGGTAGCCCCAACGCAGTGTGTATATTTTAAGTAAACCGTTAAATTAAAAGGTGTAATTAAAAGGTGTACCAGGCAGCAGCATAGAAAAGGGAAGTAATACAAGGTATGGGTGGGAAAAAAGATAGTAGTAAAAAAAGGAGGCGAAAATAGCGAGAATAAGAAAAGAAGGAATGTCCGAATCACCCTCGTATTGCACTAATAGTTCAACGGACGGAAAAAGCAGAATAGTACCAGTGCTGCTGCCTGGTACACCTTTTAATTACACCTTTTAATTTAACGGTTTACTTAAAATATACACACTGCGTTGGGGCTACCTCACTCATGTCTATGAAGGTTTCATAAAATTTTAATTTTTAATTTTTTTTTTTTTTTTTTAATGTATTGCTACCTCCATCGGCATGGGTTTGTATAGAAACGCAGTATTTTGGTACATGATCGGGTGTAGTCCCCTGATGAAATACCTGATCTATATACCAATTTTTATTTTCATTATTTTCATTTCTATTTATTACTACTTTTTAATATGCATTAATTACCACTTTTTTCTAGCTTTTGTAAATATGATTTGGCTTATCAATTCAGCCAATTTTTCCACTTAATTCATTAGGATCTTAACATTCTTTTCTTCTCATATCTTCCATTAGGCATGGCACGTTGTTGTTAATAACTTTCCCATCTTACTATGTCCTTTATCATTTATTTCTATGTTTTATTTTATAGTTGTATCCTGTTCTGTAGCCTTGCGCGTCCAGGTACATCTATTCTCTATTTTCTTTTTCTTTTCCTTTCTTTACCTTTTTCTTCTCCTTTCTTTACCTTTTTCACCTGTTTTATATACTATATATATATATATATATATATATATATATATATATATATATAGATATTTTTTTTTTTTTTTAATTAATGGTAAAAGTATCAGCCAGTTTGGAACTTTAGATCAGATCCCTTACTTAAACTCACATCCTTTTTGATTATTCTGACCTGCTGAGAAATATTTTTACTATACTTTTTAGTTCAAAATGTGTGGAATGCTTTCTCCTTCCACGATACCATTCTGGATTTTTTGTTACAAAACATTAAAATAATTTCTTGAAATATTTTTGGAAAGTAAAAGTTATCAGCATTTTTATATGTGAATATAATATTAGTGAGAAGCATCATTAATGATATATATTTTTAATTTTCAGATGAACAGCTTGCAACTATGCAGTAAGTATATTATTTAGAAAACTATAAAAAGAAAGTATTTTGTCATTGTGTAGAAATATATTGTAATATATACAGGATGTTTCAAAATTATATATACACACACTTTAAAATTTTATATTTAATTAACAGTGTGCATCAATTAAATTTTCTTAAACTCATTTTGCACCTTAAAAATAGACAGTTTTTTTACAATACACTGGAAAATGTTTAACACGAAAAATCGGTTAACATAAAAAATATTCTGACCCCGACAAAATGCTATGTAATTTCATACATTTATTTTTTTTTTTTAACATGAAACAAAAAATGCTTATCATGAAAAGATTTCACATCTCAGAAGAACAAAAAATTTACCGGCCACTGCATCGTCACTAAATTTTTACTGTTTATGACTTTGACTCAACTTTCTGTTGAATAGGCCGACATCTGATAATAAACAATATGTAGATAGTACAAGGATGGCGCTTGCCGCACACAACCCTTATCATTTTAAACAAATGGGATTACCTGTCGGCGGGCAAAACATTCCATTTACAGTCGTGAAGTGAGTGACGCGTACTGTATAAAGTGGCGATATCGCCTTTAGTAAAAAATCAGTAAAATTTGTCACCCTCAACTGTACAATGGAAAAAGCAGGGCATAAACAAAGCGCTATTTTGCTTAAAGTTAAAATGGAGTTGTTTAAAGCAGTAGATGTAGGGGATTCTTCAAAAAAAGACATTTGTAAAAAGTTCAGAATCGCTAACTCTACGTTGTCGGCAATCATTAAGAATAGAGACCAACTTACTGCAATGTTTGAGCAAGATGAGAATGGCCAAACACAAAGATTTGGAACCTACATTGCTTGTTTGGTCCAAACAGGCTAGGTCTCAGAATGCTTCAATATCGGGACCTCTATTAATGGAAAAAACGGATGTGGTTACAAATCAAATGGGGATTGAATTCACTGTGAATCCAGGCTGTTTGGAACATTTCAAGAAAAGAAACGGTATCGTTTTTAAAAATGTTTGCGGTGAAGCAAATCAAGTTTCGCCGAGTATGACATCAGATTGGCTGCAGTCTACATTGCCCACAATGCTTGAAGAATATAGCACGAGTGATGTCTTTAACGCCGACGAAATGGGGTTTTTCTGTCACTGCTTACCCGATAAAACTTTATCGTTTAAGGACAGCAGTGTTCTGGCAGCCAAAAGTCCCAAGAGAGGATAACGGTAATGGTGGCTTGCAATTCGGACAGATCTGAAAAGCTGCCCTTATTCTTATCGGAAAGAGCATGAATCTACGCTGTTTTAAAAATGTAAAAAAAAAATACCGGTTGAGTACACAGCAAATAAAAAGGCGTGGTTGACTGCGGCAGCATTTACTGATTGGCTTTTGAATTTAGATAAGCACTTTTTAAGCGAAAAGTTGCCATGATTGTTGATAATTGTCCATCTCACTCTGAAGTGAGATTAAAAGCTATAAAGCTTTTATTTTTGTCTCTAAGCACTACGAGCATTTTACAGCCTTGTGATCAAGACATAATATAGAATTTAAAATTTTATTACCGAAAACAATTGCTAAGAAAATATTTGGCTGCAATTGAAGCAAAAGATTTCTCTGTCAACTTATTGGATGCATTGCATATGTTGTGCTCTGTTTGGAATTTTGTGACACCAAAGACTATCGAAAATTGTTTTCGTCATGCAGGATTTTTGAAAATGACGGATTTTAATACCTACTCAAGAGTCTCAAGATAATCAAGAAACTGAACCGACATTCAGCAAAATGCTTGGGCGTGTTTCATCTCTTTTAGAAAGTTCGGTATCTTTGGATGAATTTGTCACATTTGATGATACTAATTTGTGTACAGCGCTGATTTTAACAGATAATGATATTTTGGATGTTGTGCAACCTACAGAAGTGGGCAACCTACAGATCCCATGGGTGAAGATAGTGATGATAATGTAGACATTGATTTGTTAGTTCCTGTTCCTACTACATTAGAAATGCGAAAATTGATAATAAGTATGTGCTGTTGTTTAGTTTATTTGATTTCTAGGAGCATTAGCAACTAAGGCCATATTGCTCCGGGATATGGGGTGGTCATTCCCTGACCTTTCCGCATCCTCCGTATTTGGTTTTGACGGGCTCGAACCCCGGTCTAATCAAGAAGCGTGTGCTACGCACTTCTGCTCCTTCCCACCTGGCTACGCAGGCGCCTCTGATATTTAGATGTACATACGAGTGGTGAAATGAACCAAATGATGGACAATATTGAACAATTTGTAGATAATAAATAACACAATGCAGAAAAAGATACATTTTTTATAAAAAATAATTAACATTTTATTTTAAATTTTTATGCATTGTCATAATAATCAAGTTATGTTCATCTAGAGATAAATAGGACCGAATCTCATATACTCTCGGGTTTTTCGGAATGAAAAACCTGCACTTTGGAATCGTGTGTGTTGTGTAACATCAGCATCTCCGATTCATAGATTTATTGTGTCTCAATAACCCTTTTAAATTACCTCTTATCACTACATAAGTTGTTTTCTGGTGACTAAGAAATTTGGCAGAGAGGGAAAAGAGACTTTCTTCAAAACTCAACATTATTTATTAACAGAACAAATAATACATTTACACCACATACATTATTATTATTGTTTCCAATATATTTAATATAACATCTGTTCCCTGACATTATTTATCATAAGGATGTTTAAGCATGAGACCAACAATATACACTGAGTTCAGAAATATTAGGAAACACAATTCTGGGAGAATATCCCAATAAACAACATTATGACTACAACTTAAAACCCTGTAACCCTCTAATCCTTGACCCATCTATTAGGTTATCAGTATACCAAAATGAGAAACACAACATATATTAGCTTGTCAAAATATTATATTATAAGACGTTGAAAGTGTAACACTCTCATTATGATATTTGTTTTGCTGCAACTTTTATATAAATCTCCCTAACTGAAATATGAGTCATGTAAACATGAAATTAAGACATTTTAGCATTTAACATACTTTAACAGGAAACTCTTTTTACACATTTAACTATTTTAGCATTTAACAGAAATAATGTACACATATTTAGATTTCCTAGGGCGAAACTATTTTCTAACTAGTTCAGTCTTAACTTTACATACAAGAACTTTCGTACTTATAATATATGTAATCGCTTACCCTCTTATGGTCTGCTGCCTCATCAGAAGTCAGTCTGATGAGGCACTCCCTTTGTATAGTAGGGTTAGCCTTGGGCATTGGCCAACTTCGATCCCTCCATCAGTGAACAACCATGGGTGCTGTTCTGGTCAGAACACCACCTCTGAATTCCTCACTTTCATAACCACTTTTCTTCTGCACTCACATCTTACCAAGCTCTCTGCTGTCTGGGTCTTCCCAGAAAAAGCTCTTTTATTCCCGGCATTCACCTACATCAGGGGTGGCCAACTTAATTTGTGATGCAATCTACATTTTTTTCTTAAAAATGTGCTGTGATCTACCATCTCAAGAATTTCATTGCACATGTTTAAAAAAGTTAATCAACACAGTGAAAAATGTTGATTATAAATTTTAAAATTAAAACTTTGTTTGTTTCAAATACGAAAAGGCCGATTCACATAGATATGTGGAACCAAAACAGGAATTTAAAAGTTCACTGCGTTTTTTTTTTTTACATTTGGGTACTTTTCTCGGCAAACATATTTCCAAAAGTCTTTTTCTAATGATCTGGCTTTTAGGAAGATATCATTTCACAATGCAATAATTTCATTTTCAAATAATATTTTCCCCATGTGAAAAATCTCAGCGATTTTTTTCTGCAATTTGTTTCGTATCTAAGTCGACATTAAATGGATAAGAAATATATCGAACAATGTCAATTGTTTTAAAATCACTGAATCTGGCTTCAAAGTCATCTGCAACTTTCTCAATTCCAGAAACATAGTTCTCACTATTTAATTCAAAAGTAGGATATTTTTGCAAAATGATCAATTTTTTTTTCTTTGAGATCCATTGCCAAAAATTGACATTTATATTGCAGAAATATTGCAGAATCATGTCACTCACATTTTTATTTTGTCCTTTAATTACATATTCAGATCACTTAATTTTCTGGTAAAATCTGCCAAAAAAAGCCTGATCACACAACCAAAAAAAAGCCTGATCTCTAACTAATTGTAATTAGTGGGAGGGAAACTATTCATGGGAAACAAGATTGTTATTTGTATCAGTATGTTAAGAGCAAGAATATTCTACACCTGATCCTTACTCATAAACTAGATGACGTCATGGGCCTTACAATACTGGAACCATTAGCAGGGAGTGAGTGTGGAGTTCTGAGTTTTATGATGTGGAGAAAGCAGTTGTTCATGGCAAATTAATGGGTTTTAATTTCTGGAAATGAGTTTATGACAGCTTAAGGTGCTGCTGCATGGTATCAGTGAGCTGACGCCATGCAGCTTTAAGGAATCGTAGTACAAAGACGATGCCGAGTTCCTGTCATTAAGGAACTGTAGCACAAAGAGGATGCCGAGATGGATGAATAATGAGCTTGCTGATTTAATAGAACAGAAAAAAGATGGCATGAGAAAGTTATAGAGCAATGAAAAGTACTGAAAAAAGTACAAACTGAACTGTAATGGTACAGCAGAGAAAGCTAGGCTGGGAAAAGCAGATTATGAGAAATTGCTGGCTAAGAGAGCAAAGAATTGTAACAAGGAGTTTTTCTTATGTGAATACAATGAAGAAAAGGATTCATTAAATCAGGCCTTTGTGTAATGGGTTGGGGAAGTCTTAGATAACTAGGCTGTGTTATCTAAGGCTTCTGCAAATGAATTTAACATTGTGTTGCATTGCTTTGATCTTTGGGTGCATTGCTTTGATCTTTACAGATGAAAGACCCTCATGCATAGTTCCATACAATGACTTCATTTCTGTTATTCAAAAAGCTCCTGAAAACATATGGACATAAACTTAGCAGTTTACAAACAAGCAACAAATTATATCAGATTAAACAGCAGTCGTGATGTTGGAAGTCAAGTTTTTTTATCAAATAGACACAAAGAGGTTGTTCTTTCTAGTCTTTGTATCAGACATTTAACACATTCTTACCTCTGAATGAAAGACAACCCTCCACGATCACCTCAGTGTCATTGCAAGTTCATAGTAGAGCATCTAATCATGGAATCTTCCTGTTAACTAATGAAATTCCAGTCACCTTTCAAATTACATTCATAGTTACATAAACCCTTAACTCTTCAATATATTTTGGGAGACCAATCAAATGTATATGAACTCTACTTTTCCTTAAATTTATAAATCTTGCCAACAGAGTCTAATGTAACACATCCAATTATCAGTTGTTCCAACCACTGCTCATCCATCTCAATGCCTGATTATTCTCTATATGATTCTTTCACTTCAAAGGTGCTACTTGTGTATATGTCCTCTCTGATATTCTTTATGCTAAGACAGACTTAGTAATTTGAAATCTCCTCTTTTGAATCCTCTCTGGCTTAAAATCTCTCTGTCCCATTCTGTCAAATTAATCTGTTGCCTCTATTCTCCCAACTCCACCAATCACTTGGAACTCCTTAACTTCCTCTCTTTTGAAACTTGACCTTCTCCAGTCCAATGACACTACACTCTCGCTAGAGAGTGCAGTAACATGTGCTCTTTGTTTGGACCTGGGCTCAAGCCCATGACTACTAAATATGATTGTTTGTATTGATGATTTATTAAACTCTACTGACCTAGTGGTCATGCCGGAGTATAAACAATTTTTTTTTTTTGTGATTTCCTTGGTGATTTTAATGTTTACTACTCCAGCTGGCTTCCATTTTTTAGTCACATGGACTCGGCTGTTGAGATTCTGAGGCTTTTGCAATTACTAATGACCTTGCATAGATCATTCCTATCTACCAGAATACCAGACAATCCTAACCAACACTCTTGATCCGTTTCTCATAAAGAACCCTTCCAAATTCAAGGTGAGTGGTCCTCTTGGCACCTTGTATCAGAACTTGGCGATGATCACCTCTCCAATGGAGTCTCTCTCTCACAATCTCATGTTTGCATTACAAGAATGCAAAATGGGATAATCTGTGGGATTTTTATTCTTCTTTTCCTTGGTTGCATTACTGTTTTAAATCAACCAATGTCAACATTTACTCAGATCATCTCAGTGAAATTATTCTTGAAAGAATGAAATCTTTCATTCACACTCCACCTTTAAAAGGTCATCCTTTATCTAAACCTTGGTTTTCCAATAAATGTGCTAAGGCTATTCAAGATAAGAATGTTACATGTTGCAATTGGCTTGCATACAAACCTTCAGATTCATTTTCTGCCTACACCAACCTCGAAACAATTTTAAAGCAGTTATGAATCAGTCCAAACTAGATTTTGAACAGTCAGAGAGAGAGAAAAACTTGTTTCTTGTCTAGATGGTAATTGGGCATTCTGGTCTCTTGGCAGAGTTATTCCCACTTCTGTCAAAACTTGAGTGGCTTTATTTCCACCTCAGCTAAAGATAAAGCTCATCTGCTAGTATATCTTACTTTTCTTCCAACTTGTCTATTGATGACCATGGTAAGCCACCTCCTACCATTCCCACTATGTTCCATTCACTGCCTTCTGTGGTCTTTCATCAAAAGGATGTCAGAAGAAATTTGAACAGTCTTGACACCAAGAAAGTGCCAGGCCCTGATGGTATTTCTCCACTTGTTCTCAAAACCTGTGCTCCTGAGCTTACTTCTGTTTCTGTGTCACTTCTTTACACTTTTTTATTCCAATGATATTTTCTTTTCTGATTAGAAATTTGCTCATATCCAGCTGGTTTCTAAAAAGAGTGACAAATCCTTCCCATCCAGTTATGTCCTATTGCACTTACTTCTACCCCTTCCCTCCGTAGCCAGGTGGGAAGGAGCAGCAGTGCGTAGCACATGCTTCTTGTTTAGACCAGGATTTGAGCCCGTCACCACCAAATACGGAGGATGCAGAAAGGTCAGGGAACGACCACCGCATATCCCAGAGCAATATGGTCTTTATATGCTAATGCTCCTAAAAACCAAATAAACAAACAAACTTCTACTCTTTCTAAAGTAATGGAGAATCTATTAACTGCCAACTCCTAAACTATCTGGAAACCTTCCATCTTATCAGTGATTGCCAGTATGGATTCTGTAAGTGCTGCTGCTGCTGCTGCCAAAGAGGATATAGTAACTTCAGGCCAATGAGATTGACATCTGTAGTAAGGAAGGTCACGGAGTCTGTGGTTGAGGATGTCATTCAGGACCATCTCTACAAGAATGTTATCTTCAATAGATCTCAGCATGGGACTATTATGGGGAGTCATTCCTGACCAGTCTGGTTGGATGCAGTTGACAATTTGATGTTATATATCTGGACTTTACTAAAGCTTTTGATGTAGTTCCTTGTTGAAGGCTGCTGTATAAACTGGAAAAAGTTGGAATTACAGTCAAGATCCTGTGCTTTATTGCAGGCCGTCTAAAAGATGGGGGGGGGAGAGAGAGAGAGAGAGAGAGAGAGAGAGAGAGAGAGAGAGAGAGAGAGAAGGTTGTTATAAATGGTTAGACTTCATGATAGACCAGCAAGCGCAGTCTGTCAGGGATCAGTGTTATGTCTGCTCCTATTTCAGATAATTTCATAAATGATGTTGACAAAGGTATCCGAGACCATGTTGTGTCAAAAATATTTAGATCAATTGCATACATAGTCCAAAAAATGGCAACTGAAGTTTAATACTTCTAAATATAAGTTCATGCATTTGGTGAAGTAGAGGAAGGGAGGAGGAGCTAAAGGTTCAAGATGAAAAGGAATTGGGCATTATCATTCAATTTGATATTAATTTTTCATGCATTATAAATAGGCATCCAGGAAGGCATATGGGGTCCTGTCTGATTTATAGGACCTTTGCTCACAGGGAGAAGGACTTCATTATCCCTCTTTACAATGCAATGGTTAGGCCAAATTTGGAATATTATATTATATTTGGTCTGGAGACTGCACCTCAAAAATTACAACTTCTGCAGAAAGTTCAATCAAGTGCAACCAGATTGGTGATGCACATATCATGGCTGTCGAAATAGATATAGAACCTGTCTAGTTCATAGTTTGATAACTAGACATACAGACAACTAGAAGATCTGATTGAGGTGTATAATGTTCTGAAGGGATTGAGTAAAGCACATAAGGAAGGTATGTTCTCCCTCTTGGGTAAGACATGAACCAGGAGATACAAATATATATAATCTTGGAATTACAGATGATTGGATTTTATTAAGTTCTGTGGGCAGCAGGTTGTTGAATGTTGAAATCAGTTGCCAGCAAGTTTACTTCCTTACATCATTCTATCTTATTAATACTGATGTTAAAAGTTTGGGATGTTCTGCCACCAATATTAATAATAGTAATAATAATTTAATCAATACTGTAATTAATTAATTAAAACAACATTAATTTGGTTATTCAATAATAAATAAAATTAATCATTAATTTCTGTTATTTGGTCCTGGATGAGCCAGAAATCCTGGTTAACTTTCTGGTGTATTGTAGTGTCTATTGTTACGGATGCTCATGCCTACTTATCTGCAAAATCTGTTGTAAGTTACTGATTTAGGGATTTGAAATATGCACATGTTGCTATTTGTGCTCATGATTTCACTCTCCTTTTATATCCTTGTTCTTTGATATTCCTTCTCAGAGGCTTCTTAATTTATAATCTTCTCTGACTTAAAAACTGTCTATCCCAATTTGTCCAGTTCAGCTGGTACCTTCTTTGAACTCCATTAATATGGAGTTCAAAGAGGGACTTGGAATTCTTTAACTTCCTTTCCTTGAAAGTAGACTTTCTTCATTCTAACCTTTTCTGCTCAACCTTTCCAGATGCTGCAACAGGATCTGGAAAGGTTGAGCAGATGGGCTGAGAGGTGGCAAATGAAGTTTAACATTGACAAATGTAAAGTACTACACATGGGAAACAGCAACCCCAGAGCAACGTATCAACTCTGTGGTATTGCACTGACAGTGGTAGAGAATGAAAGGGACCTGGGGGTGGTTGTGCAGGCAGATATGAAGTTCTCTGAGCAGTGCAGACGGGCTGCAAGAGTAGCTCATGGTGTATTGTCAATGATATATAGGAATTTTTCTAGCAGGGATAAGGAGGTGATTATTCCCTTGTATAAGGCAATGGTCAGGCCACACCTAGAGTACTGTATACAGGCCTGGAGGCCTCATTTCAAGAAGGATGTAGAGCTGCTGGAACGAGTACAGAGAAGGGCAACAAGATTAGTGAATGGAACAAAGGGGTGCTCTTGCGAAGAAAGGCTTAAGATTTGCAAATTACAGTGTCAGGAGACTAGGCACCAGCGAGGTGATCTGATAGAGGTGTATAAAGCATTGAATGGTTTGAGCATGCTGAATGCTGATGGGATTCTTCCTCTCGCCCAGAATAATCACCTGAGAGGGCATAAATTCAAATTGAGGAAAGACAGATGTAGGATAGACGTGCGGAAATTTGCCTTTAGCCAGCGAGTGGTTGGTTGGTGGAACAGACTTCCATCCCTTGTCGTGGAAGTTGATAGCCTAAATAAGTTTAAGGCTCAGCTGGACAGGTATTTTGAAAGAACAGAGGGGTGAAGTGGGAGCGGTTTTGTTTTTTTTTTTTTTTTTTGGCTGATGCTGCATAAGCTTGCTTTCTTGCATCAAATGCCTCTACTAATGCTACATTAAATCATTTAAATTTAACGAATGAGAATTAATCTTTACCTTGAAAATAAACTATTAATTTTAAATCCATATCATCAGTTAACTTCATATCTTTATCTAATAAAACATCACTATACTTTTCTTAATTACTTGGAAACATTTTTTTAAAACAACAGCTTCTTTAATAGAAACATAGAATTTATAATATCCTTTCAGATATTGTATTTTTACTGCATTTTTATCAGACTTAGGATCAGATTTGTTAATTATGCATTGCACCATTGGAAATAGATAATGCATTTTGTATACTAAATTTTATTTGATTGATATAAGCCTTATTGATTATCCTAAACGGGATCCGTTTTAGGTTAATCTATTTTAATTATTATTTTATTCCTATCATTAAAAATGTCTGATATAGGTATAAAAGAAACTGAAGCATATTCAACAAACAATTTATTTCATGCATCATTGGATCCTCAACAGGATACATATTTATGGTTTTTTCAATTTACATCATAGACATTATTTTTAAAAGCTCGCACATTCTCCATTTTTAAATTAATAGCCTTGTTGAAAGTTTCTTTATCAGTTTTATTATTCCCTAGTGCTTTTAAACCTCTCTGAAGTGTAGTACTTTTATTTTGTAGTTCATTCTTCAACATTTGAAAATTAATTAGTCTCTTTTTTACTAATATGTAATGGGTTTACTTTTTTACTGTTTGATTCAATATACTAGTAGTAGTAATGGAGACGTGATGCAAGAAAGCAAGTGCATCAGCAAAAAAAAAAATAAAAAAAAAAACAATTTCACATATTCATTCCCTATAAAAGTTTGACCAGTTCCTCCTTGAATTTATTTAAGCTATGAACTTCTACAATGACAGATGGAAGTTCAGCAATTAACCACTTGCTAGCTAAAGGCAAATTTCCTCACATTTATTCTACAACTGTCTTATAACATCTCTTCTACAACAACATCTATTGTACAACTTATATCATTGACAATACCCCATGTGGAGATGGGAGAAACTCCAGGTGCCATCAGACAACTAACACACTTGTACAATCAATTCATGTTACGATGGACTCACCACAGAAAAGTACCATTCACTATTCACGATGTGTAGTAACCGCGAGTTATTGTGATCACGTTTGTGAATTGGATTTTACTTCTATTAAACAGCGATTTTAACTAGCACAATAGGAGGAATATTATCCACAGCTATAAAAGTAAAGATATATTAAGCACAAATTTACCTTTTATTACCTTACCAATAAAAAAAATTAAATGATACGTGAAAATCGGAAGAATATATGTGATAATTGGATTAATTAATGTGAACTGTAATATGTACATACTAACTAGTTGACATTTCTGTTCACTGACATTTGTGGGTGGAGTTAAAATTTAAAACAGTAAAAAGATGAGCAATCAATAACATAGAATACGGCACACACAAATTGCAAGTAACAAGTTACAAAGCTTTAAAAATAGGAATGAAGAGAAGATTCTGAAAATTAATTTTTTTTATGATTGATTTCATGGAATAGTAAACACATTTCACCATAATAACCCACAGAATTCCAGCTGTTGGTATTATCGCAAATTCAATAAGATCGAGTTTACTATCCATTTATGATAGATTGCACTAACAGAAAAGCCCAATAAACAGGTGTCTGCTAATTGTTTTATGGTTGTGACCTCCAGAAATCCAACTGAACCACATAGTACGGTCGGAGACAATCGTAGGATAATCTCCAGTACTGTGGTCTCCTGCCCCGATTAAACTGCATGTTGTACCAATTAAGCGAAGTAAACCCTGGCTATTTTCTGGACCAGGTTCTGTTTTTTTAGATTTGCCCCAAATAAACGGCTGCCCCAATTAATCGGTGGCCCAAATAACCAGAATCCACTGTACTAGATGTAAGGGTTCTTAGGGATTATACAAAATCAGGACTGTAAACCAAATACATTGTAGTCTAATTCAGACATATCAAATGAATATGACTCATTGAAAGCTGACACAAAAAAAGGCAGCAACCAACCATCATCTTTCTTAAAAATTAATCACAACTACAGTTCCTGTAGTTATGATTAATTTTTAGCAATATTCAGCTATATACACTGGGAAACTTTGCCATAATTTTGTGTGAGTGGGTGCATTTAGTTGTTAATACCAATTTCAGTCAAACTCACACTATGACATGAGTGGATTATATATTGATAAAGAAATTACATGATGCTTGTCTCCCATTAGTTGCTCTAATCATGACTGACAGCTCTCAGTTGAACTGCATAAACTTTTCTCTAAGTGTTAAGTGAACAGAATTTTCAATTTAACACTATGACAATACCCCATGACCTGCTTGTGCAGCCTGTCTGCATTGCTCAGAAAACTTCATATATGACTGCACAATTACTAAATTACAGAGGTTTTTCTTTTTTCCCCCACCCTAAGTGTAGTATGTTTCTCTGAGGTTATTTCTACCCATATGCAATACTTTGCATTTGTGAATGTTAAACTTCAGTTGCCACTTCTCAGCCCATCTGCCCAAATTTTGTAGATCCTGTTGCAGAGTAGCAAATTGCCATTACTGCCATTAACAACTCTATCAACCTTTGTATCATCTGCAAACTTTGATATTAAGCTTGATTAATGGTGTATTTGGGCTTGAACGCACCAGAGCAACGTTCTGTTACTTTTTTCTAAATGGCACAATAGAAAATCATTAAATTTACACACCTAATCTTATGAAACAACAGCATAATCAAAGGGGAGGGAGATCTATTTTACCCATTGCTGCTAAAAATATATATTAATAGTAATCTTTAACATTAATAGATTTCTTTAAAAATTTATTTAAAAACAAAAATATAAATTTTGCAATGAAACTTGAATGTTTATTACTAAACTATAGTGTGTTAGATAAAGAGTTGCAGCAAATGAGATATACTGTGATGGGTGTGAATGCTACACAAATCTGAACAGGATTATCAGTAGTCAACCATCGATATTAAGTGGACCAACCTGATTCATCCCCATCCTTCTAGAGTTTAAAAAAGTAAAGAAGTTCTTGCTGTTTTTCTTAGCATCCTTTGCCAAAGATTTTTCATTATCTGCCTTCGCTTGCCTAATCTCCTTTGTGATGTGATTACAGACTAGCTTGTATCTGCCATAGGCTTCTGTATCACCTGATAATTTGTATGTATGCTATGCATTTTTCTTCTCTGCCACAAGTCTCATTAGTTCATCTGACCTACATTTAGGCTTCAGCTTTGAGCAGTATTTCTTACTTGGTAAGGAAAGCCTAGTAGCTTCCTAGAATGCTTCCCACTTAGAGTTTGCTGTTGGTAACATTATCAGTTGGCCGCACAGTACAGATTTTAAAAACTTTCTGAGACCACTGTAGTCACCTTTATGGAAGCAAAAACTCTTTCCTTTACCCCTGATGGTAATTATATCTTTAAGTAAATCCCACGACATTACACTGCAATCACTGCTGCCTACTGGTTCCTTATCTGCAAATTCTCAATGCACGAATAATCACTGCTGATAACCAGATCAAGAGTATTACACTCTCTGGTTCCCTCTTGAACATACTGCTGTAGAAAACAGTAGTATGTTCAACATCCAATAAACCCACAAAAGTCTTACTAATGTGCGAGTGACCAATACACAAGCTCCAGTCAATATCTGGGAAGTTAAAATCCCCCATTATAACACAATCTGATTTACTGACCCATTCTATTCCTATGTGCAATTGTTCGTTGTACTCATTAGAGTCATTAGGCCTAAAACCCATTCCTATTTTCATTTTTCCTTTCCCAGTTCTTATGTCACACCAAACTGACTCAACAGTGCACTGTCCATCTATGTTAACTGGATGCACTTCCTTAGATTTTATGTTTTTCTTAATTAACATCATAACCCTTCCTCCCTTCCTATCTGTCTATCCTTTTAGTACACAATGTACTTCCCAAATTCAAATTCTGCACTGCTTTTATCTGTGTGACCATTTCTCTGATATCTCAACAATATTTGCCTTGGATATCTTGACCACCACTTCAAATTCATAAAATTTACTATACTTCTAGCATTGGCGTACATGCAAGTATACATGCACCAATTCTTATTCTTAGTTACCCTAATGCAGCCCACATATTTATTTGTTTCATGATTACTCCCACCAGTTCCAGAATTCCCCCAAGACCCCTCCCTCCAGGCTGCTGCTCATTCTAATTATTTTTTTTTTATGAAAACCCCAAACATGAGAGGTATTATAACCTCTCCACCCCAAGTACTTAGTGCTGTACTTGGGTTGGAAGTTGAGAAGACGAAAGAAGATATTTGTTGACATTAGACTTGAACTTCTGTAGATTGTAATTTTCAGGGAATACGAGTGAAGGAAGGTTGTTCCAGAAAACGGCAGTTGAATGAATAAACGAGGAAGATGAAAAGTTGGTTCTGTGAATTTGAACTCTGAACAGTAAATGGATGTTGGCTGGTGGCAGCATATGTTCGGACTGTTTTGAAGGAGAGAGCGGGAATTATAGAAGCCAATTCAGAAGAATAGTGCCTATGCAAATATTTGTAGAAAAGGCATGCAGCAGAAACAATACGTCTATGAGACAGAGAGTGGAGAGACTCTGTTAGAGAGGAGTCATTAATTAGCCTAACTGCCCAATTCTGAATGGAATCTAGAAGCCTGAGAGAGGTTTTGGGGGCACCGCTCCAGATGTGGGAACAATATTCCATGGTAGGGAGGATTTGCAATTTGTACAGAATGAACAGCTGTTTGGAAGAAAAGTAACACTGAGAGCGAAAGAGAAAATCAAGTTTTTTACATGCAGAGGAAGCAATATTTGTAATGTGCTTGTGCCAAGAGAGAGATTATAAGTGAAGGTAATCCCCAAAAGAGATATATATCATTTTGCTTAGAAATTGAAGTGTCACCAAAGATAAGCATAGGAGCAGTAGAATCCTTTTTACAGATATAAGACAAGACTGAGTTTTAGAACGATTGAAATCAACTAAGTTGTCATTGTCCCACTGGAGAATTACATGGAGATAGGAATTTAAGGTATTGGTAGCAGATATTCGAGAAGTTGAAGCTGATTGAGCAAGGCAAGGTTTCTCAAAATGGAAAGTGGAATGCAATGTGCTATCATCAGCAAAACTATGGATAGGATTTCCAGTCAGTGGAAAAAGGTCATTAATATACAAGAGGAAAAGAGATTGTGGAAAGATCTGTACCTTGGATGACACCAGCATTAGTGGTGAAGTTAGAAGACAGGGAGCTATCTACCACCACCCTCAGTGAGCGATCAGAGAGAAAACTGGATAACCAATTACAAAAGATAGTTGGCAAACGATAAGATGGAAGCTTGTTTAGAAAAGGCCTTTGAGATATCAAGAAGATCGAGTTTATACAAGAGCAACTGCTTGTGTTTCACCAATCTTTTCCATTGAATTTGTCCACATATGGGTAACATAAGCCAGAATATCAACAGTGGATCGACACTGACTGAATCCATACTGGCGATCGTTGATCAGACAGAAGGTTTCTATGTAATTAAGAGTTGGCTGTTAATTGATTTCTCCCTTACTTTAGAAAGAGTAGAAGCAATTGCAGTGGAGACTGCAATAATTGGATGGGAAGGACTTTGTCTCCTTTTTTAGGAACTGGCTGGATATGAGCAAATTTCTAAGCAGAAGAAAAACACCTTTGGAATAAGAAAGTGAAAAAAGGTGGCAAAGAACAGGAGTAAGTTCAGATCACAGGTTTTGAGAACAAGTGGAGAAATACCATTGGGACCTGGAGCTTTCTTAGCATTGCGATTTGTCAAAATCCTTCTGACATCCTTTTGACGGAAGACCACCGGAGGCATTGAATGGGGAGTGTTGGAATTGGTGGGAGGTGTTTTACCAAGATCATTAATACATCAGTTGGAAGAAAAAATGGATGCTAGCAGGTCCACTTTATCCTTGGCTGAAGTGACAACAGAACCATCTGGTTTTGACAGAGGTGTGAGCAGAAATGGGCAAAAGTTGTGGCCAATAGCTTTAGCAAGAGACCAGAATGCTCGGCTACCATTAGGGTAAGAAGCAAGTTTTCTACTCTTAGCCTGTTCAAAATCTAGTTTGGACTGATTAATGGCCACTTTAAAATAGTTGCGAGCTTTGGTGTTGGCAGAAAATGAAACTGAACAATTGGAAACAAGCCAATTACGATATACAACATTCTTCTCTTGACAGCCTTTGCACATTTATTGGAAAACCAAGGTTTAGATAAAGGACGAGATTTTAAAGAGGAGTGTGGAATATAGGATTCCATTCTACAAGAATAATTTCACTGACACTATCTGAGCAAACGTTGATATCAGAAGTTTTGAAACAGTAATCCGACCAAGGAAAAGAAGAAAAGAAATCTCACAGGTCATCCCATTTTGCATTCTTGTAATGCTAAACAATACGACTTTTGGAATAGTAATGAGATAAAGGATCCATTTGAGAAGCGACAATCACCAAGTTGTAATCTGAGGTACCTAAAGACCACTCACTTCGACCATGTACTTAGAAAGGGTAGTTTGCGAAAAAAAGATCAAGCGTGTGGGCTGTACGGTTGGGATTGTCTGGTATTCTTGTAAATAAATGAACAATCAGCACAAGGTTATTAGGAATTCCAAAAGCCTCATCATCTCGACCAGCTGGATTGGTGTGACTAGAAAACGGAAGCCAGCTGAAGTTGTGAACATTAAAATCACTAAAGAAAATTACCTCGCCGTTAGGAAAGTTGGAGTGGAGAAAGACAAGTTGCATAGTGTGCATAGCGTTAGGGTCGGGCGCCACGTGTGGTTTTCCACATCTGTGCCATATGTACACTGTGAAGAAATACAGAACACTGTAAATGCCAGAAAAAGTGTAGTGTGTTGAATGTGTAGGTTTGTGTTGGGTTCTGTTGTGTGTCCTGGCATTTGGCCGCAGGGCCCCTGGTGGAACCCCACATTGCCCGCACACACCACTAGGAGGTAGCCAGGCTGCCCATTATTCTCTGGCAGGTCTCCATCAGGGTCGCCTGAGCTTCCTGAACGAAGACCAATTAAAAAAAAAATAATAAAAAAAATAAATAAAATTAAAAATAATAATAAATAAATAAAAAAAATTTTTATTTAAAAATAATAATAATAAAAAACCGATAATAATAATAATAATAATAATTAAAAAAAATAATAAAAAAATAAATAAATAAAGAATAAAATAAAATAAGTAAATAAATAATAAAAATAAATAAAAAATAAGGTAGAGTATGGCAGTACAGGGTGTACGGAAGAAGATGGGGGATGAAAGGAAGAGTAAGGGGATGTAGGTAAGGGTATCCCGTAAATTGACAGTGGAGCATATGCCCCACCAGGAGAAAAGGGGGAGGGGATAACTCCAGAAGGGTAGAAAAACCACTCAGCGAGAGTGCTGAGTGTGACTTATATTTTGCGGTGGAGTGGTCAAGACCACTGGAGCTTACCCAGTTAGCAGGTAATCCTACTCTGGATGTTCAAGGGTTAGCAAGTCGATGCTGGTAAAACAGTCAAGTACAGATTTTTTATTTCAAGTTTGAGTAAGTCCTTTACAGGTTTCTATCCTTGGCTTGAGTTGGTTGTAGAGTCCTGCGCCTAGAAAAGAGGTTCTGTGCGTACTCCGTTAATGATTTGTAGTATTGTTCTTCAGAAATTAGCAGGTGCTCCTGTCCTTGAGGTATGTGTTGTAGCCTGCTGTACAGTGTTCCTCAAAGACAAGTTGCAAAGAGAGAAAGTCAGAACTCCAAGTGATTAGTGGAGTTAGCATTAGCATTAGTAGAGGCATATGATGCAAGCTTATGCAGCATCAGCCAAAAAAAAAAAAAAAAAAAAAACACGCTCCCATTTCACCCCTCCGTTCGTTCCAAGTACCTGTCCAGCTCAGCTTTAAATTTATTTAGGCTATCAACTTCAACAACAAAGGATGGAAGTCTGTTCCAACAACCAACCACCCGCTGGCTAAAGGAAAACTTCCGCATATCTATCCTACATCTGTCTTTCCTCAATTTGAATTTATGCCCTCTCAAATGATTATTCTGAGCAATTACATCAGCATTGAGCATGCTCAAAGCATTCAAGGCTTTATACACCTCAATCAGATCACCTCGCAGGTGCCTAGTCGCCAGACACTGTAATTTGCAAAAATTTAAGCCTTTCTTCGTGAGATCAACCCTTTGTTTCATTCACTAATCTTGTTGCCCTTCTCTGTACTCAAGGTTTGGCCTGACAATTGTCTTATTTAAGGAGATAATCACCACCTTATCCCTGCTAAAAAAATTCCTGTATATCATTGACAAGACACTATGAGTTACTCTTGCAGACCATCTGCACTGCTCAGAAAACTTCATATCTGCCTGTACAATTACCCTCAGGTTCTTTTCGTTTCTACCACTGTCAGTGTAGTACCACAGAGTTGAGGTACTCTGGGGTTGCTGCTTCCCATATGTAGTATTTTACATTTGTCAATGTTAAACTTCATTTGCCACCTCTCAGTTGGTAGAACTTTAGAGACAACAGATGAATGTGACACAATGAGCTAGAGAAATTTTAAGCCAGAGAAGATCTAAAAGAGGAGATTCCAAATTACCAAGTCTCTGACCAAGAATATTGGAATGGACATATGCACAAGTACCACCTTTGAGGTGAAAGGAATCATACAGCGAATAATTTGGGCAACTGAGGTGAGCAGTAGTTGAATCAACTGATAACTGAGATTCTGTCAGAAAGAGAATATGGGGTTTGGCAGACTGCAAGTGGAAATGGACACGTTGAGATTAGAATTGAGACCATGTATATATTTGAAATGAACTAGGAAATGTTTGAGAGGTTCAGATCTTTTCACAGATAAGTTTACTCTATTAGCTTGACAATTCATAGTGTATTCAATAGTAAGGAAAAGTGGGGGGGGGAATGCTGTACGAAGTAATGAAATTTTTGGATATGGCGTACACATGGTAAGAATATACCCAGATCCTTGACATAACGTGGTCTCGACAATGCCCCCGCATACACACTACTCAGACACCCTCCAGTCAATATCTGGCAGAGTAGAGGTAGCAAGGTTATACACTAGCTGATCCAGAAGCCTCCTAAAGAGTTACCAATAGGTTTGGTCTGGTGTACTAACTAGCGGCTGGACTGCGAAAACTGTTTTAGAGCTGTACCCTCGAAATGTAAGGAAAATTGATTCTCGCCATGATGTTCATCGTAACCTCAAAAGTCATCAGTCGTACTGCATTGCATGATGGAAGAGATGGGGAAGGGTTGACCGGAACTTAGCTCTAGAAACTGTAAATGGGTTCCACTACTTTAAGCCTCCAGTAAGCAAATTGGTAGTATTGCACCGGTCGTTGAGAGTCATCTACCACCTAATATTGCCTGGTAACACAGAGGGGGTGGCATTCCTCCATGTGGTGTCGGTGCCACACCTCAATCCCTGCTTACGTTGGTTCATACCTAGGTGGTAACCCAGTGTGCTTGTGAATGGAGGTTATACCCGGATTACTAACAGTCCCACTATCGTGAAGGTGCATGCATAGGATTTGATTGTCACAGACTGTCCAGATTTCAATTAATTTGGCTCTACTTGACTTGGATGTCACCCGAATATCAGTTTCATCAGTGTTTTAGACTCCCAGGTAGCAAGTACAGTTTGTCTGGCTTATCTGGAGAATGTCTGTGACAACCTCAAGGACCTAATGGAAGCTGTCCAAGAATCACTTTCACCTCCACCTGCGGCTACTTTTAACCTTTTCGTCTGTGAATTCCCCCACCCCCACAATCTAGCAGTTTTCTGACCCACCAAACGCTGCATTGATAGCAGCAGCAAACACCCTTGCACACCTTCTATTTAAGTGTATCCTATCCCTGTAGAAGCAGTCTCTTCTGTTAACAAGCACAAGCCACGCTGAGAAAATTGTACCCCATAATCCTTGCACAATCGCTCCATGGTCGAAATGTTTGACAGGGATCTCATTGTATACTCCCTCCTATCATGTCTGGGCAGAATTGCAGATACTTTCAAATTTAACTCCAACTCATGCCTCTTTTTCAGCATTGACCTGTACTTGTTAAGTAAATCTGCAGATCTCCAACTCTTAATGTTTTAATATAAGTTTTAAGGTTTAAATTCACATTATTAATTCCTTTTTTTAATTAATTATTCTAATTTTTTATTTCCTTATTCAATGAATGAAATTTCTGACTGTCTTTGATGTATGACTAAATATTCAACTTAATGCTATCAATGATATTATTTGTGTTTTTTTTTATACTGCTGAAATTTAGTATTTGATTTTTGGTTGTCTTCTTTAAAATTCTCTTAGTTATTTTGTAAAAGTAAATTTTCTTTCTGTTTTTTTCTGTAATATGACTAATGTTTTCATCTACATAATTTTTGGTGATTGAATCCATATCGTTCTCAGTAATTTTTAATTCTTCATTTGCTTACTATATACGTATTTGATATATATATGTATATATCAAAATTACCATTTTCATCTAAAGTAAACATAAATTTACCACTCAAACAAATAAAATAATTTTTACATCAGCAAAATGAATCCATAAGCCATAAACCTTTGAAAAGAAAATCTCAATGAATGAGAGTTTGCGTTAGTCTTATATATGACCTGTTTCATGCAAACTTAGTTGACGTAAAAGATTATAAAAACATTTAATAATAAAACTAACTATATATTAGTTGTAGATGTATTTTTCTAAGTATGCTTTGGATTTACTGATTAAGAAATAAAACAGTAGATGTAATATCAAAAACTTTTAAAATTATATTCTCACAATGAAAACCTGAAGAAGATATATATATATTTTTTTATTTAAACATGAACAGTAGATACATTTTCAACAACAACTATTTACAATTTACATTCTGTGGCAAAATTCATATTCATAAGCAAAAAAAAATGAAAAATAAAGAAAATTTTTAGAAAGAAATACAAACGTTTCAACATTTTACTTTCACGGAATTAAGAACACAGTTTCTTGGCATTGGGTCGGTCTCGTATTTCACATGTTGAAGATGATGGACTCTTCAGCGATGGTGAAGAGTTGACCACCACTGTTCCATTCGCTGTTAAGATGATCCAGAGTTTCTGGTCTTTTGCAGTGGAATTCAAGGAGAATTCTGCTCTGTAACTTCCTCCGTAGACTCCACTTGAGATTTTTCGCTGACATGTCGACAGGCGGAACGTCGTGACTGCTTCTCGTGTGCTTGAAGTAGAAGTTGTAAATGACGGCCTTGATGGCAATGAATAAGAAGTTGCAAGTGGTGTGTGCTGCCTGCTCAGACTGAAGCAGGTACCAGTAGTCCTCTGGAGAATGGGCATGGTTGCAGGCAAGCTTTGCTGCATCCAGGGTATATTTGATCAGTTCCTTGTTCATAGGGCATGCCAGGTATGTGTGTTCCAGGGTACCTAGAGTGGTACAGAAAAGGCAATAGTTTGAGGTGCGTAGACCGAAGATTTGTAGCTTGACTGGGGTAGGAAGGATGTTGTACCACAGTCTCCATTGGATCTCTGTGTTCGATTTGGAACATTTCGTCCTGTACGGAAGGTTCCACTGAAAGTTAGATGTTGGCTAGTGGTGAGTGGAGAGAGAGGGACAGCTTGGCAGGTGGATGATGAGAAAATCATGGCTGTATGATGAGACATGATTAGTTGATAGACATTTATGGAGGGTACAGGGCACAGAGGTACAGTGTTTTTCTGGTGTTGTGATGACGGAGGTTGGTGCTGATGAGGATCTGGCGACATCTCCATTCCCTTTAGCTGTACTGATATCTGGGAGAGCATGTGCGATCACTGATTTTAGATGTCTGTGTTGCTGCTTTGCATTTATGGTTTTAATTGGCAGGTCTTCGAAACTTTTCCATTTTAGGTGGGGGTGGTCAGGAGGTCAGCTATGGTCCTAATTCCTGCCCAGTTCCACGTAGGAAGAAAGAAATGATTATCAGTTGTGGGGTGTGTTATTCTTTTATTGTAGAAGAGTGGTTCTGAGAGTATTGCGGGAAGTGATGTTCCCTGAAGAGTGGTGAAGATTAAGCTTCTTCCAGCAGTGCAATGCGTCTTTGTAGAAGAAAGGTAGTTTTAGGGGTGCTGGCACCATGTCCATTCTTAAGGTTGTTGACAGAGAGAGTCGTCTTGTGGCTGTTTAATGGTGGTGGCAGAATATGAGTTTTCCATTTGCATCGTCTTTAGAAGAAAGGTGATCCTGAAGGCTGTGATTTTGTCTTCAAGAGAGATCCATCTCCTGACCACGCCGTGAGTGAGCGGCTGGCAGAGTTTAGAGAAGGATATCCAGTTGGTTTAGTTCCAAAGGAAGCTTCGGATAGATGCTTGAATTTGGTGGAGGAAGTCACTAGGCAGAATGAGAACTTTGAGGGGGGTGCCAGAGAATGCTTGCCACCAGTTGTTTGACCGCAATCACTCTCCCTCTCGACGAAGATATAGTAGTAGTAGTGGCATGTGATGCAAGAAAGCAAATGTATGAGCTTATGCAGCATCAGCCAAAAAAAAAAAAAAAAAATCACACCATTCCCTCCAAATGCCTGTCCAGTTCCTCCTTAAATTTATTCAACCTATCAACTTCCACAACGACAGATGGAAGTTTGTTCCAGCAATTAACCACCCGCTGGCTAAAGGCAAATTTCCGCACATCTATTCTACACCTGTCCTTTCTTAATTTGAGTTTATGCCCCCTTAGGTTCGTAATCTGAACAAGTGGAAGGATCCCATCAGAATTCAGCGTGCTGAACCCATTCAAGGCCTTATACACCTCAGTCAGATCACCGCGCAGGTGCCTAGTCTCCAGCCACTGCAATTTGCAGAACTTAAGCCTCTCTTGATAAGAGGATCCCTTCATTCCCCTCACCAATCTTGTTGCCCTTCTCTGTACATGTTCAAGTAAATCTACATCCTTCCTAAAATGAGGCCTCCAGACCTGTACGCTGCACTCAAGGCGTGGCCTGACCATTGCCTTATACAGAGGGATAATCACCTCCTTTTCCCTGCTAGCAAAATTCCTATATATCATTGACAAAACCCCATGACCTGCCCTGGCAGCCTGTCTGCATTGCTCAGAAAACTTCATATCTGACTGCACAATTACTCCCAGGTCTTTTTCATTTTCTACCACCTCAAGTGTAGTACCACACAGTTGGTACATTTCTCTGGGGTTACTTCTATCCATATGCAGTACTTTGCATTTGTCAAGGTTAAACTTCAGTTGCCACTTCTTAGCTCATCTGCTCAAATTATCTAGATCCTGTTGCAGTAGCACACTGCCATTACTGTCATTAAAAACCCTGCCAACCTTTGTATCATCTGCAAACTTCGACATTAAGCCTGATGTAGCGCACACTCTTCTCCATTTCCCGAGTACCCTGTTGAAGCGGCTCAGCAATTTGGGTCGGTTCTTCTGGGAGAAAAGGAGGGTATTGCCTAGATTTACACCTAGATATTTCTGTCCCTTGCTAGACCATGTGCATTGGATGGGTGAGTCAGTTCTGGTTTTCCAGTTGCCAGCCCAGAGACTGCTGGTCTTACAGTGGTTCAGTTTGGCACCTGATGTTTGGGCATAGAGATCGTGAGCCTCTTGGATGTTTTCAAACTCACTATCATGGGGAATTACAATTGTGACGTCATCCACATATGCTGAGTAGGTTATTTTAAGGTGAGGCTCTGGTAGCAGTGTTCGTCAGGATTGTAGACTGGCGGCAATTTTATTGAGGAAAGGTTCAATGGTAATTATGTACAGTTGCCCAGAGAGTGGGTGCAGCCTTGTTTTATTCCTCTGGAGTAAGGAAGGAAGGTTGCAGGTAAGCAGGTTATTGACTTTCAAGCAGAATTTGCCATCCTTGTATAGCAGATGCATAGTTCGGATGATGTAGGGCCCTTTTCCAAATTCTTTCAGCGTTTCAAGCAGGTAGCAGTGTTCAACTCTGTCAAATGCCTTTTCCTGGTCAAGGCTAATTAGTGCTAGAATTTCTTGGTTGTTTGCAGTGGAGAGAAGGTGACGGATCAGATGAAGATTGTTGTGTATCGATCTTCCTGGTACTGAGTATGTCTGTTGGTGCCTGATAATATCAGGAAGAGTAGATTTTAGTCTATTGGCAATGGCCTTGGAAAAAATTTTGCAATCTGTGTTCATTAAAGATATTGGGCTCGAGTTTTGGAGGTTTGTTTTATCTCCTTTCTTTGGTATCAGTCATGCTACAGAGGTAGTGGCCAAATCCGGTAGACCGTGGGATTGTGCTTCTTCAAGAATTTGTAAGAGGAGCACTCTGAGTTGATTCCAGAAGGTGTGGAAGAATTCTGAAGTTAGCCCATCGAGACCTGGAGATTTGTTTTCTCTATGCTGTGTTGGACTGTTGGGTGGATTTTTTTGAGTCCTGAAAGGATTTCCTCAGTTGCCTTTGTAGAGGTTTCTTGGGAACTGTACATTTCCTGATAAAATCTTGTTACTTCAGAGAAGATTTGCTCCGGGTCTTCAATAATGTTTCCGTCTTGGAACTGAATGGCAGTGATAGTGGTTGCTTTTTGATGTCTGTGTTCTAATGACAAAAAGTATTTGATTGGAGCATCCGAAAGAGTTATATGGTCGTGTCTTGATCTCAGTAGGACTCCTTTGGCCTACAGTTCCAATTGAGTTTGAATGGCCTGTAGTGTTGACTGATAGGCCAAACTATCAAGTGGTAGTTGCTTCAGTCTTTGCTCAAGTTGGTAGAGGTTAATATGCGTTTTTTGGCTCTTCTGATGGCTGTAGATTTGTGAGAACCATCTCAGTTGACTTTTAAATCTAGGCCACCATGATTCGTGGGCTCCAATCTGTCTTTGGATTGGGCAAGGTTGGATATCAGGTCTTGTAGTTTAGAGATATATTCTCTGTCTTGAAGAAGGCTATTGTTGAACATCCAGTAAGCACCTCCAATTTTGAAGTAATTGGGTGAGAAGGCGAGTTGCAGTTTGACGAGGAGTGCTCTGAGATAGGTGGGATATGTGTGATGCTTCTGACCAGGGGAATATGTGTGATGCTTTTGACCAGTCTTCCTGATGCTGTATTTGCTGATCTGCAGGTGTAGGACTTTTCTTCTGGGTGCTGGTGTCTAAATGCATCGTCCAGTTCATTTTTGTTTACCAAGGCCTGCAGGTTGTTGATTAACATTGTGTGATGCTCAGTGCATCGCGCACTCTGTCCATTTCTGCTTCAAGAGTCAGTTGAAATCGCCAGCAAGAATTATGTGTTCCTGATCTATTGCAGAGAGAGATGGCTCTGTATGAAGTTGGTTATTTTAAATGCAAGTTGGTCCTGCTGTGGCATATAGATGTTAAAGATATGTAGGGTTTCCTTTTGGGGTGTATCCAGGGTGGCGTAAATTGCGTTTCCAGTGATCTCTGCTATCACATTGAGTTTACAGGCAGACTTACGATGAAGGCCGATACTCGCTCCTGCTCCATGATGTTGTTGGGTTGGAGAATAATGGAATACATATGGCCAATCTGCCCATTTCAAAGATGGCTTTGTGTCTGCTTTAATATTTGTTTCTTGTAGGAGGAGTAGGTCGGCATGATGTCGTTTGACCTGGTCAAGGGCCAGTTTATTGCGTAATGCAGAGGAGCATCCTCTTGCATTAAGTGACAACATGCTAAGCATCCTCATTATCTACAGGAATAATGGTAAAGGTTTTGCAAATTTTGAGAGTAGTTAGCATCCTGATTAATGGTATTCTTGTTCCAGCCAGTTAATCAAGTAGTACAGATGCTTAGATCTGTTCACGTCTGCCCTGTCCTTTTTTCCTTTTAGTTTAGAATGCAGATCTTTAAGTTGCGAGATTAGCTCTGGTATGTTAGTGAACTTCAGAGCTGTCACCAGCTTCTGTGGAGAGCTGCAGATTTCCCTTAGAAAGGAACGTAGTTTTTCCACAGTTAATGGGCCTTTAGTGAAGGGAAAGTTGCTTTCCCTGTCCTTGTCCTCTGAAGCATCTGAATAATGGGAATCATGGTTCTCTTCTTCTGCCTCGAGAAATTAAAGTTTTTCATTTGAGTCGTGGGTGGTTTCTACCTGCTTATTTATTTCCATACTCAATGGCGTGATGGGCTTATTTGGGATCTGACCGTTTGAATTCTGTGGTTATTCCATCCAGACCTGGAGATTTGTTTTCTCTATGCTGTGTTGGACTGTTGGGTGGATTTTTTTGAGTCCTGAAAAGATTTCCTCGGTTGCCTTTGTAGAGGTTTCTGTGGCGTTCTGTACTTCTTTTCGTTCATCCTGTTGTTTTTGTTAGCAGTTGGCTCTTTTCCTACCAGCATGTACGTTGTCTTCTTGTGTTTTGTTACTTTGGATATGGACTGCCTTGGGGGTTGATTCCGAGAAAAACCTCTTGTTTCAGTTGGTGGGCCTTCTGAAGAGAATACGTCCTGGTCTTCTGTGGTTGTTGAATTTTCTTTTTCTGATGAGTTTGGTGTGTAAAGCTTCTCAGACTGTGATAATTTCTACAGTATCCCCATTTTCTCCAAGTCAGCTCGCTTTGTGTATCTGGCCTGGCCCTGGTTAGTGACGCCTAAATTCGGTATTACTTTCAGAAGGGCTGGAGATATGCGGGCAATTTTTTCTGATGTGGCCCTCTTCATGGCAGAAAAAACATTGTGAGGAAATGGAGGTATAAAACGTGTAAATGATTCCATTTAAATCGGTGTTGATGAGTTTAGGAATGTTGTTTGCTGCGTTGTTGGTGAAGTGCATAAGTGCTTGCCTTAGAAAGCTTTTTATATGCTAAAATTCTGGTTTCGTAATTGCTGCAGAAAGTGCACGTATAGACAGATAGATAGATAGGTGGGTGGGTGTATGGAATTTATAAATAAACAAACATAACAGCTTTTATAAGTACAAAATTCATTGGTTTACTACAGAGAATACAGAAACTAAATCTGAAATAGTAGAACAATTTAATAGATCGCCGAAAACGAAAATGTAGAAATATTTTCAGCTAATAATCCTGGGAATTGGAAAGATATATTAGACAAGCTAGTTTCCAGTTATAATAATTCTTATCATAGATCCATTAGAATGAAACCTGTAGAAGTAAGTAAAGCTGAAAATGAAAAGACAGTCTGTAATAATTTTTACAGAAGAAATTATTAGAATATAAGCCAAAGTTTTGTATTTGTGATAAGGTTAGAATAACTAAGTTTAGGTCCTTTGATAAATGGTTATTTACCTAACTTAACTGAGGAAGTCTTTTTTATTTCTGAAGCTTTAAAGGACTATTCCAGTTGCATATAAAATAACAGATTTAAACGATGAAGAAATACAAATTTTATTATGTCAAGAGTTAGTACAATATAATAAGTGAAATGATGTTAATATAATATGCAAGGTGATTTTTTTTTTTTTTCCCCTCTTTTGTGATGACAAAAGAAAAAAAAAAATCACCTTGCATATTATATTTGATGCCTTTTCTTTTGATGAAAAGGGCAAAGAGCTTTTTTATTTACTTCTACTAAATAAAGTTCATTTTTTGCTTCATATTAGATTCATAATTCTTTGTTGTTCTTTTTTTATTTTATATTCATCAGATGTTATTTTGTTTTTTTTTAAATTATACATTTTAAAATTCATTTTGATTTATGGAAATATTAAGGGAGGCACTTAAGGAAGTAAGCAAACTGTTAGCCACAATTATGAGAGCATCCATGGATTCAGGGGAGGTCACCACAGACTGGATATGTGCAAATAATCCCCAATTCACAAAAGGGTTAAAAGAGTGACACAAGTAAATTATAGACTTGTTAGTTTCACTTCTGTTGCAGGAAAAATTAATGGAGTCACTGGTAAAAGTATTAATGTGGGATTATCTAGACAAGGCCGCAATTATAATTCAGACACAGCATCTGTTTGTTAAGGAGAAATCTTATTTGACCAGTTTGATTAGATACTACTATGTGGTCACATAGGAACTGGATGCAAAATATAATTTTGATATCGTATACTTCATTTTCAGGAAAGCTTTTGATACTGTTGCACATAAAAGACTACTATACAAATTGGTATAGTGTGGCATTAAGGGCAAGTTGGTGTTATGGATAAAGGATTGGTTGAGTGGAAGAAGCAGAAAGTGGTAATCAATGGACATTGCTCTTTGTGGACTAATGTTAGTAGTGGAGTTTCCCCAGGGTTCAGCGTTGGGCCCCCTATAGTTTTCTATATTTATCAGTGATATTGATGAAGATATATCAGGCTTAATGTCCAAGTTTGCAGATGATACAGGTTGGCATGGTGATTAATGTCAGCATGGATTTAGAAAAGTTCTCCACTGCACTCACGGTAGTGGAGAATGAAAATGACCTTAGGGTGTAATTGTGCAATCAAATATGAAATTCTTTGAGTAATACAGACAGGCTGCCAGGGATGAGGAGGAGGAGATCATCTTATACAATGTATCATTGTATAAGATAATGGTCAGGCCACATCTTGAGTACTGCATACAGGTCTGGAGGCCTCATTTTACGAAGAATATGGAGCTGCTGCAGTGGGTACAGAGAAGGACAACAAGATTGTTAAGCAGAACAAAAGGATTTTCTTACCCAGAAAGCTTCAGTTCTGAAAATTGCGATGTCTGGAGACTAGCTGTTTAAAGCTTTGAATGGATTGAGCAAGCTCAATGCTGTTGGAATTCTTTCTCTTGCTCAGACCACACACATAAGAAGGCACAAAAAATCAAATAGAGGAAGGGTGGTTACAGAATAGACGTGAAGTTTGCCTTTAGCAGGCGTGTGGTTGATTGCTAGAACAAATTTCATTTGTTGTGGAAATTAAAAGCTTAAATAAACTGAAGAAGAACTAGACAAACTATTGCAGAGAATGAATAGGTAAAGTAGGAGGTGCTTTTTTTGCAGATACTCTGTAAGTTTGCTTTCTTGCTTCTTTTACCACTGCTAATGCTAATTTATTTTCAACTTTCTGTGCATACTTTTTTTTAACTTAAACCTATGAATTCATACAAAATTTTTCCATTACATTCATCTTTCTTTTTCCCAATTATTTTCTCATTTACTCATAATGTATCAAAGTACTTTATTATTTCTTTCATATTTTCCTGAACGATAAAAAGATCTTTATCAGTCTTAGTATTATAAAATTATCTGTTTCTATATATATACAAGGCACATTATCACCCTATTTAGGTTTTATGACGTAATAATGAAACTCATATATTAACTCCTTAGACATATTTAAAATACACGTTTCAACGTAAATTTGTTTATATAAAGTTACTGATTTTTTTTTTTTTTTTTACACTGCATATTTTATCATATATATATCTCATTTCTTAAAGTTAAGTTTAGGTTTTAATTTAAGTTTACAACTTGATTTCCATCACAAAATAATATGAACTTGTTTTCTTACATTTCCATAGTCTTTCCATAAACAGAATTATTCATTAATTTGGAGAAATCTTTCGCAAATGAAGTGCCAGCTTGAGTTCATTTTTCTGTATTAAAGTCTGTATGTGATTTTAACCATTTAGATTGTTTGAATTCTAACACTGTTTATTTTTGTTGGTCCTAGTCCTAATTCTAAATATTTCTTTGCATTACAGAAACATTACAGTTTCTGTAATGTAATATATACTTTTCTTTATTATATAACATAGTCATTAATTTTGAATACAGGAATACCTCGCATAACGCGGTTGATTCATGCCAAAAAAATCCTGGGCTATGCGAAACTGTGCTGATCGAGGTATTATTAGTATATATTTTAATGTAATGTGTTCTGACAATTTGATTATATGGATCAAGTTGCAAAAATATATAGGTGTTTGTTTACTATAAATCTTATTTGACCAGTTTCCATAGTCTTTCCACACGAAATTTTTGCAAAAAAAGAAACTAAAATGATAAAAATGAAAAATACTAGTAAATACAGTACAAATGATTTTTATTGCAGTATGTACATACCAAAAGAATATAAGTGAAGTATATACTGTATTTTTATTTTGAAAAATAACTGATCAGCTTAGTTTGCACAGTTTTTTCTTCTTCTTTTTATCTGCATATATCTCTTTATAACATGGAATGTCATTTTGCAACGCCTGCCTTACTTTCATACCTCGTTCGATGTTTGGATCTAGAAGAACACTCAGCTCCATTACATTTCTTCTTTCCACTCATATTTGTGTATAAAGGTGTAACATTTTAAAAAAATAATCTTTAATAAAAATACACAGTGAAAAATTTTTGTACAACTTGCATACAATCAACGACCTCACTGCTTGGAATCTAGAATGTTTACTAATCTATCAAAGCTATCAGAGTCCGTATGTAATGGGAGTTGTGACATCAGTCAGCGTGGCCTTGAATTCACAATGCATTGGCCTACGTGCTGGCATTATAATACATACATATCAAATGTATTGGTGCGTAATGCAGTTAATTTTTTTTCAATTTGTAAACCGTGCTATAATGAAACCTGTGCTATGTGAGGTATTCCTGTATTTTTTATTTATACTTACACATTCAGCAGCTAAAAGTAAATCGTAAATAGTGTAATTCTTTAGGATATTGTATACTACTACCTAAAATATATACAGTTTGATAATCATCAGGTATCTGAATCATATCTGTGTTTGTATTTAACCATTTATATCCTCCATAAGATAAATACTTACTCGTCGCCATCCATATAAGTTATTTGTATCTAAACTACATTAAGAATAATGCTAATTCATTTTTATTAAATCTTTCACTATTATTTGCTTTTACATAATCCAGTGCAGCATTGATTAATTCTTCCTCTAATTCCTTTTTTTCTACCATTAAGTGCATATTGATATCAGTTAATAATTGTAATTTAATATTTGTAATTTTTAATATTGCATCTCCAAATAAACCCAGAACTGTATAATACCAAGCAGGATCTAGTTTATAAACATCTAAGGAAACATTTCTGAAATTTTCGGCCCCGGGTGCCAAGCGTTATTGTGATCGAGCGATTCTCTGAGCTATTTACAAAGCGTTTTCTTACTGCGACAGTTCTTGTTAATTTGGAAAGTTTCTCTTACGTTTAAAACTATTTATTGTTAACTTACTCTTACGAATTGTAAGTAAGTTACAGAAAGGAAAACCACCTTTCTTTTTTCTTTCCTTAAACTAACAAACTAACTTACACCGCTTGGTCACTCTAGCGGCACTGCTCCTGCCTCCCCGTGGCGGGGCCGGTAACCTTGGCAGAAAAGTCTCTCTGCCAGGGGCTAAAAGGAGCTGACATGGATCTCAAAGATAGTTATCCATCTGTTGAGCCTCGTGCCTCAACCTGTCCAAGGACAGACCAAACTGATTTTGACACCTCCCATCCTAAGAGACAAAAGAACAGAAGTTTCCAAAAAGGAATCACCTCTGTTTCTTATAATACATTCCCAAACAAGTCAACCAATAGGTGCACTTTCTCCATTTCTTATCGAGAAATGTCTCGAGAATGCTGCCGGACCACCTAAAATGGTGAAAAGACTCCGCTCCGGAGATCTACTTATAGAGACCATGAATAGTAGGCACTCTGAAGCCCTACTGAGAATTTCAAAATTTGCTAATATTCCTGTCACAGTAACCCCACATGCCACCCTAAATTCATCCAAAGGAGTGCTCTCTGAGTGGGACTTATTAAATGTTACTGAAGAGGAATTAGTCCAAGAGCTACAAGATCAAAAAGTTATACAGGCAAAGCGAATTAAAATCAAGAAAGATGGCGAACTGGTTCCGACACGCAGTGTTATACTGACGTTTTCAACACCAATCCTTCCAGCTACAGTTAAGGCTGGATATCTGAACTGCCATATCCGACCTTATATCCCTAATCCGCTCAGGTGCTTCAAGTGCCAAAAATTTGGCCATGCTCAAACAGTGTGTAGAGGGGTTTCAGTGTGCCCCAACTGTGGATCCAAGGAACACACTCAGACAGACTGCCCAGCACAAACACCAGTATGTCCAAACTGCAACGGTAGCCATCCAGCTTACTCAAAAGTTTGTGAAACCTGGAAAACAGGAAAGAAGATACAGAAATACAAAATAGAAAACAAAGTGACTTATCAAGAAGCAAGGAAACAAGTTTTGCTCACAGTACCGAAACTCACATATGCAGCTGCAACACAAAAATACAAATCAGAAGGAACACAAACTGAAGTGTCCATACCACCAGCTACATCCATTTCCGGCTGGGCTCGGACTGTTCTAGCGAATCCGCAGGAGTCCCCTAAAGAAAAAGTAAAAGAACAAGCAAATAATACCCCAGTAACCGTACCACCAACTATTGCTCCATTACGTTCAGATACTGAAAGTCTAAGAAATCTTAAACAGCAAAATACTTTAACCGCAGATATGGAAACCGATAACACCACCAACAATGATGAAACAGTCTTAGAAATACATGCTGAGGAAGACATGGATACTGCACGACCCACTTTCCCGAGAAAAGATAAAATAAAACTGGAACGCCATAAACAGATTGGTTCTAAAAAACAGTCAGAAATAATTTCTACCTCAAAAACTAAATAATGGAACAGTTGATTCAATGGAATTGTAGAGGCCTCCGTAACAACATAGATGACATTCACGACTTGATAAATCAGCATCATCCAGTAGGCATCTGTCTACAAGAAACGAATCTCTCTCCACAAGTGACACTTTCAGTTAAAAACTATACCTTGTTCAGGCAAGACAGGATCTCTGCCCATGGATCACATGGTGGTGTAGCTATATTGATTGACAGTAAAATCCCATCCAGACGTATTCCTGTCCAAAGCACTTTAGAAGTAGTTGCAGTACGCCTCGCTCTTGGCACAACGCTTACTCTCGTATCTATATATATCTCACCAAATCAGAACTGCCCGATAACTGAATTAGATGATCTTATCTTACAACTACCTTCTCCTTTCTGCATATTGGGTGATTTTAATGCGCATCACCAGTTATGGGGATCTTTACATACAGACAACCGGGGACGCACGATAGAGGCTTTTCTTTTAAAGCATAATATCACACTGCTGAACACAGGCTCCGACACCTATGTCCATTTTCCAACAGGCTCAACTTCTGCTATAGATCTGTCCTTATGCTCACCAATGTTATTTCCAGATTTCGATTGGAGAGTTTCAGAAAATCCATTAAACAGTGATCATTTTCCTATAATCTGTAAGCTCTGCACAAGAAGAAACTTACCAGTAAGTAGTCGAACCAAGTGGAAATTCTCAAAAGCTGACTGGAATAAATATGCATCAAGCGTTACACTAGATGATGATATTATCCATCATCACTCCATAGATGACGCCGTTAAACACATCACAGAAGAAATGCTGGCGGCAGCTGCTATAGCCATTCCTAAAACTTCAATTAAAGGATTCAAACACAAAAATTACTGGTGGAATTCGGCGTGTAACACTGCTAAGGCGGAAAAGAACAAGGCATGGAATCAGTTCCGAAAAAATCCAACCACTGCCAATCTGATTACCTTCAAGAAACTTAAAGCCCAGGCCCGATACATCCGGCGAAAAGCTAAAAAAGAGTCTTGGATTCGTTTTGCCTCATCTGTCACTAAAGACTCAAGTGCAGGACTGATCTGGCGGAAAATAAGATGCCTTACCGGAAAGTCTCCATCAATTCTCTCCTCTATCATTGTCTATAAAGGACAAGAGGTAACCCTTCCCGAGAATATTGCAAACATCCTCGCGGAATCCTTTGCTCACCATTCTGCATCAACCTCATATGATCCAACTTTCTTAAAAAGCAAATCAGTAGCTGAAAAATATAAAATAAATTTCAGAACGAAGTCAGCCCTCTCTTATAATGAACCACTTACCATATATGAATTAGAAGAATCTCTAAAAAAATCTGTCAATAGTGCATCTGGTCCAGACGGCATATTCTACTTAATGATAAAAAATCTAAATGAGAAATCTCGTTACTCTCTCCTAAAACTTTTCAACCGGATATTTGTCACAAATTACTTTCCCCTATCTTGGCGCCATTCTGTAGTCCTACCCATTCCAAAACCAGGAAAAGACCAATCAGACCCACATAATTATAGACCAATCTCACTTACTAGCTGCTTAGGTAAGACCCTGGAAAAAATGGTACATCGTCGCCTCACCTGGTATCTGGAAACTCAAACTACGGTGAACAACGATCAGTTTGGATTTCGTAAAAACAGATCTACCTTAGACCTCATGATAAAGGCTGAGGCAAATGTGCGAAATACATTCATAAAAAACGAACATTTAGTTATGGTGAGCTTAGATATAGCGAAAGCCTTTGAAACTACGTGGCGTCATGGCATCCTTTGTGACCTGCATGCCCTAGGATTAAAAGGACATTTACCAGCATTCATTCAGAGCTTTCTTGAATATCGAACTCTCCAGGTCTGTTATCGAGGTACACTCTCCAAAATCTACATACAGGAAGAAGGAGTCCCACAAGGGTCAGTCCTTAGTGCCACACTCTTCGCAGTTAGAATACACACTCTAACAACAACCATACCGAATTCAGTAGAAACTTATCTTTATGCCGATGACCTCACTATATCCAGTCACTCACAAAATATGTACTCTATCGAAAGGAAACTCCAAATATCAATAAATAAAATACAAACGTGGATGTCACAAAATGGTTACAGACTGTCACCAGAGAAAACTGTCGCTATACACTTCTGCAAGAAACGAAAACTGCACCCTGATCCTGAATTGCGCCTGGGAAACCATGCTATTCCAGTTAATGATAATATTAGATTTTTAGGATTAATATTAGATAAAAAATTAAACTTCCTGAAACACATACAGCATGTACGAACTATTTGTTTGAAGAAAATGAATATTCTTAGAGTGCTTTCTGCGATGTCATGGGGAGCTGACCGACTCTCCCTCCTTCACCTGTATAAAACTATAATCCGATCCAGACTAGACTATGGCGCACCCGTATATGGTTCAGCTAGAAAATCAGCTTTACAGTCCCTAAATACCATTCAACATAATGCACTTAGAATAGCCCTAGGTGCCTTCCGAACGTCGCCAGTCCAGAGTCTTTATATTGATGCACATGAACCTCCATTATCGTTTCGGAGACAGATGCTGCTGCTTACGTACGCTGCCAAACTTCGGAGTATGCCCTCACATCCCATCTGGCCTTACATGTTTGCTCCGTCTTTCCAAAATTTATACAGAAATAAACCAAATGAAAATAAACCTGCTGGAATCAGATTGAAAGATGTTGTACAGAATTGGAGTGTCCCACTCGACAATATCCACCCAGACACGGAAGACATTGAGCCTCCATGGTCCAATTTTACACCTTTAATCGATGATTACTTTCAAAAGTGGGGAAAACAGGCGTTGGACAATCACAATATACAGCAGCTACATTCAACTCATGCATCAGCAAACACTCACTGTTTTCAAATTTATACTGATGGATCAAAATCTGATAAAGATGTAGGTGCTGCAGTAGTTCTTCCAACTTGTGCAATCTCCGAAAAACTTTTCCCAAGTTGTAGTATTTACACCGCTGAACTCCATGCAATAAAAATGGCTATCAAACACGTCAACAACAGGTCTAATGAAGAAATTATAATCTATACCGATTCCTTGAGTGCAGTAACGTCTTTACAACATAAATTTCCGAAATCTCATCCTATTCTGAAAGAAATCAGAGCTCAGCTAATTAATCTCGCAAAACATAACACAGAGGTAAGGTTCTGCTGGATTCCTGGGCATGCTGGAATCCAGGGAAATGAGAAAGCAGATCAAGCAGCAAAAAACCCAGTCAACCCCGTATCTTCACTTGCCTCGATTCCTTATATGGACTGTAAACTTATCATAAAACAGTTATGTATTGACCAATGGACATCAGTATGGCAGCAGCAAACCCACAATAAACTTTTCCAAATCAAGAAAAAGCCACAATACTGGAAATCTAGTTCACGACTAAACAGAAGAGAAGAGGTTGTCCTTGCAAGGACACGCATCGGGCATACCTATCTCACCCACCTCCATCTGTTGACAGGGGATGAACCTCCTCACTGTCGCCATTGTTCCGCCCTACTTACAGTGAAACACATTCTCCTCGAGTGTCCTTACAATCATGCGGCCCGATTAACAAATTTTAAATCGGTTTTAACCCAAAACAATTCATTAGAGATGAACCATATTCTCAGTGATGACGCAAATCTATCCGATTTATTTAGTTTTTTAAAACAAATTCATTTATTTGAACTTGTGTGACGTACGACTGAAAAAAAAAAAAAAAAAAAAATTTTTGCACAATTACTGTGACAGGCACAATTTGGCCTTAGTTGCCCTTGTGCCAATAAACTTACATTTAAACAACAACAACAACAACTGAAATTTTCAGCTAATAAACATTTCTGTTATTAGCTGAAAATAGCATATATATCAGCTAATAACAACACATTATTTTTATACATATCAATCAGAATATTCACCGTTTTTTTATGTTAAATTCTTTCAAATTTTTTTTTGCATGAATATAATCATCTTTATATATCATTTAATTTAATTTGCTAAAATTTCATTTAATATGCTAAAATTTATCTTTTTCACGTAATTTAGTTTCTTCACAGCATTCTAGAGAGTTCATATAATCCAGTGCTTCTCAAACATTTTTGGATCACCGCCCCCCCTAAAAAAAAGCCCTCGTCAGGGCTTTTTTTTTTTTAGCCCATAAATATAAAGTGAAGCTAATTAACTGAAATGAATATTTGTCTGTTTGCCTCTAAAAACATAAATGCAGCCCTGCATGTATGTGTGTGAATTATAAATAAAACTATTTACTGCACTTTATTCCTTTTTCGTAAAAACTTACAACTACATAAATAGTCAGTTATAGTCACTTAAATTAAGTCATAAAAATTAAAGTTAATTACATAAATAAGTCATGATATTAATGGAAATAGTTAATTATATTTTAATATTTAATGCAATATGAAGATGAAGTGAAGATGAGCTTGGTGGAGATTTATTAGCTTATCAATATTAGGTTTAATATCTGTAAGTAGAAGTCGTAAATCGCCACGTTTAACAACATCCAGACAATTTCTTTGTTTTGTCAGCAATTGAGATATAGCACTGAAACCGGTTTCGACTAGATATGATGTTGGAAAAGAAATAAGTAATTTTTTTACAATTCTCCATAATGCAGGATAATGGTCAGGGATTTTCTTTTGTAACCAAAATTCCTGATATGAATTTTGAAATTTTGGCTTTAGTTCAACTTCATTTTGTAACTCAATCAATTCTTCTTCTACAAAATGTTCACCATCGTTATTATTTAAAAAAGGATTTATAACCCAATCTGGAATTTTCAAATTAAGGAGATCTTTGAACCTTTCCTGCATATCTCTGTGCAACATTTCTAGATGATTACAAAAAGTTAGTAGAGTTTCATCAGCTATTTTTTTCTTTTTTCTCTATTTCCAACAGATTTGGAAATTGATACAGTTCATTGATACAGCTTTAATTTTGAAATAAATGCTGAAATTTGAGTTTTCACCTTAATAAGAGTTACATCTTGCCCTTGTAAGTTCATTGAGTTGAATCTAGTAAATAAATCTGCAAGATAAACAATATCAGTTTTCATTTTCTTGAGGTCATTACTAAGGTTGTTGTTCCTATCTTCAAAAAACTTGACAACAGTATCAAAGAGTTCATAAAATCTGTTGAGGCAGTTGCCTTTTGACAGCCACCAAACCTCGGAGTGAAGTAGCAATCTTTCAAAATCTTCACTGTTTTGATCACAAAGCTTTCGAAATATATGATCATTTAAAGAATGTGCTTTAATTTTGTTTATAGCTGTAATAACAGTTTGTAGAGAATTGTGCAGTTGATCAAGTTTTTTCGCAACTAAATGCTGACCGTGAATGACACAATGAACAGTAATAATATTTGGCACAGCATTTTTTAAATAAGCCATAAAACCCTTGTAACGGCCAATCATTGATGGTGCTCCATTCGCCCCCTGTTGCCCCCTTTAATGCCTATCGTCCCCTGTCCCCCCCTTTAATGCCTAACACCCCCATGGATAATTCAAATGCCCCCTAGGGGGCGATATCGCCCACTTTGAGAAGCACTGATATAATCCATTAACCCCATGGGTTCACATCTGTTGAGTGTTGGGCTTGGCACACCCAGGGTCCTGAGCTGGATATCATCAATCTTCTCTTTCTTGGTGACTTCTTGCTCTTGTTGCTTGTTCTACTTCTGATTCTCTCTCTCTGGATAACTCAGAAATTTTTTTTTTTGGCTGGTTCAGCATAGGCCTATGGCTTCCTTGCACCATATGGCTAATAATAGGGATATATAATTTTTCTTTTCACTAAGAAAAATTATATATCCCTATTATTAGCCATAATTTTTCTTTTCTTCATCATCCAGAAAATTTTTCAACAGAAAAATTTTTCTTTTCTTCATCATCCAAATGGAATTCATTCTTTGAGTTTGACTTCCTTGTTAAAACTAATATATTTTTCTCCATTTTTCGCAATAACACCAGTGCTGTTATTAAAACCTAATTGTTTTATAAATAATTGAAAATCATAACCATTTAAATTATGAATAATTACTGGAATAAAATCCGGAATTTGATATTTGAAATTACAATGATCATGAGCTGCATCTTAAATGTTTAATTTAAATGATCACAATGTCTAATTTTATGTAATAACTTTCTTTGATTTTCATTTTCAAATCCACTAGGAATTTCTTCTCCACAAATATGACCTATTATTGCATTATCACATTTTTTTCTTGCTCTTCTTCTGAAAGGGGTAACATATCTTGTTTCATATTGTAGATTCTAAATATTGTTTCTACATCTTCAACCAACCATTCTGTAAATACTTTTGATGCATCCAAACCACTGTATATTCTAGGTTCTTTATATTTTTTATCATTAACTTTTTTCTCTATTTCCAACAGATTTGGAAATTTTGGAAATTACTGGAATAAATACTCCACTAATTATTCATATGTTAAATTCAGTAATATTCCAGAATAAATAAATAAATAAATGCATTTCTGTTCTTTAATGGCATCTTTGGGGATTCAAGGTGCCGTTATTTCAATTTTTCCATTATCTAGAAAGTTTTATTTTTAATGTATTTAATGCAGAAATAATGAGACCAAATAAGAAATATAGAGATTAAGAATGCAATTTTATTGACTGCACATAAAAAAACATAAACAAGTTGACTATTCAGTGTTATACTCTTCCATTAATACACTTTTGCTTACACAACGTTCTCGTTTCTTTATTTATTCAACTTTAGTCTGTGCGGGTTGCACAATGTTATCGTCACCATCCTCTCCACACTGTGTGGTAAAGGCCTAGGTTCTAATCCTGTCAATGACACAAGGAACTTTATAGACTTTTTTCACTCCATGGTTGAGTTAGTGGGTATCAAGTGTAGATAGCAAGGTTTTACCCCAGAAACTGAGTTTTTTTCACCAGCAAAACGTTTTAGGCAAATCGAGCAGAGAACACAGGCAATTTACAGACATAATACACATGGGTATATGAATTAATTTTCAAGGTGACCCTAATGTAATAGTTTGGATTATATCAAGTTTTTCACTAAGCTTTATTTAATGTTGTTCTTTTCTTCTCTGTATGAAGTTTATTAACTTTAGGAACCATAGAGAGAGGTTTTTAATTTAAAATAAATGTAAAGCAGCAGTGTACTCTGTGATATCAGTACAGAATTCACTTTCAAAATGGTGAATATAAGCAAGTATAGTGATCACGTGACTTGCCATTTTCTTTTTCTGGCCCTGCAAGACATCTGCACTATATGTATATGTCCGATCTCAATGTGCCGTTATTTTGAATGTGCTACTATTTGGAGTGGCATTATTTTGACAGTCTACTGTGTATTTAATATCACAACAGAATTTCATTGATTTATATTTTTGTTAATTGACTATATAGCAGTCATTAGGATTTGACTATATTAGCAGTATATTTTTTCATTTTTACATTCAAAATCTGTGTAAATAACAAATGGAAGTTTTAATGAACAGTTATAAATTTTGAAATACACTACAGGTAGCCCTTGATTTACGCCGGGGTTAAGTTCATGGGGGGAAAGGTCCAAATGGAAATCATGGGTTTAGGTTCTGGGCACCAAACATTTTTACCTACCATTTCAATACTGAAGTATTTAAAGTTCAGAAATCAACCCGGGGGCTCACATCTGGTGAGTATGGGCTTGGCACACCCAGGGTCCTGAGCTGGATATCATCATTCTTCTTTTTCTTGGTGATTCCCTTTTGACTCTCTCTCTCTCTCTTTTGGGGTAATTCGGTAATTTTTTTTTTTTTTTTGGCTGGTGCTGCATAAGCCTCAGGCTTCCTTGCACCATATAGCTAATAATAATAATAATAATAATAAACTTTTTTCATTAAAAAAAGTATTTCGTTTATCCTACATAAATACAAATACATATAATAAATAAAAAAAATAAATTACAAAACATTCTGATAGTGAAAAACCAACAAAAAATTCGGTGTAATGCTGATTTAGTTGGTTTTTGAAGGTCCTGGTTGAGGATCTTTTGTTGAAGTAACTGGTTGAGGAGGTTGCCTTTTTTGAAGAAAGAAGCAAGATTGCCCGGATTTCTTCCTCCTTTCTTTAAAAATTTAAAAATAACAGGTCAGGGTTGATATGACATCCCTTTTAACTGTGGCACTCCACTCCCAGTTGTGATCAATGTCACAGAGCTCATTAATGAGGTCTACATTTTCCCGCCTTTGTGATACGATATACTGTACTAGATAGCGTTAGTTGAACTTCGTTAGCAGTTAAATTGTACGTTTAAATAAATACATATGACTTAGATTATAAACGTAATATAATTAATTATATTTAACATAATTAATTATACATATAACCACTTAGGTTACGTAACATAAATAATTAGTAAAAACAAATAATTAATACATAACTTGATACGAAAGTTATATAAAGGGATTTCGCAGATAACACTCGTTACTGAAACGTAAATATTTCGTAGATAACACTCGTTACTGAAACGTAAATATTCCGTAGATAACACTCGTTACTGAAACATAAATATAGCGTTATAACTGTGTTTGGATACAAGTTTAGGATTTAATTTTGTACAGAAATTGAAATTTTATTGAAAGTAAATCTAAATCATGACTCAAACCAGAGCAGCAAAGCAAAGGGCTCAAGCTAATGGGAATGCTGTGGCCCAGGGGAGAACTGAGGGGGGCAGTTGTCCTCTGAATCACAGCCTTGTAAGATGCACTATTTGCTTGATGTTTGCGGAGCAGTCAAGTATGGGACATGATACTGCCATGGGGGATGTCTTTGTGTGTGTGCGATGCAAGGAGTGTAAGGAGATAAGGCAACAACTCAGCGTTGTTATGGGCCTATATGAGAGCTTGAAGGATAGGGTGGATGCCCTCGAAGGATTACAAGTGAGGGGCCCATCAAGCTCTCAGCTGCCCACACCAATGCCAGAGCTTGCACTTGGTCATCGCGGAACACAGCGGCAACCCCCAAGGCAGAATGCGCTGGTCCCAAAGGAACTAGTAGTTGTTGGTGACTCTATTGTCAGGGAAACGGGAAACATGCTTTGTAAAAAGGATAGGTGGAATAGGACCAGGGTATGTCTGCCAGGGGCAAAAGTTGATGACGTTGTAGAGCGGATATCATCTTTTAAGGGCACAAAAGGTGATATAGTTGTACACGTTGGCACTAATGACATTAAGAGTAGGAGACCGGCGGAATTACTTGACAAGTACAGGTCACTGATGAAAAAAAGCCGTGAATTAGGGTTGAAATTGAAAGTGTCTGCAATTCTGCCCAGACACGATAGGAGGGAGTATATGATGAGAGCCCTGTCAATCAATTCGGCCCTGGAAAGATTGTGCAGGGCTCAAGGGGTAGAATTTTTTTCAGCCTGGTCTGTACTTGTTAACAGGAGAGACTGCTTCTACAGGGATGGGATACACTTAAATAGAAAGGGTGCAAGAATGTTTGCTGATGCTATCGAGGCAATGTTAGGTGGGTCGGAAAACTGCTAGATTGGGGGGATACAAGGACTAATAGATTAACAGTAGCCACTGGCAGAGGTGAAAGTGATTCTTGCACTGCTTCTATTGGAATGAGCCGCAGCCTGGAAAATAAGATGCAGGATATTTCAGAGACTGCTGGGAATCATTGGGGTACAAGTAAACACATGGGTTGTGTTAGGGTAGCTAAGAAAAAGAACAGGTGCATGTATACTTGTGTGTACACCAATGCTAGGAGTTTAGTAAATAAATTTGATGAATTTGAGGTATTGCTCAAAACATCAAAGGCAGATATTGTGGGGATTTCAGAGACGTGGTGTCACACAGATATAAGAAATGCAGAACTGGAATTTGGGGAGTACAATGTCTACAGAAAGGATAGACAGGATAGGAAGGGAGGAGGGGTTATGCTATTAGTTAAAAAACACATAAAATCCAAGGAAGTGAAGCCAGTCGACATCGCTGGACAGTGCAGTGTCGAGTCAGTTTGGTGTGACATAAGCATTGGGAGATCAAAATTGAGAGTAGGAGTGTGCTATAGGCCTAATGACTCTGATGAGTATAATAAGAAACTGTTCGGAGAAATAGAGTGGGCCAGTAAATCAGAGAGTCTTATAATGGGGGATTTTAATTTCCCAGATATTGACTGGAATTTGGGGGCTGGTCACTCACACAGTAGCGGCTTTTGTGGATTTATTGGATGATTGTTTTCTACATCAGCATGTTCGGGAGGCAACTAGAGGGAGTAATACTCTTGATTTGATTATCAGTAGTGATTCTTCATGCATTAAGAATCTGCAGATAAATGAACCACTTGGTGGCAGTGATCACAGTGTGCTGAAGTGGGAGTTACTCAAAGAGGTAACTACCATTAGGGGTAAAGGGAAGGGGTATTGCTTTCGTAAAGGCGACTACAATGGACTGAGACAGTATTTAAATTCTATACAGTGGGATCAACTGATGATATTGCCAACAGCAAATTCAAAATGGGAAGCATTCAAAGAACTTATCGTGGAAGCTACTAGGCTTTACATACCAACTAAGAAATATTGTTCAAGGTTTAGGCCTAAATGGTTGTCAGATGAACTAATGAGGCATATGGCAGAGAAGAAAAATGCATGGGATACATACAAATTAACACGTGACACGGACGCCTATGATAGATACAAGTTGATCTGTAACCAAGTTACAAAGGAGGTTAGGCAGGCGAAGGCAGATTACGAGAGATCCTTGGCAAGGGATGCGAAGAAAAACAGCAAAGAGTTCTTTACTTATGTAAACTCTAGAAGGAAGGGGATGAATCAGATTGGTCCACTTGAGATCGATGGGTCAACTGTTGATGACCCTGCTCGGGTAGCTAACAAACTAAATGAATATTTTGCATCGACATTCACACATGAGGAGTTATTCAGCGAGGGGAATGCCAGAGGTGTATTCAACTCTAGCAGTAAGCTAGAGAATCTTGTAATAACTGAGAGCAAAGTGGAGGAGAAATTGTTGAAGATAAACACAAGAAAGGCACCTGGGGTGGATGGGATCTATCCAGTTATATTAAAGGAGGCAGCAAAGGAGGTAAGCAAACCCTTAGCCATAATTATGAGAGCTTCCTTGGACTCAGGGGAGGTACCCATTGACTGGAGATGTGCAAATGTGACCCCAATTCACAAAGGGGGATCAAAGGCTGACACAAGTAATTATAGACCTGTGAGTTTAACTTCTGTTCCCGGAAAATTAATGGAGGCACTGGTGAAAGAAGCACTGCAGGATCATCTAGACAAGACTTCAGTTATAGCTAGGACACAGCATGGTTTTGTTAAGGGGAAGTCTTGCCTGACCAATTTGATTGGATACTATGATGCAGTCACAAAAGAACTGGATGCAGGGAATAACTTTGATATTATATACTTGGATCTTAGAAAGGCTTTTGATACTGTTGCACATGGAAGACTGCTGCACAAATTGGAGCAGTGTGGCATTGGAGGCAAGTTGCTGCTATGAATAAAGGGGTGGTTGAGGGGGAGAAGACAGAGAGTGGTAATCAATGGACACTGCTCATCGTGGACTAATGTTATTAGTGGAGTCCCTCAGGGTTCAGTATTGGGGCCTTTATTGTTTTCTGTATTTATAAATGATATTGATGATGGTATATCAAGCTTAATGTCCAAGTTTGCAGACGATACGAAGGTTGGCAGGGTTGTCAAGGACACTACTGACACTATGCTGCTGCAACAGGATTTGGAAAGGTTGAGCAGATGGGCTTCGAGGTGGCAAATGAAGTTTAACATTGACAAATGTAAAGTACTACATATGGGAAACAGCAACCCCAGAGCAACGTATCAACTCTGTGGTACTACACTGACAGTGGTAGAGAATGAAAGGGACCTGGGGGTGGTGGTGCAGGCAGATATGAAGTTCTCTGAGCAGTGCAGACGAGCTGCAAGAGTAGCTCATGGTGTATTGTCAATGATATATAGGAATTTTTCTAGCAGGGATAAGGAGGTGATTATTCCCTTGTATAAGGCAATGGTCAGGCCACACCTAGAGTACTGTATACAGGCCTGGAGGCCTCATTTCAGGAAGGATGTAGAGCTGCTGGAACGAGTACAGAGAAGGGCAACTAGATTGGTGAATGGGACAAAGGGGTTCTCTTACGAAGAAAGGCTTAAGTTTTGCAAATTACAGTGTCTGGAAACTAGGCACCAGCGGGGTGATCTGATAGAGGTGTACCTCTATCAGATCACCCTTGCTCAAACCTTGAATGGTTTGAGCATGCTCAATGCTGATGGGATTCTTCCTCTAGCTCAGAAAAATCACCTGAGAGGGCATAAATTCAAATTGAGGAAAGACAGATGTAGGATAGATGCGCGGAAATTTGCCTTTAGCCAGCGGGTGGTTGGTGGGTGGAACAGACTTCCATCCCTTGTTGTGGAAGTTGATAGCCTAAATAAGTTTAAGGCTCAGCTGGACAGGTATTTCGAACGAACAGAGGGGTGAAGTGGTTATTTTTATTTATTTATGTTACTTTTTTTTTTTTTTTTTTTGGCTGATGCTGCATAAGCTTGCTTTCTTGCATCAAATGCTTCTGCTAATGCTAATGCTAACATTGCAAGAATTGGTTGTAGATCACTGGTCTTGGTAAATTTTGGAGGAGGATCTTCTTCTTTCTCTTCCTCCTGCTGTTGGCTAAGTTGTGGACCTTAAAGGTGTTCATTTAAAAGAGTCTGGACATGATTTTTCAAGAGCTCAGTTACATCTTAAACTGTAACTTCTTCTAGGTCTGCCTCTTGTGCTAGCCTGCTGATGTTTTGTTGTGGCTCGAATCCTCTGAAGTCATGCATGAAATCTGGGAGAAATTTATGCCACACTCCATTTAGACAATTGACGGTCACTTATTGCCAGACTGTGTTAATGTGATTGATGCCCTTTAAGACATCAAATGACGGTCAGTATTCTCTGATGGTAATGTTCGTCTAAAGCTTTTACCATTTCTAAATGTTTGCATAAATGGTAAAAGGTAATAAGCTTTAAAGGTGGCTATTACACCCTGATCCATTGGTTGCAAAACTGATGTTGTATTATCGGATACTGTATTATGTATCATGCACTTTAACAGTGCATGATACATAGTACAGTACGATGCTGATAAATTTTTTTTGACGATTTAAACTTTCAATTTATAAAAAAATTTCAAAAACGGATATTCATGGCCTTGTGATTATTGACCAGTGCTATTGTGAATCTGCGCAAATCAGACAAGCGAAAACAAGGGCTGGCAATGGTCAGGCCACACCTAGAGTACTGTATACAGGCCTGGAGGCCTCATTTCAAGAAGGATGTAGAGCTGCTGGAACGAGTACAGGGAAGGGCAACAAGACTAGTGAATGGAACAAAGGGGTGCTCTTACGAAGAAAGGCTTAAGTTTTGCGAATTACAGTGTCTGGAGACTAGGCACTAGCGAGGTGATCTGATAGAGGTGTATAAAGCCTTGAATGGGTTGAGCATGCTCAATGCTGATGGGATTCTTCCTCTTGCTCAGAATAATCACCTGAGAGGGCATAAATTCAAATTGAGGAAAGACAGATGTAGGATAGATGTGCGGAAATTTGCTTGTAGCCAGCGGGTGGTTGGTAGGTGGAACAGACTTCCATCCCTTGTCGTGGAAGTTGATAGCCTAAATAAGTTTAAGACTCAGCTGGACAGGTATTTCTAACGAACAGAGGGGTGAAGTGGAAGTGGTTATTTTTTATTTATTTATTTTACTTTATTTTTTTTTGGCTGATGCTGCATAAGCTTGCTTTCTTGCATCAAATGCCTCTACTAATGCTAATGCCCCACAAAACCTCTAAGATAATAAACTGCTACCCCTACAGACAGAAGTGTCTCAATAATAAACTGCTACCCTACAGACAGAAGTGTCTCAGTATGCACAAGGTTCCAGGAATTGACATGTCCTGTGAATATAGGCTGCCTGCAGGGTTTAATTCTTGGCCCTTTTTTATGGAACATTGTTCTGGATGAATTTCTGGCCTTGGATCTGGCCTTTGCAGATGACATGATTTTCGTTGTAAAAGGTAATATGCAAGTGGTTGTAGAGGCAAACTCAAATGCTGCCCTCTTGCAGTTGCAGGACTGGGCACAAATGCACATGCTCAATATATTGCCTGACGAAACCAAACAAATACTTCTAAAAGGCAATTGGGACATAAGACCACATCCACAAATCAAAATTAACACTACCACTATAAAAATGGTAACAGAACTAAAAGATCTTGGAGTAGGCTTCAATTCAAAATTAACTTTTTATCCCCATTTGACCTACTTGGCAAAGAAAGTGAGAAATTATGCAGGAATGATTGCTAGGGTCAGTCGGGTATACTGGGGGCTCAAAAGAAAAACCCCTGGCAATCATTTACCGTGCAATGTGGGGTTTACCCGCTTGGCCATAGTAAAAAAAAGGAATAGATTAGATTCAGTACACAGGACAATACTTCTCACCATTACCAGAGCATGTCGCACACACCTGCGCTACAGTTGCTGGCTTGAGCTCTCCCAATTTACCTGGAAATAGCCAAAAGAGGCTTGTATTATAGACTTAAAAAGGGCATACCCACAGAATTTCTGGGGATAGCTGTTGATACAGCCAACACCTTCAATGCCTAAAGAAAAAGAATAGCCACAAAGCTCCAGAGCTATGGAAAACAAAATAGGAGCAGGAAACCAGCGGCCTAGTTACCAAAACGTTTCTGTCACTGATGGCAATGGTCAGCCCAAAGTTATAAAAAGGAATTATGAATGAGTGAAGAGAGTGAATGAGTATTATGGTGAATGGGAATGAGTGGAAGAGAAAATGTAATTGGCTGAAAGAATACAAATTTAATAATAACCTACACTACTTTATATATACCAACAAACATTTACTGACAACACAAACACTATCACTGCATTCTCCCATGGCCTGCACTACAACTGAATAATAACAGTAAGTTGAGGTGTTGAGAGAATGCAGTGCAGAAAGTAAGAGTTGAACAAATGAAATGAAAGCTAGAAGAATGAATGAGAGTGTAAGTGCGTGAGAAAAAGAACACAAACCATAAATGTTACAATTAAGTTCACACTAACCCTGGTTTTAATCTTTTGTATTCTTTCTTATTTAGCTTAATTACTAAGGATTAGTATTTAAATTACATTACGCACTATTGCATCCCCCCCTGGTATGTGAGAAAGAGATGAATGAGTGAGTGAGGGAGGAAAAAATATATATATAAACTAACAAGGGAAAAAAAAAAAATAAACTCTAAGGAAAAAGTATAAAAACAGAATGCCAGTAGAGTGAGAATGCAGATTATGAATCAAGTAAATATGTCTCTCTCTTACCCTTTCCCCTTGTCTGGTGCGTTCTTCACTACCAGCTAACATATCCCACCCTCAGAGCGGGATGGGCAGTTTGACCTTCATACCAGATTCGACAAGACAGGGACCCATACTGCAGCTTTGCTGCCAACACACAATTTCGTGATCTGAACTGGGTACTCTAACCCAGTTCCCTTTAAAACCCCATTCCCAGGCAGGGGAGGGATGTGACAAATCTCTGTCTCCTCCACTCCCTACCTTCCCTGTACTTCGCCTGGTGGGGCTCATCCCCACCGGCCTCTTTGAGAATGCCTACTCTATCGTCCCCATCCTTCTATTTGTTCCCCCTCCAGACCTTCTCCCCACTCTTACTAAACCAACCGAGTACACCCCCTAACAATGCAGTCAAATTCTAATCAGCGTCTAAAAAATTCAACCGCTTTTCTCATTAACCAGGGTTCTGAGCTGGATATCATCATTCTTCTGTTTCTTGGTGATTCCCTTCTACTTTTGACTCTTTCTCTCACTCAAGGTAACTCAGGAATTTTATTATTATTTTTTTTTATTTGGCTGGTACAGCATAAGCCTCAGGCTTTCTTGCAACCTATAGCTAATAAAAATAATAATAATAATAATAAAACCTCTTTTGGCCTTTCCAAATTCTAGTGTTCTCCCCCATTTTTATATACAGGGTGATTCGCTACCAGTGCGACAAACTTGCAGGAGGTGTAGGGGGCACAAAGACGAATCGGAATCACATAGCATTGCAGGGTCCAAAATGCCTTCGTCATGCGGTAGAGGACGTTGAACGGGAGGTTGCATGAACAGCGATCCCGCTGGAAGTCAGCATTTGCGAACCGGTTCCCGAGGCAGTAGGATGGACGAGTATTCAAACGTTGAACTGGCCGACATGCACCTCGCGTATGGATCTGCGGACTGTAACGGGCGCGCCGCTCTGCGCTTGTACCAGGAACGTTTCCCGTACAGGCGTGCTCCTCATCATACGATATTCGCACATGTGCACAGAAGGTTACGTGAGACTGGTTGTTTCATGAGAGGTACCATGAATCGAGAGCGAACGACGAGGACGCCAGACAATGAGGAGAATGTCCTACGTCTTGCAGAAGGCAATCAGAGTACGAGTACTCGAGCGATAGGCCAACGATTGGGTATTTCCCAATCCACTGTATGGAGGATACTGTCAACAAACCAAATGAGTTCATACCATCTGCAATGCGTCCGATCATTGGAGCCTGCAGATTATCTCCTCCGGAGGACTTTTGCTACTTGGTTTCTTCAACAGAAACGGTTCGCAAATGCTGACTTCCAGCGGGATCGCTGTTCATGCGACCTCTCGTTCAACGTCCTCTACCACATGTCGAAGGCATTTCGGACCCTGCAATGTTATGTGATTCCGATTCGTCTCTGTGCCCCCTACACCTCCTGCAAGTTTGTCGCACTGGTAGTGAATCGTCCTGCATATATAGGTCTTGCCATGCTGCGTCATTTGGGTTTAAGTTACTTAAAGATGTTATTATTTATTTCATTATAAAAAGGTGTACGGTATCCATTGTACCGTATATTTTTAATTTTGTGGTGATCTTTATTTAGTACCTCTATATAAAGAATAAAATTATTATATAGGTATATATGAAAAGGTCGAAAACCACTGTGTTAGGTATTTCTTTTGACCTAGGGGTGTCATGAAAAAATTACTGGTACACTAAGTCGCCGTGAACCGAGTAAGTTTGGGAACCTCTGAGCTAAATGGTCAGAGAAACAACAGAACATAACACTATACAAGAAACCACTCCCCACACACTTTTTAAATCTCTGGTCTCCCCAGAGTTCTGTGTTACTTAGATAGAATACAACATGGAGATGGGGGGGGGAACCCCCAGTGCCGTCAGACAACTAACACACTTTACATTTAATTTTCTAAATATGTTTTGATAGTTAGGTATAAAATGATTTTAAAGAATAAGTTTTAATAGCAGTAAGATATGTATGTTCTTCTTTTCTACTTTTAAAGACCTGAATCACCAAAGAAAGAGGAAATACTTAAGGGGTCAATGAATAATTCCCAAGGCATAATATTTAAAGGTAAGAAATTTATGGCATGGTACATTTCCTCCCTTTCTATTCTCAATTTATGTTTTATATTTAGGAATTACAAGCACTCTTTTAATTTCTGCACACAGCAGAGAAGATAAACAAATTTATTGTAACTATAGAGGAATAAATCTTTTAGAATCTAGATATATGCAACTATTTTTGCATATCAATTTTTGAAACTATTATAAAAGAGAAATTAAACATGATTAATAGAATATACATTGAGAGAAGAGGAGAATGGGTTTCAAAAAGGGTTTATTATGTTGATGCTGTATTTGCTTTAAAACTATTAAGTAGAAAAAAGAAGGGAATATATATATATTGTTGTTGTTGTTGTTATTTGGTTTTTAAGAGCATTAGCAGCTAAAGCCATATTGCTCCCGGGATATGCGGTGGTCATTCCCTGACCTTTCCGCATCCTCCGTATTTGGTGGCTCATGGGCTTGAACCCCGGTCTAATCAAGAAGCTATATATCTATATATATATATATATATATATATATTAGTCAATTTTATTATATGGTATCTATCTGTAGGGAATTAGGTGTATATGGACCAAACTAACAAGTTAGTAAAAGAAAACTAGCTTTATTCTGGAAGTCCTGTGTACTAAAGGCAAGGGCTAATAATAGAATGTAAAGGAAAATAAAATTAGAATAGTGAATAATGAAAATAACTTTCTTCAACTTGGTCATCAGTCTGCTACTTTTTCAGGGGCTTTGAGCAGACCGATAGCCAGACTAAAAGTCTGGCTATCGATCATGTCTCATGCATAACCATTTCTGTTATTCCCATCCTAGTTTTGCCTGAGTTTAATTTTTAGGTGATTGTATATAAAAGTGATAATAAATGAGAATAGATAATGTGTTAAATTTAAATTCTGTAAAAATAGTTTCAGAATCAGAAAACTGGGATAGGCAGAACAAAGATCGATGGGTATGTATCAGATTAAATGATAATAGGTCCTTACTTCCTTCTTGTACTGTGGTGGTCAGACTGAAAAAGAGATCAAATTCTCGCCTTCTGGTTGTTTTATGTGTGCTGACTAAATGACAGTTAGCAGCCACACATTTGACTATGGCGTGATGGTGAATTGCTGTAGGCAATATGCCCTATGTCAATTGCAAGTGTTCTTCTAGCCTTGAGAGGGTTTTAGTATGTTTATTTGAAATAGTGGGAGGGGAGTGCCTCTGATGGCAGAAAGAACCTATATGAATGAAATGATGTGTTAGAGGTGTTAATATAAATAAAAGAAGTATGCGGTTAAAAAGGTCTATTGTGCTCCGGATTCATATTGGTAAAATAAAATTACGGCTTTCTCAGAGCGAATTGTAACAGGTTTAATAATATATATATAGAAACATATAAACATACAAAGCTTTCGGTTGATTAGACAACCTTCTTCAGTTGAAACAAAACATAAAATGACAGTTAGAATGGGGCGTGTACTGCCACGCGCTTCACGTACCAGATTGGCAGTACACGCCTCCATTCTAACTGTCATTTTATGTTTTGTTTCAACTGAAGAAGGTTGTCTAACCAACCGAAAGCTTTGTATGTTTATATGTTTCTATATATATTATTAAACCTGTTACAATTCGCTCTGAGAAAGCCGTAATTTTATTTTACCAAAAGAAGTATGTTAATGAAAAAAAAAAAAATATAGGAAATGTTATCCTCTGGACAGTAAGAACTGAAGCGTATCCTCTTCAGTAAGAACACAATATATATATAGATATATGTATGTATGTAGAGGCTTGTTCCAAAAGTTTCCTTCTTTTTTTTTTTTTTTTTTAAATAAGAACCCCAAACACAAAAGGTATTAGAACCTATAGTACTTAGTACCATTATCATTATTATTGTTGCTCTTATATTAGATCTCCCTGATTGGGGGATTCCACTCCGTGACGAGTACTGCTACCAAAGACACAGGGTGTTTGTAATGTCTGGTGTTACTGTTGGTTGAGGAAATCTCTGACTATCCTACATGTGTTCAGGATTGCGACTTACTGGAGTTTCTTGTAGGTGTTCTCTGGGAGACCTATTGCTGCTAGGCTGCTATGTAGAGTGTTTGGCACCATACCGGTGGTTGCTTAGGTTGAGTGGGATATACCACTCATCTGTCTTCCTTATTGCCTGGTGGAGTGGTGCTGTGTTGTTCTCGAAGTAATCCTTCAGGTTAACTATCGCTGTTTTCAGTTGCTCTATCAGGTCTATCAGCCCCCTTCCTTCCTCTTTCTGAGCTATTGTTAGTCTCTCCACTACTGACTTTGGGTGGTGTTGGTGGCTCTTGGTCATCATTGTCTCCATTAGAAGAGGAATCTCTTCTAATGGGGATTGGCCTGGTTGTGATGTTCTCAACCTTAATGGTGGTACTCCATTTCACCATTGTTACTATCGGATTGATCTTGTAGATCTTCAGGGTCTCTATTAGCCAGTTATGAGGTACGAAGTCGAAGGCCTTGCGGTGATCAATGTAGGCTGTGCATAGGTTGCAGTGCTTCTTGTAGGCTTGCTCCATAACTGCGACATCTATGGACATTTGCTCTTCCGCTTGCATCCCTTCTGCTGTTTGGCCATTATGTTCTGACTCTCCAAGTGGTCTGATATCTTCTTGGTTATGCAGCTGGTCAGGATCTTGTATATTGTTTGGAGGCATGTGATTGTCCTGTATTTCGCTGGGTTTCTTGTATCTTCATCTTTAGGCTTCAGATATGTACCTCCTTCGGTGGGAAACTTCGGGATTGTCTCCGGGTGCCTTATCATTCGAGTGAACTGCTCTGCTGGGTGCTTGTGTGTGCTGAGCTTCTAGTACCAGTAGTTGTGGATGTTATCAATTCCTTGGGTTCGGCAGTTGTAGGTGTTCCTGATCGACTGTTCTTCTTCTTCTTCTCGAATTATTATTGTTGTTGCTCTTATATTATTTCTCCCTGATTGGGGGATTCCACTCCGTGACGGGTACTGCTACCAAGTACACAGGGTGGTTGCAATGTCTGGTGTTACTGTTGGTTGAGGAATCTGGCTATCCTACAGATGTTCAGGATTGCAACTTTCTGGAGTTCCTTGTAGGTGTTCTCTGGGAGACCTATTGCTGCTAGGCTGCTATGTAGAGTCTGTGGCATCATACCGGTGGTTGACACAATGATTGGGATGGTCGATACGTCTTGCATATGCCACATCTCCTTGACTTCATGTTTCAGGTTCGTGTACTTCCTAATTTTTTCCTCATGGGTTTTCTGGACATTGCTAGTGTTGGCCACTGCTATGTCAATCAGGTAGGTAGCCTTTTCCATCTTGGCCACAAGGGTTATGTCCGGTCTGTTGTTCGGGATGATCTTATCTGTTATTATGGCATAGTCCCAGTACAGCTTGTGTGTTGGGGTTTCTAGTACTGCCTGGGGTTCATACTTATAGTATAGTACACTTTCTTTGATGAACTCGTATTTCCTTGCTAGCTTCTGGTGTATTATCCTGGCTACCTGGTCGTGTCTATGAGTGTAATCAGTCTGGGTGATCGTCTTGCAACCCACAGTGATGTGTTCAATAATTTCTGAGGCCAGGTGGCATCGACGACATGTGTCGTCTGACATTCCGGGCTCCTTTGCGATGTATTTTCTATAGTTTCTGGTGTTGATAATGTCCTGCTTGTGAGCAATGCATTGGAAGCAATGTTATTGATATGGTCTTGATGAAGGTCATTATTGTGTCTACCACGGAGTGTCTTTCCATTAGCATTAGTAGAGGCATATGATGCAAGAAAGCAAGCTCAGGCAGCATCAGCCAAAAAAAAAAAAAAAACTTCCACTTCACCCACCCCTCCGTTTGTTCCAAATACCTGTCCAGCTCAAACTTAAATTTATTTAGGCTGTCAAATTCCAGAACAAAAGATGGAAATCTGTTCCACCAACCAACTACCCGCTGGCTAAAGGCAAACTTCTTCCGCACATCTATCCTAAAACTCCAGACACTGTAATCTGTAAAACTTAAGCCTTTCTTCGTAAGAGCAATCCTTTGTTCCATTCACTAATCTTGTTGTCCTTCTCTGTACTCGTTCCAACAGCTATACATCCTTCGTAAAATGATGCCTCCAGACCAGTATACAGTACTCAAGGTGTGGCCTGACCATTGCCTTATACAAGGGAATAATCACCTCCTTATCCCTGCTAGAAAAATTCCTGTATATCATTGACAAGACACAATGAGCTACTCTTCCAGCCCGTCTGCACTACTAAGAAAACTTCATATCTGCCTTCACAATTACCCCCATGTCCTTTTCATTCTCCTCCACTGTCAGTGTAGTACCACAGAGTTGATACATTGCTCTGGGGTTGCTGTTTCCCATATGTAGTACTTTACATTTGTCAATGTTAAATTCCATCTACTCAACCTTTCCAGATCCTGTTGCAGCAGCATAGTGTCAGTAGTGTCCATAACAACCCTGCCAACCTTTGTATCGTCTGCAAACTTGGACATTAGGCTTGATATACCATCATCAGTATTATTTATAAATACAGAAAACAATAATGGACCCAACACTGAACCCTGAGGGACTCCACTAATAACATTAGTCCACGATGAGCAGTGTCCGCTGATTACCACTCTGTCTTCTCCCCATCAACCACCTCTTTATCCATAGCAGCAATTTGCCTCGAATGCCACAGTGCTCCAATTTGTGCAGCAGTCTTCCATGTGCAACAGTATCAGAAGCCTTTCTAAGATCCAAGTATATAATATCAAAGTTATTCCCTGCATTCAGTTCTTTTGTGACTGCATTTTAGTATCCAATCAAATTGGTCAGGCAAGACTTCCCCTGAACAAAACCATGCTGTGTCTGAGCTATAACTGAAGTCTTGTCTAGATGATCCTGCAGTGCTTCTTTAACCAGTGCCTCCATTAATTTTCCTAGAACAGAAGTTAAACTCACAGGTCTGTAATTACGTGTGTCAGCCTTTGATCCTCCTTTGTGAATTGGGGTCACATTTGCACATCTCCAGTCTATGGGTACATCCCATGAATCCAAGGAAGTTCTATAATTATGGCTAAGGGTTTGCTTACTTCCTTTGCTGCCTCCTTTAATATAACTGGATAGATCCCATCCACCCCAGGTGCCTTTCTTGTATTTATCTTCAACAATTTCTCCTCCACTTTACTCTCAGTTATTACAAGATTCTGTAGCTTACTGCCAGAGTTGAATACACCTCTGGCATTCCCCTCTCTGTATAACTCCTCATGTGTGAATGTCGATGCAAAATATTCATTCAGTTTGTTAGCTACCTGAGCAGGATCATCAACAGTTGAACCATCGATATCAAGTGGACCAATCTGATTCATCCCCATCCTTCTAGAGTTTACATAAGTAAAGAGCACTTTGCTGATTTTCTTTGCATCCCTTGCCAAAGATTTCTCGTAATCTGCTTTCACCTGCCTTTGTAACTTGGTTACAGATCAACTTGTATCTATCGTAGGCTTCTGTGTCATGTGTTAATTTGTATGTATCCCATGCATTTTTCTTCTCTGCCCTATGTCTCATTAGTTCATCTGACATCCACATAGGCCTAAACCTTGAACAATATTTCTTAGTTGGTATGTAAAGCCTAGTAGCTTCCAAGATAAATGGAAAGCATTCTGTTTATCTTGGAAGATAAATGGAAAGCATTCCATTTATCTTGGAAGATAAATGGAATGGTTTCCATTTTATCTTCTCATTCCAAAATGGGAAGCATTCTTTGAATATTTCCCATTTTGAATTTGCTGTTGGTAACATCATCAGTTGGTCACACTGTATAGAATTTAAATTCTGTCTCAGTCCATCGTAGTCGCCTTTACGAAAGCAATAACCCTTCCCTTTATCCCTAATGGTAGTTACCTCTTTGAGTAAATCCCACTTCAGCAAACTATGATAACTGCCACCTAGTGGTTCATTTACCTGCAGATTCTTAATGCATGAAGAATCACTACTGATAATCAAATCAAGAGTATTATTCCCTCTAGTTGCCTCCCGAACATGCTGATGTAGAAAACAATCATCCAATAAATCCACAAAAGCCTTGCTAGTGTGTGAGTGACCAGCCCCCAAATTCCAGTCAATATCTGGGAAATTAAAATCCCCCATTATAAGACTCTCTGATTTGCTGGCCCACTCTATTTCCCCGTACAATTTCTTATTATACTCATCAGAATCATTAGGCCTATAACACACTCTTACTCTCAATTTTGATCTCCCAATGTTAATGTCACACCAAACTGACTCGACACTGCACTGTCCAGCAATGTTGACTGGCTTCACTTCCTTGGATTTTATGTATTTCTTAACTAATAGCATAACCCCTCCTCCCTTCCTACCCTGTCTATCCTTTCTGTAGACATTGTACTTCCCAAATTCCAGTTCTGCATTCCTTATATCTGTGTGACACCACGTCTCTGAACTCCCCACAATATCTGCCTTTGATGTTTTGAGCAATACCTCAAATTCATCAAATTTATTTACTAGCATTTGTGTACACGCAAGTATACATGCACCTGTTCTTTTTCTTAGCTACCCTAACACAATAGACCTAATACAATAAACCTATGTGTTTATTTGTACCCCAATGATTCCCAGCAGTCTCTGGAATATCCTGCATCTTATTTTCCAAGCTGCGGCTCATTCCAATAGACGCAGTGCAAGAATCATTTTCACCTCTGCCAGTGGCTACTGTTAATCTATTAGTCCTTGTATCCCCCCAATCTAGCAGTTTTCCGACCCACCTAACATTTCCTCGATAGCCTCAGCAAACATTCTTGCAACCTTTCTATTTAAGTGTATCTCATCCCTGTAGAAGCAGTCTCTCCTGTTAACAAGTACAGACCAGGCTGAAAAAAATTCTACCCCTTGAGCCTTGCACAATCCTTCCAAGGCCGAATTGATCTACAGGGCTCTCGTCCTATACTCCCTCCTATCGTGTCTGGGCAGAATTGCAGACACTTTCAAATTCAACCCTAATTCACGGCTTTTTTTCAACAGTGACCTGTACTTGTTAAGTAATTCCGCCGGTCTCCTACTCTTAATATCATTAGTGCCAACATGTACAACTATATCACTTTTTGTGCCCTTAAAAGATGATATCCGCTCTACAACGTCATCAACCTTTGCCCCTTGCAGACATACCCTGGTCCTGTTCCACCTATCCTTTTTATAAAGCATGTTTCCCGTTTCCCTGACAATAGAGTCACCAACAACTACTAGTTCCTTTGGGACCAGCGCATTCTGCCTTGGGGGCTGCTGCTGTGTTGCACGATGACCAAGTGCAAGCTCTGGCGTTGGTGTGGGCAGCTGAGAGCTTGATGGGTCCCTCACTTTTAATCCTTCGAGGGCATCCACCCTGTCCTTCAAGCTCTCATATAGGCCCATAACAATGCTGAGTTGTCGCCTGATTTCCTTACACTCCTTGCATTGCGCACATACAAAGACATCCCCCATGGCAGTATCATGTCCCGTACCTGACTGCTCCACAAACATCAAGCAAATAGTGCATTTTAATAGGCTGTGATTCAGAGGGCAACTGCTCCCCCTCAGTTCTCCTCTGAGCCGCAGCACTCCCATTAGCTTGTTCATTACCATGCACTTGTTCATTACTAACAGCTTTGAGATTTTAAGAGTAATTGTCTAAATGTGAGTTTAAGTGCAAATGGCAATTATGACAACCAAACATACATTTTATTGCATTTACATGTACAAACTGAAATGACAAGTTAACATAATAGTATTATGTATACTGTAAATCAGCAAAATAAGTTCTCAATATTTTGTTGTTCCTCCTTGAGCTGCAGTTACAGCTTTGCAATGATCTGGCACAGAGTTAATCAACTTCTGAATATACAGTTGCCTGATTTCGTAGTACCACACCCTCACAATGCTTTCCTGCAGCTGAATCTTACTTTGTTGGCTTCTTCTGAGTAATTTTGGACGACACTATGTAGCAGCAATTTTCAATAGTGTTCCAATGTGGACTCTTTCCAGGGAGTCTAACACTGTAATGCCAGCATTTCTGAGGTGTGACTGCACCTTACGGGAGGAAAATGATGGAAAACATTGGTGTAAGTATGTTTTAAGCCTTGTGAGACAAGAAGACAAACTCATCATTAAATTTAAATAAGATAAAACTTATCAATTTTGCTGTGCATGGCAAGGTGCTGAGTCCTGTTGAAAAATGCAGTTTTGGACGTCTGTGTAGTGTTTCCTAATAACGGGTTTCAGGCACTCCTCCAAGCAGTGTAGGTTTCTGCATTCACCGTTTCGTTAATAAACTTACTTCGCCCCACCCATTTGCTTGTTATGCATCTCCACAGACCATCTGACCGGCGGGGAACTTTACAGCCGGTGTTATGCAGTCAGCATGGTATAAATCCGATTTTCTTCTTCTGACTTATCGCTTCCCATACGAGCCATGCAGGTCGAATTTAGATTCATCAAAAAATAGGACGGTGTTCCATTGCTCTTTTGTCCTTGAAACATGCATTTTAGCCCAGGCAAGTCGCTTCTTCCTCATTTGTTGGGTCAACAAAGGCTTCTTGGGCCGATAGGCATGCGGACCACATTCTAGAAGCCGTCTTTGGATAGTTCGTGCTCTTGTTACAACCATAGAAGCCACTCAAAGTCCAGTTTTAGATCAAGTGCACTAGCATGGCAATTACGAAGCCATAGCCATTTCAAATATTGATCTTGGGAATTCATAGTCACTCTCTTACAGCCTGATACAGATCTTCTATTCACATCACTGGTGGCCTTGAATGCCAAGCGATATTAGCGAACACAGCGCCTTTTCGTAGTGATTGTCTGGTACGCTTTACTGTAAATACGTTTCTCCTGAGTTTTGCAAGTCCATTAACTCTTGAGTATCAGAGTTAAATAGACCTATTCAAATAATATAACCTAGAAAGGAAAGCACCTTTCTTTAACCCCCCATTTTTTATTTTTAGTTCATACTAACCTTCTCTTCGCTTGGGTCACTAGGTGGCACCACTCTTGCCTTCATATGACGGGGCTGGTAATTTGGGAGGAAAAGACAATCTCCCAGGGCCAAAAAAAGCACATCATCACAAGTAAACCGAACTGTGATTTATCAGGGCTGCCAGACGCATCCCAGACATTCAAAAAGAAAGACAGTTCCAGTGCAGGAACTGCCAAACGTCAGAAAACCAAGACAGAGACCTATAAAGGAAATGCAAACAGTACTGCGAAAAGACCTAGTCCAACTTTCTTAATTATCCACTCAACTGGTGAAAATGTAGTTGGGAAACTCTCACCATTTAGATTCCAAAAGGAATTAGAAAGTAGAGCAGGATCTCCAAAGTCTCTAAAAAGACTGAGGTCTGGAGACATTCTCATTGAGACTCCTAACACTAAACATTCAGAGTGACTTTAAACATTAAACTCTTTGCCGGAGTCACAGTGACACCCCACAGATCATGACCACCTCTGAAGGAGTAATCTCAGACTGAGATTTACTAAATGTGTCTGAAGAGGAGATACCAGAACTTAAAGAACAAGGAGTTATTCAAGTAAAGAGAATCTCCATCAGAAAAGATGGTAATCTGACCTCGACGCGTAATCTGATCTTGTCGTTTAACACACCACATCATCCAACATCCATTAAGGCTGGATATGTGGCATGCAATGTCAGACCATTTATTCCAAACTTGCTCAGGTGTTTCCAATGTCAGAAATATGGACATTCCCAGACAGCTTGCTGGGGAACCCCTGCTCGTGCAAAATGCGGGTCAATAGAACAGGACTGCGAAGCCTGTACTGTCGCTCAACCAATATGCCCAAATTGTAAAAAAAAACCACCCTGCCTATGCTAGAACATGTGAACGCTGGAAAAGCGAAAAACATATTCAGAAATATAAAGCAAACCATAATGTTTTCTATCAAGAAACAAAGCAAATCATCTCACCTCCAACCAACCCAAACAGCCCCACATATGTCCGAGTAACCAAAAAATACCAGACAACAGCAATGCATACTGAATTGTCAGTATTGCCAAGAGTCTTTCTCAAATTACCTCAAAACTCTGTACAGTGCAACTCAAACTCGAGCAGTCAATACACCAATATGTATTCCCCATGAAAAACTTCACTCCCCAAACCAAGAATGCAGAGAAAAACAAATCAAAACTCCCAGACATCAAGAGGAAATGGATATTAGTGAAAAATCTGCAGATGATGATGTCATAGAAATTTTTGTCGAAGAAGACATGGACACAGGAAAGCCTTTCTTTCTAAAAAAAGATAAAAACAAGAATGAAAAACAGAACTTCAACACCACGAAAACGTTCTGAAAGCCCAACAAAAAACTAATAATGAAAACAATAATTCAGTGAAATTGTCGTAGTTTCCATGCCAATATTGATGAAGTGTACGATCTCACCTTTAAATACACACCAATATGTCTTCTTAAATACACTCTGCCTTCAAGAGACATATTTAAAACCTCAAGATACACCAAAACTGTCTTGGTATAATATCTTTAGAAAAGGGCCACAAGTGCCAAGCGATAGGGTCCAAGCAATTTTTTACATTGATTTCGCTTTGTTTAATTTCTAGTGCTTTTATTATTATCAGTAAGTTTATTATTACACTTTATTATTACAGTGGTTCTGTACTTGACAGAATTTAAGTGAGAACCCAGAAAGGGAAACCACCTTTCTTTTCTTTGTATATATTTATTAGCTTTCTCACTAACCAACTAACTTTGCCAGCTGCTTGGTCACTAGGTGGCACTGCTCCTGCCTCTCCATGGCGGGGCTGGTAACTTGGGGGAAAAGTAATCCTCCGAGGCAAAAAGGAGCAACCATGGATATAAATGAGTATCCACCTCTAGAAGCTTTAAACTCAAGGCCAGACACATCAACTGATAATGACATGAACCAACCGAAAAGACTTCGGAGGGTAGAACAGTGCCATGACTTATCAAACTTTTTGGTGATACACTCACTATCCACACAGCCTGTAGGCAAATTTTCACCATTTCTAATTCAGCGATACTTAGAATCCATTTCTGGATTACCAAAAATGGTGAAATGACTGGAATCAGGAGACCTCCTGATCGAAACATCTTCCTCCAAACATTCGGAATGGCTGCTAAAAACAAAGACGTTTGGCGGGCTGCCAGTATCTGTCACTCCCCCACAACACCTTAAATTCATCTAAAGGTGTTATCACAGAGTGGGACCCACTTACAGTCACTGAGGAAGAACTAGTTCAAATGCTTAGTAGTCAAAAAGTGATCAGTGCCAAACGAATTATGACAAAGAAAGATGGAAATCTCATTCCTACTAGATCCATCGTCTTAACATTTAGCACTCCACAATTGCCATCCACAGTAAAAGCTGGCTATTTAAATTTCTGAATTCGCCCTTACATCCCAAACCTGATTTGTTGCTTTAAGTGCCAGAAATATGGGCACTCTCAGCAGGTATGCAGAGGGGATGCCAGAAATATGGCATCCCCTCTGATCCAATTTGTGGATCAAAAGACCATACACAAACAGATTGTTCAGCCTCAACTCCCACTTGCCCCAACTGCAAAGGAAGCCACCCTGCTTTTTCCAAATCGTATGAAATGTGGAAAACTGGAAAGAAAATCCAAAAATACAAAATTGAACATAAAGTAACATTTCCTGAGGCACACAGACAGATTATGTTGACCATGCCTAGTTGATCATATGCGATTCACACCCGGAGCTCTTCGTCAACTGTAGTTCAAACATATGTGTCGTTATTTGTTGTTATTTGGTTTTTAGGAGCATTAGCAACTAAGGCCATATTGCTTCGGCATATGCGGTGGTCATTCCCTGACCTTTCCACATCCTCTGTATTTGGTGGTGACGGGCTTGAACCCCGGTCTAATCAAGAAGCGTGTGCTACACACTGCTGCTCCTTCCCACCTGGCTACGGAGGCACCTACATATGTGTCAATTCTGTTCAGCGCTTCTCTTGTTAACTGGGTTAAAGCAACCCTATCAACATCTGGAAAAGACACTCCTAAAACTAAAACCAGTGAAGCCACTAACACTCCAATCCGTATTCAAACTGATACTCCCACGGTCTTGAGTGACAGAGGAAAAGTGAAAATTACTAAAGCCTCTAAGAAAACCGAAGCACCCACTAAGTATGGAAGTAGATGAACACCAGGGTTATGAGGAACCCAACATGGAACTTCATGCCAATGACCCAATGGATTCTGGATGCCCCACATTTCAAAAAAAGACCGGAAGAAATGCCCCGTACAAAAAAAACAGTCAGATGAATCTTCCCCAACTAATCTCAAATAATGCAAAACATCGTACAATGGAACTGCAGAGGACTAAGAAGCCATTCAGATGACTTGAAGGATTTACTCATGCAATTTAATCCCATGTGCGTATGCCTACAGGAAACATTCCTGTCACCACAAAGCTTGCCAAAATTTTCAATTTATGTCATGTACAGATGAGAGAATATCAGAATCTCCTGCATGCTATTCTGAGAGAATATCAGAATCTCCTATTAATTCCAATACCCCATCGAGGTTTATCCAGTTACAAACCTCCCTAGAAGCTGTGGCAGCTCGTATTGAAGTTGCCAATTCAGTTACCCTTGTTTCTATTTACATTCCACCATCTCTGCCGTTTTCTCGTTCAGAACTGTACAATCTACTCACACAACTTGCCTTTTCGATGATCCCCACAATGAATGGTGATCATTAAGATCACCATTCATTGTGGGGATCTATTACAATGGACGCAAGAGGGAAATTGATTGAGGTGTTTTTGAATAACAGTGATCTAAATTTACTAAACTCTGCATCTCCCACATACATCCACCTATCTGCAGGATCCACTTCTGTAATTGACCTGTCAATTTACTTACCATCAATTTTTCCAATCATGACGTCATGATTGGAAAAATCCACTGCAGGATGAAGGCCTCTCCACCAACTTTCCAGTTCCTTCTGTTTTGAGCACTGGCCATCCATTTACTACCCACAAACTCATAAATTTCATCTATCCATCTCCGCCTTTGTCTTCCAGGTTTTCTTCTAGCTCCTCTTGGATACCATTCTGTTATTTTCTTAGTCCATCTGTCATCATGTCTTCGAGCTATGTGTCCTGCTCAAGACCATTTTAGTTCATTAGTTTTGATAAGAATATCCTTTACTTGAGTTTGCTGCCTAATCCATGTGTTTCTCTTCTTATCTAACAGTCTGATTCCCAATATAATTCGTTCCATCCTTCGCTGTGTAGTTCTCAGCTTCTCTTCCATTCTTTTGGTGAGTGCCCAAGTTTCACTTCCATAAGTCAAGGTGGGGAGTATACATTGATTCATTATTTTACGTTTCAGACAAATCGGAATATTGCTCTTCAGTATGTGACTATATTTCCTGAATGCTATCTATCCAAAATTTATTCTTCTCTTGACTTCCAGCCATTTATCATTATTACAGCTAATAACTTGTCCCAGATAAGTATATGACTCCACCTTTTCAATTACTGCTCCTTCAATCATTATTTCCCTTTCTGTGGCATACTTGTTCATCATTACTTTTGTTTTAGCCATATTCATCTTTAGTCCAAAATCCTTACTAACTGTGCATAACTGATTAAGATTTTCCTCAAATTCTTTGGGATCGTGGCTTATGACCACAATGTCATCTGCAAATCGTAAATGGTTTAGGTACTCTCCATTCACATTGACTCCTTTCTGCGACCAGTCTAATCTTCTGAAAGCTTCCTCAAGGGCAGCAGTAAACAGCTTCGGAGTTATTGTGTCTCCTTGTCAAACTCCTTTCTCAATTTTAAATTTCCTACTGTCTTTGTCTAGTCTAATGAAGGGGGTAGCACTGTCATATATTTTCTTCAAAATCATAATATATGGGGTATCTATGCCTTGTCTTTGCAGTGCCCGAAACATTGCCTTATGCTGTATGGAGTCAAATGCCTTTTCATAATCCACAAATGCCAGGCATAATGGTGTTTTATATTCATTTGCTTTCTCCATTAGCTGTGATATTACGTGAAGGTGATTCATCGTTGAGAATCCTGACCTAATGCCAGCTTGCTCTTTCGGTTGATTCTCATCAAGTATTGTTTCTAATCTCTTAGTAATGACCCTTGTGAACAATTTTAGATGTGGGATAACAAGCTAATTGGTCTATAATTTCCAATTTCTCATTTATCTCCTTTCTTATGCAGCAAAACTATGATTGCATTATTCCACTGCTTAGGTGTCACACCTTTTCTAATGCACTTTGTGAAGAGCCTTGCCAGTTTTTGTGTTATGTCTCTTCCTCCCAATTTTAACAACTCTACAGTAACTTCATCTTCCCCCGGGGCTTTCTGATTCTTCATTTTCTTCAATGCATGTTCTACCTCATCAGGAAGAATATCGGGTATGTCGTATGTGTTGCTACTTTGCAATCCATGTTTCCCACTGCTGGTATCATTCCCTTGCTCCTTGTATAATTCTCTATAGTAGTCTTCTGCTATTTGAATTATGCCTTCTCTGCTGTTTATAAGTACACCATCGCTATTCTTCAGTTTCAGTATCATTTGTCTTTCTGTATTACTGCTCATGGCTGCTAATTTTAATCCTTTGTTTTCCCTTAATGCTTGTTTTACTTTTCTTGTGTTAAATCTTCTTATGTCCTCTCTGAGACTCTTTCTAATGGCTTTGCATAACTCAGTATACTCAATTTTCTCCCTCTCAGTGTTTTTCTTGCTTTTCATTTGTCGTCTTCGGTTCATCATGACAAGTGTTTCTTGACTAATTTTTTCTTCTTTGGATTTCTTTTTTCTTATAGGTTTTTTGGGCTTTATAACTTTCAGAAAGTTGTAATATTCCTCGTCGATATCTTGGTCCTGAGCAGTCTGCAGAAGCTCAAACTTGTTCTTATGTTCCAGTACATACTGCTTTTTCTCCTCTTCTGTTATCTCAAAGACCTTTGTATTATTTACTCGAGTCAGTTTTTTCCTTTCCTTTCCTACATCTATATCAAGTGTACATCTTACCATTCTGTGATCACTTCCAACATTTACCTTATTCAGGACGGTTACATCATTCACAATATATCTTCTGTTAGTGAGGATGAAGTCGATTTCATTAGTAGTTAATCCATTTGGACTCTTCCATGTCCACTTTCTGTTCACCCTTTTCTTGAAAAAAGTGTTCATTACTGACATTCCTTGAGATTCTGCAAATTCCACAAGTCTTTCATTTCTTATACCAATTCTAAAATTTCCTATAGTTCCCCTTTCTGCGCTGTTTTGTCTTTTTCCAACCTTAGCATTGTAGTCCTCCAAAATAATAGTGTAGTGAGTTTTCTGCTCATCTAGAAGACTCTCAATTTCGGTGTACATTTCTTCAACCTCTTCGTCATCATAGCTCAATGTTGGTGCATAAATCAGTATAATCTTTAGCTTATACCTCTTAGAAATCTTGAGTATTAATTTTGACACCCTTGGTGATGTACTTTTGAATTCCAAAATGTTGTTTTTAAAGTCTTTATGGACCAGAAACCCAACTCCACCTTCACTCCTTTCACTGTTTCCATTGGTGTACAGCAGATTTCCACTTGATAAACTTATAAGTGATTCATTTCTTCTTCTTGTTTCAGCCAAACTAATGATATTCCAATTCACATTTTCTAATTCCTTTTCCAGCTCTAATATCCTGTCTTCTCCGATAAGTGATCTTACGTTATAACAGGCCAAGTTCAGTTTCCGTGCATGGCAGCCTGGTCGTACCCATAGATTCTTAGCAACCTCTGCTTCCACTCTGATCCTCTCGCTGCCGTAAGAGGGAGAGTGAAAGCTGCTGGGGACTGAGGGGCCTTTATTTTGTCGTGCTGTCATATGCTGGAGGGTTTGGTCTTTTCCTCTTCACGCTGACCAGACGTCTTGAAGAGAACCACTCTACACGTTCGTTGCCACCTAAGTTGCGTAACAGGGCTTACCATCGAGAAGGTGTGCACGAGTGGATTTTAGGGAAGCAGGCCAATTGGACTTCTCCTAAATCTTCTGTAATAGAGAAATATTGGATCCATCAGTGTTTTAGGCTGATAGCACACAGGATACCTGTTCCCCTCTAAGCCTCATGACATGGTCGGTGTTAACCGATCCCTTTAATAGCGATCATTTTCCGATTATATCTAGATAGACTTTATGTTCAAAAACAACCCATCAATGATGTAACTGTACATAGCCAATCAGATTCCGACAGCATCTGATGGATCTATTCCAAAATCCAAGGGACATCGCATTCACTGGAATCTCTGGTGGAATTCTTCATGCCAAAAAGGAGAATAACCATGCGTGGAGTAATTTCCGAAAGTATCCTACCACAACTAACTTAATCACTCATAAGAGCTCAAAAGGTGATATAGTTGTACATGTTGGCACTAATGATATTAAGAGTAGGAGACAGGCAGAATCACTTAAAAAGTACAGGTCATTGATGAAAAAAATGCCGTGAATTAGGGTTGATTTTCAAAGTGATTGCAATTTTGCCCAGACACGATAGGAGGGAGTATATGATGAGAACTTTGTTGATCAATTCGGCCCTTGAAAGATTTTGCAAGGCTCAAGGGGTAGAATTTTTTTCAACCTGTTCTGTACTTGTTAACAGGAGAGTCTGCTTCTACAGGGATGGGATACACTTAAATAGAAAGGGTGCAAGAATATTTGCTGATGCTATCGATGCAGTGTTAGGTTGGTCGAAAAACTGCTAGCTTTGTGTGATACAAGGACAAATAGATTAACAGTAGTCACTGGCAGAGGTGAAAGTTATTCTTGCACTGCTTCTATTGGAATGAGCAACAGCCTAGAAAACAAGATGCAGGTTATTACAGAGACTGCTGGGAGTCATTGCGGTACAAGTAAACACATGGGTTGCGTTAGGGTAGCTAAGAATAGGAACAGGTGAATGTATGCTTGCATGTACACCAATGCTAGGAGTGTGGTGAATAAATTTGATGAATTTGAGGTATTGCTCAAAACATCAAAGGCAGATATTGTTGGGATATCAGAGATGTGGTGTCACACAGATATAAGGAATGCAGAACTGGATTTGGGGTTCGAGCCCGTGACCACCAAAAACGGAGGATGCGGAAAGGTCAGGGAATGACCACTGCATGTCCCCGGAGCAATATGGCCTTAGTTGCTAATGCTCCTAAAAACCAAATAACAAACAAACAGAACTGAAATTTGGGGAGTACAATGCATACAGAAAGGGTAGGAAGGGAGGAGGAGTTATACTATTAGTTGAGAAACACATACAATTCAAGGAAGTGAAGCCAGTCCACATTGCTGAAAGTGCAGTGCCAAGTTAGTTTGGTGTGACATAAGCATTGGGAGATTAAAATCGAGAGTAGGAATGTGCTATAGCCTAATGACTCTGATGAGTATAATGAGAAACTGTACAAGGAAATGGAGTGGGCCAGTAAATCAGAGAGTCTTATAATGAGGGTTTTAATTTCCCAGATATTAACTGGAATTTGTGGGTTGGTTACTCACACACTGGCAAGGCTTTTGTGGATTTATTGGTTAATTGCTTTCTACATCAGCATGTTTCAGAGGCAAATAGACGGAGTAATACTCTTGATCTGATTATCAGTTCATCCTTTACTTGCGGATTCTTAATGCGGATGCATTAAGAATCCGCAAGTACAGGAACCACTAAGTGGTAGTGATCACAGTGTGCTGAAGTGGGATTTACTCAAAGAGGTAACTACCATTAGGGGTAAAGGGAAGGTTTATTGCTTTCGTAAAGGCGACTACGATGGTCTTAGACAGTATTTAAATTCTATACAGTGGGACCAAATGATGATGTTACGAAGAGCAAACTCAAAATGGGAAGAATTCAAAGAACTTATCTTGGAAGCTACTAGGCTTTACATACCAACTAAGAAATATTCTTCAAAGTTTAGGCCTAAATGTTTATCAGATGAACTAATGAGACATATGGCAGAGTAGAAATTTGCCTGGCATACATATAATTTAATGGGTGACATGAAAGCCTATGATAGATATAAGCTGGTCTGTAACCAATCACAAAGGAAATTAGGCAGGCAAAGGCAGATTATGAGAAATTCTTGGCAAAGGATGCAAATAAAAACAGAAAAGAGTCCTTTACCTATGTAAACTTTAGAAGGAAAGGGATGAATCAGATTGGTCCACAGGATATTGATGGTTCAACAGTTGAAGATCCTGCTCATGTGGATAACAAACTAAACGAGTATTTTGCATCTACATTCACACATGAGGAGTTATTCAGGAAGGGGAATGCCAGAGGTGAAGTAAACTCTGGCAGTGAGCTGGATGATTTTGTAATAACTGAGAGGAAAGTGGAGGAGAAATTGTTGAGGATAAACCTAAAAAAGGCACCCGGGGTAGATGGGATCTATCCAGTTATATTAAAGGAGGCAGCAAAGGAAGTAAGCAAACCCTTAGCTATAATTATGAGAGCTTCCTTGGACTCAGGGGAGTACCCATGGACTGGAGATGTGCAAATGTGACGACAATTCACAAAGGAGGATCAAAGGCTGACACAAGTAATTATAGACCTGTGAGTTTAGCTTCTGTTCCAGGAAAATTAATGGAGACACTGGTTAAAGAAGCACTGCAGGATCATCTAGACAAGATTTCAGTTATAGCTCGGACACAGCATGGTTCTGTTAAGGGAAAGTCTTGCCTGACCGATTTGATTGGATACTATGATGCAGTCACAAAAGAGCTGGATGCAGGGAATAACTCTGATATTATATACTTGGATCTTAGAAAGGCTTTTGATACTGTTGCACATGGAATACTGCTGCACAAATTGGAGCAGTGTGGCATTGGAGGCAAATTGCTACTATGGATAAAGGGATGGTTGAGAGGGAGAAGACAGAGTGGTAATCAATGGACAATGCTCATTGTGGACTAATGTTATACAGTAACCCCAGAGCAATGTATCAACTCTGTGGTACTACACTGACAGTGGTAGAGAATGAAAAAGACCTGGGGGTAATTGTGCAGGCAAATATGAAGTTTTCTGAGTAGTGCAGATGGGCTGCAAGTGTAGCTCATCCTGTCTTGTCAATGATATACAGAAATTTTTCTAGCAGCGATAAGGAAGTGATTATTCCCTTGTATAAGGCAATGGTCAGGCCAAACCTTGAGTACTGTATGCAGATCTGGGGGCCTCATTTCAAGAAGGATGTAGAGCTGCTGGAACGAATACGGATAAGGGCAACAAGATTAGTGAATGGAACAAAGGGTTGCTCTTACGAAGAAGCTTAAGTTTTGCAAATTAAAGTGTCTAGAGACTAGGCACAGGCAAGATGATCTGATAGAGGTGTATAAAGTCTTGAGTGGTTTGAGTATGCTCAATGCCGATGGGATTCTTCCTCTTGCTCAGAGTAATCACCTGAAAGGGCCTAAATTCAAATTCAAAAGACAGATGTAGGATAGATGAGTGGAAATTTGCTTTTAGCCAGTGGGTAGTTGGTTGGTGGAACAGACTTCGATCCCTTGTTTTGGAAGTTGATAACTTAAATAAATTTATGGCTCAGCTTTACAGGTATTTCGAACAAACGGAGGGGTGAAATGGGAGTGTTTTTTTTTATGCTGATGCTGCATAAACTTGCTTTCTTGCATCATATGCCTCTAGTAATGCTTAGAGGTTTACAGCTAAAGCAAGGCAAATTAGATGGATAGCAAAACGTGATTCGTGGATTGCCTTTGCTGAAACCATCACCAAAGACACAAACACCTGGCTCATCCGGAGAAAGACACAGGCACTAAATGGCAAATTTGCTCAGCTGCCCTCTCCAATACTTAATTGGAAAGGGAAAGACGTGTCTACTCCAGAAGAAGTTGCTAATGCACTAGCAGAATTGTTTTATCTAATCTCCGCTTCTACTTCCTATGCATCCACCTTCAAAACATCAAAGTAGCTGCAGAACGGCACAAAATCAACTTCTTCACATGCCGCTCTTTCCCATACAACCAACCTTTTATTTTAACAGAACTCAAAAAGAATCATTAAATAGATCATCCAATAGTGCCATGGTTCCAGATGGTATTCATTACATTATGCTGATGCATTTACCTGAAAAGGACTTGCTTTGTTGATCTTCTACAATAGAATTTTCTATGAAAATGCTTATCCTTCTTCCTGGCACCATTCTTTTATTATTACCATACCAAAACCAGGAAAAGATCCTTTGCTACTTCAAAATTATAGACACATATCTCTCATGAGCTGCTTGGGTAAAATTTTCGAAAGGATGGTTCATAGTAGGCTCGCCTACATCTTGGAGTCACAGAATCTCCTTCCAGATCAATAGTATGGCTTTCGAAAAAAATAGATCAACCCTAGATGTTCTCATCAAGGCCGAATCTCATATCCACAATGCCTTTGTCATGAAACCACAACTAGTTATGGTCAACTTAGATCTTGAAAAGGCATTTGATGCTACCTGGCATCATGCTATTCTTGTTGATCTTTACCGTCTGGGATTTAGGGGCCATTTGCCTGAAATAATTAAAAATTTCTGCAATTGTGCACTTTTCAGGTCCCGTATAAAAGCATACTCTCTGCATCTCACATTCAGGAAGGAGTCCAGTGGGGATCGATACTTAGTTCAACAATTTTTGCAGTTAGAGTTAGTACCATGACACTTGATATCCAGGCGCCTTTGTAACCAGGTGGGCAGGAGCTGCAGTGCGTAGCACACGCTTATTTATTAGACTGGAGTTTGAGCCCGTGCCCACCAAGTATGGAGGATGCGGAAAGGTCAGGGAATGACCACCGCATATCCCCAGAGCAATATGGCCCTAGTTGCTAATGCTCCTAAAAACCAAAGAACAACAACAACTTGATATCCGAAAAACTGTCGAAACTTATATGCATGCAGATGATCTTACCATTTCCTGTCAGAGTCAAAGTATCAATACCATTGAATGCCAACTTGCCATAACAAAAATTGAATTGTTGCTTTTAAGGAATGGTTATCGACTATCAGGAAAGAAATATGCAGTCAGTCCTCGTATAACACGTGTTTACAGTATACGTATTCGATCATACACGATTTATAAATAGGGGAACGTTATCTTATATAACACGAACCGAATTCGCTTATGCACGATTCGCCTTTGTGTTTACAAGAAATGGCAGTCGAATGCAGAATCACCCCAACTGAACGCAACACGATAGGAATGAAGAGAAGATTCTGAAAATGTATTTATGTTTTTTATATCAGTGAAGTGGAAACACATTTCACCATAATAACGTAAAAACCAACACAATTCCAGCTATCGGTATAATCATAAATGCAATTAGATCGAGTTTACTACCAGTTTATAACAGATTCCACTAGCAGAAATGCAACTGGAAATTGTTTTTATTGTTTTATGGTAGTGTAACCCCTAGAAATGTGCTTTAGTAAAATGTGAGGTGTTAATCTCTGCCTTTACGGTGTTGTTTATTCAGTTGCTACCCTCGCGCAGCTTTGTAGCAACTGAATAAAGCAACTTTGTAGCAACTTGTGTAATCAAGCGTGCCTCCTCGTTTTGTAATTTTACTTTATTCCCTAAAAATGAGTAAAATACTTAAAAGGTGTGAAAAGGAAGCATCCTTGTGAAGACACTGCAGATTCAGAGAGAAAAAGAAAAGCAATATCGATAAACAGAGATGTACTGCGTCAAAAATTCTTACCCGGGAAAATTTGTAGTGGCCTCATACTATGGTTTATGGCCAAAATCACACCGGCCTCCGGCCCACCAGGGTTTACCCATTAAGGCTTATGGCCAGTCCGCCTTTGTCGATAAAGAAAAAATATGAATTTGTGAAACGCTTTGAGCGAAATGAATGACCATGTGATATTGCACGTGCTAATGAGGCAACGCCGAGAATTACAAAGAATGCAGAGAAATAAAAACAACTTTCATAGCAGGAACAACTCAAAGTGTAATTAAAATCCATTAGATGAAGACACAAAGAATTGGAAGAGATGAAACGGCTGTCATCTGTTTCGATAGAAAATCAAACAAAAAACAAGTTTGCTTACGATAGGAGCAAAAGCATTAGCAATATTTTAATACGTAATAGTCGTAATAAAATACATAAATATTTTATTACGATTATTTATTGTATTTGGTAATGTTTTGGTTACAAATGTGTTTTCAATCTTGGGTGGTTGGCACCTAACCCTAATTTTCCCATAGGGCCTGTTGTTTATATTGCACGATTTTGCATTGGTTTCTAGGAACGCAACTATCATGCTATACGAGGACTGACTGAACTGCCATTCAATTTTGCATGCGTTTGGCTCTCCATCCTGATCCTGAATTACATATCAACAGTATTCCTATCCCACTTGCTACTAACATCAGATTTCTTGGTCTGATATTAGACAGCAAGCTTAATTTCCAAGCTCACATTACTCAATTGCTGACCGGGCTAGCCAGGTGGGTAAAGTGCCTGTCTGGCAACCCAAAGGTCGTGGGTTTGAATCCTGCCTGGGGCTTGGATCAGAGTAAAATGCAAAAACTTTGGGACGTGCATTATGGCCACAGAAGCCGATGCGCCGACAACTAACAAAAAAAAAAAAAAAAAAAAACTTTAGATAAACATCTCTATTAAGAGATGTTTATCTAAAGCATATGAACATACTTCGATCAATCTCCTCCATGGCTTGGGTAGCTGATTGATATACTTTACTTCATCTTTACAGAACTTTAATCTGTTCACGCTTAGATTATGGCTGTCTGCTATATAACTCCGCTAGAAGCACTACTTTATGTCTAAATATCATTCAACACAGTGCTCTGGGGACTGCATTGGGCGCTTTCAGGACTTCTCCAATCCAAAGTGTTTATATTGAATCGTCCATTACATTTTTGTAGGAAAACATTGTTGCTCCAATACGCTGCTAAAATCCAGAGTATACCTTCTCGCCCCAGTTTGGAGTATCTTTATAATACTCGGTGGAATTTGTTCTATCAGAGCAAACCAAATGAAAATAGGCCTGCTTCAATAAGAATTAAAGAGCTTCTTCAGAATTGGAATATTGATTTAAGTGATATCTTTCAGGACACAATTGTTCCTGTTTCACCTTGGACATACATTTCTACATCTTACAATGTACATTTTCTTCAGTGGGGGAAAAATGTCATACCGCCTTGCAATATCAGGCAGTTGCACTCATCTGGCACTACTCTGAACTCCTGTGCCTGTAAAATCTATGTTGGCGGGTCGAAAACTGCAAGTACAGTAGGTGCTGCTGCAGTTTTTCCTTCATTTATTGACACAGCCTCATTACCTGCAGTATCTACAGCCTGCAGTGCTGAATTATATGCTGTCAAGTTAATACTTCATAAAATTATTGAGCTATCCATCTCACCTGCTGTAATTTACACAGACTCCCTCAGTGCTGTGTCTGTCATAAGGAAGAATTTCTCATCTTCCCATTCAGTCTTGAAATACATTCATTCCCAGTTAATCTCTTGCAACGTGTCCAATCTGTCAATCAGTTTTTGCTGGATACCTGGTCATTTTGGTATTCCAGGAAATGAAAGTACTGACTTTGCCGCTAAACATCCTCAACCTTCTTTCTCTCTCACAACACCCTCAGGTTCCTTACAGCGACTATAAGGCTATCATTCACAAAGCATGCTATGGCAACTGGTCACAGATCTGGAAAAGTAACACCAACAATAAACTTTACCAGATAAAGCAAGATCCAAAGCTGTGGCCCTTTAGCTTCCGACCAAACAGAAGAGAGGAAGTGGTATTGGCCCAACTCAGAATTGGACACACTTATCGTACACATCTCTTCCTGCTATTGGGAGAAAATGCACCTCAGTGTTCATCCTGTGTGATGCAACTTATGATCTGTCATTTTCTGGTTGATTGTCTCTTACATTCAACCATCCTCTCTAACACTTTCAAATCCCTCTCCACATTGAACATCTCTCATGATTTATCTCACTTCTTAGGAAATAAAGCAAACATAGAAGAACTTTAAATGTTCCTGAAACATTGACTTGTACAGGAGCATATAATTTAACATCTATAACTATATGTTGCCAAATTGTAACAGGAACAGACACAATTTGACCTCAGTAGCCCTTGTGTCGTTAAGCTCTATACCAACAACAATTTTAGAAAAGACAGGACCCACCAAAATATTGCACATGGTGGTGTAGCTGTTTTAGTGAACCCGCATGTTCCTACTAAGCAGGTCTTACTGAATTCTTCAGTTGAGGCAGTAGCCGTCCGTATAGCTGCTGACATCCATATTACAATTTGCTCCTTGTACATTCCACCTAGTTATAGCTTTCAACAAAATGATTTTGATAATCTCATAGCTGAACTCCCCTCATCTTTCCTTATTCTGGCAGATTTAAATGGGCACCACACGCTGTGGGGAATTTAACATCTATAACTTTTCCTCTTCGATCAACACCATTGATTGAAGAGGAAAAGTAATTGAAAAATGTTTAGATGATAACAAACTTCTCCTCCTAAACAAATACTGCAATTGACTTGTTTATCTGTACAGCAGCCCTGTATCCTATCCTAAAATGGACAATAAACAATGATCCACTGCACAGTGATCATTTTCCCATACAGATTGAATTACAAAACAAGCTCTGTTATCATCCTACTAAAATTCCGCAGTGGCTCGCAGATAAAGCAGATTGGCAGACATATAAAAAACTAGATAAATTTGACACAGAAATAATCCAAGAATCCCCAACTGATGAAGCCGTTGAACCTGTCACAAAAATAATATTACATGCAGCAGAAAAAAACCATACCAAAATCTTCTTCAAAATTTCCGATACACCCAAAAATCTGGTGGAGTGACAAATGCTATGCAGCTAAAAACGAGCAAAGTAAAGCCTTGAATATATTTCACCACAGTCCAACAACAGCTAATCTTATCCATTTTAAATGTGCCAGAGAAACAGCAAGGTATGTTAGACGCTGTAATAAAAAGTCAGCTTGGATAAGTTTTACTTCGACCATCAATCAAGAAATTCCTGCACATAAAATTTGGAAAATAATAAAAAAAAATGAGTGGTAAATATCAGATAGCTCCGGTGCCTATCATGGAATGGAGGGGACAGAACATTTCTGAGCCTGCTCAAATTGCCAATATCTTAGGGGAAACTTTTGCCAAACAACAGAAAGTTGGTGAGCTTTCTGTTGCTCACCAACAGAAAGCAACTTTCTGTTGGTGAGCAACAGAATGATATAAGAACTAAGTTCTGAATCATTACAGTTACTCCTTGATCTGTTCAATAGATATTACCTAGAAGATACATTCCCTAAAATATGGCTTCATGCTACAGTTCTTGCATTCCTTAAACCAGGTAGAGATCTAAATAACACCACTTGCTATAAACCCATTGCCTTGACCAGTTGGCTCTGCAAAATTCTTGAAAAGATGTAAACTGTCGACTGATATGGTACCTACATACATGCTGCACAATTTGGTATCCGACAAAACAGATCAACACTAGATTCTAGTGTGACCTGAGAACTCCATCCAAAATGCATTCAGTACTCAAGCATTAGTAGAGGCATACGATGCAAGAAAGCAAGCTTATTCAGCATCAGCCCAAAAAAAAAAAAAAAAAAAAAACCCTCTCCCATTTCACCCCTCCGTTCGTTCGAAATACCTGTCCAGTTGAGCTTTAAATTTGTTTAGGCTATCAACTTCAACAACAAGTGATGGAAGTCGGTTCCACCAACCAACCACCCGCTGGCCAAAGGCAAATTTCCGCACATCTATCCGACATCCGTCCTTCCTCAATTTGAATTTATGCCCTCTGAGGTGATTATTCTGAGAAAGATGAAGAATCCCATTGGCATTGAGCATGCTCAAACCATTCAAGGCCTTATACACCTCTATCAGATCACCTCGCCGGTACCTAGTCTCCAGACTCTGTAATTTGCAAAACTTAAGCCTTTCTTCGTAAGAGCAACCCTTTGTTCCATTTACTAATCTTGTTGCCCTTCTCTGTACCCGTTCCAGCAGCTCTACATCCTTCTTGAAATGAGGCCTCCAGACCTGTATACAGTACTCAAGATGTGGCCTAACCATTGCCTTATACAAGGGAATAATCACCTCCTTATCCCTGCTAGAAAAATTCCTGTATATCATTGACAAGACACCATGAGCTACTCTTGCAGCTCGTCTGCACTGCTCAGAGAACTTCATATCTCCCTGCACAATTCCTTAGCGCATTTTGGATGGAGTCGTCTCAAAGAACGTCTGGGGGAGCACACAAGGGCAATAAGAAATGCAGATTATGGCAAGTTCGCCGTGGCTGAACATTTTTGGGAGAAGCAACACGAGATCTCCCCGGATGAAGCTATCATCACTGATTGGGCACATAGGTTCTGGGACCACAAGTGGCTCGAGAATTTGCAGATTAATTCAACAGAGAACATTAATAGAGACAAAGGTTTGCGGATTCATCCCCTCTTTGAGACTACAATCCTCAGAAGGGATGAACAATTTCGTATGACGCACTCCCGAGCTGCTTCCAGTCCCAGTACATAGGAGAATAGAACACGTGGCGATAAACACGTGATTTAGACCATAAACCTGCTGGTACTTAAGATGCACCGCAGTACAAGGAAGCTACCGCTGAGGAAGAAAGCAGGAGTCTTCGAAAGCTACGGTCGGTTTTATCGCTTTTAACCCGGTATTTTAATGTATTTTATTCGATATATATATATATTATGTATTTTATCGTTTTTAGTTGTCAAGTTTATTTTAAATGTATAGTAGTAAACACATAGTTTTCAAAATTCCAGTTTCCATGTTTTATTTTATTATTGGTTGGTGAGAAAAATTTAAAATCGCAATATGAATTTATCCAACCCTAGAGGCCTGTTTGAAGATGCATTCCTTAGATCGGAACATCATGTCATGGTATGCTTTGATATCAGTAAGGCTTTCGATTCACGTGGAAGTATGGAATACTCTGCGAATTATATCAACATGGGGTCATCTCCCAATTTTCATAGAAAACTTCCTGTACAAACGCACTTTTCAGGTTAGATTCAAAACTTTGTTATCCCAAGTATTCTTGCAAGAAGGAGTCCTCCAAGGCTCTGTACTCAGTGCTACACTTTTTATAATTGCAATTAACACCATTGCTGAACAAATTTCAAACACGATTGATACAGCATTGTTTGTAGATGACTTTAACATTTCATGTCATGCCAAAAATATGAATACTGTTGAGAGACAATTACAAATGGCAATAAATAAGATCAGTTCATGGACACAAATTAATGGCTTTCAACTTCGCTCCCAAAAAACAATGTGCATCCATTTTTGCCGCCAACATAAACTTCACCCACATCCGGAACTACAACGGAATGGCCAATCAATATCAGTTCAACCCAGCATACGGTTCTTAGGAATCACATTAGACCATAAACGTACCTTTTTAGAGCATATTTAAAAACTGAGAACATCTTGTAGCAAAAGCTAAATATTTTCTGGGTTCTCAGCAACTAAGTGGGGAGCTGATCGAGTTATCTTGTTATGATTATACAGAGCTTTAATAAGATCAAACCTTGACTACAGAGCACCAGTGTATAGCTCTGCAAGACCTAGTGTCCTTCACTGACTTGACCCTATCCATCATAGTGCAATACACATTGCCATAGGAGCATATTGCATGTCTCCAATACATAGTCTATGTGCTGAAGCACATGAAGCCCCTCTTTCTATCAGAAGACAACAAGTTATATTACGCTATGCATATAAAAAATTTAAATCTATGCCTAAACACCAAAACTGGCAGATACTTTTCCCTCACCAGCATGACACGTTATACCGAAACCGCCTGTCTGTTAACCATCCATTAGGTATGTGAATAAACATACCTTTCAGAAGAACTTAATCTGTCTTTAAATAATGTTGCAAATACCCTTCCAATTTCCTGTGCTCCTTGGGACATTACTTCACCTTCATGCGATTTATCTCTTCATCAATGGAATAAATCTATATTACATAAAGAAAATTTCTTACAACTTTATCATGCAGTAGTGGCTCAGTTCCCCCACTTCGTTGTTGTGCATACAGATGGATCAAAGAATGAGGCCCACATTGGAATTGCTGCAGTTTTTCTGAACTTTACTTCGGCCTATGAATTGCCCTATGAGTTCAGTATATTTTCTGCTGAACTAATGGCAATTCAGATTGCACTGAAACATATCGAGTCCTCTGACATTGTAAATAGTATAATTTTTACAGATTCTTTAAGTGCACTTTGAGCCCTGAAAAACACCACGAATATCACCCACCCAGTCTTAAAGAAAATAACCTCCTCTTTGCATACTTTATCTGAACTTGGAAAAAGCCTACACCTTTGCTAGGTCCCTGGACATATGGGAATCCCAGGAAATGAATTAGCTGACAATGCTGCAAAATCGGCTGCTGTCTTACCACCCAATGACAACTGGAAAGTCCCACATCAAGACTATATATCAATAATCCATTCAAAATGCGTGCACGTACCATTGGCAATTATTAGGGAAAAATCAATATAACAATAAGCTCCGAAGTATTAAGCCAAATCTTGAGCTGTGGCTTTCAAGCTTCAGCTAAATTCAACAACAGGAGGTAACATTTCACTACAAATGTTACTTTTTTTAAGGTGATGCAATTTTTTTGTCTGCCACTTTATGATTACAATTTTGAAGATTTTGAAGCGTGTATGTGAACATTGGCTGTCTTTGGTTAATTTGTGTAACTAGACTTGTAGAACAGTGGCAAACTGACAGATCTATTTAAAGAAGTTTTTAAGTGGTGAGAAAAGCAATGTGGGGAGCACTTTTCAGAGTTACTTAAAAAGTAAAACAAGTGATCATTATCAAGTGCCACTGACTTATATCGAAATCCAGTTCATTGATCCAAAAGAAGTTTTGAAAGAAGACAAATTAATGAAGGCGCCTCCGTAGCCAGGTGGGAAGGAGCAGCAGTACATATCACACGCTTCTTGATTAGACCGGGGTTCGAGCCCGTCACCACCAAATACGGAGGATGCGGAAAGGTCAGGGAATGACCACCGCATATTCACGGAGCAATATGGCCTTAGTTGCTGATGCTCCTAAAATCCAAATAACAACAAATTAATGAACTCCCCAGAAAAAGAACATTTTTAATTTGGGTGAAAGCAATCCATGTTATTCACATTTATGCAGAAATTCATATTAAATCAATTTGTTTCTCTTGAATATTATGACTTTTATTAATTAATATTAATTAATAATTAACTTTTAATTGTTAACTTTTAACTAACTTTTATTAATTAATGAAAATCATGGCATTTGTATAATATAGTTTATTAACTAAATCAATTTGCTTGTTTCTTTGACATGCTGTGATATTTGAAATTCCAAATGAAAATGTTCAGTCTAGTCTAGCTCACATCTGTGTATCTCACAACATATATAGGGGTAATGACCTGACTGAGGTCATTACTCCTATATATGTTGAAGAATATTATGTGCAAATTTATTTTACCAATGGCTTTCAGATCATTCCTATCATTTTGGTAATTGATTAGCATACTAAATCATATTCTGCCATGGGTGATTCTGATTTAGTCATAGAATTTTTACTGGGATCTTGGATACTCTAAAGCACAAATTTCATTATTTGCTTGTGCATCATTTTCAGATTTTGAATTTTTTGTGAGAAAATTTCTGTTACTTCTTGGTGTACTAAGAAATGGATTAACATGTTTACTGCTTCCTGAATGCAAATATGTGGCTTTGGCTTTTAGTCCACTTGGAGGGAGACCACCCTACTTTCAGAACTTTTTCTTACAATTTGAAAGAAGAAAAACAGGATATTTACCAGAGACTGCTTAATCCAATAATAGCAAGAAGAAAGCTCAAAAATGTTTCTGCTCTTTCCAGTCCAGATTGACTCAGTCCCATGGTTTCAGTCCTAGTCAAAAAGGTTGTTAAAAAAGCCACCAGCAAAAGTGTGTTAAGCAGCAGATATTTTTTCAGCATCAGTTCTGAGAATCTACCAGATGTTATTTTGAAAGAATGTTTACCTCCTGCTTTCAAATGCACTCTAGCTTTTTGAAAGTCAGAAGATTGCAACTGTAAACTTGATCTGGACAGTTAACTATGGTAATTTTGGTAAGCTAATCAAGTATTACAATGAGCGTGACACTACTCACTATACCAACCTGGCACAATGAGTTGTGTCACAAATCCACTATACTACTACTATTAGAAAAAAACCACCACCACCAAAACTTAGTAGATGGAATCCTTCCTTAAAATATTTAAGGAAGGAAATACTTGTATATTCTTTTTTAATTTTATTTTACTGCATCCATCCAGCAACTTTCAAATTCACTAGTTTAATGGAATCAAGAATGCCTCAGCATGCTTTGATTTGCTTTTATAAATTCTTTTTAATATTTCTTTTTAATCTCAGTGACACAGCAAGTTCGAATAGCAAAGCTTAATAAACGGTACTCACCTTAGATAATCTGTAGTTGTTACATGAGGAAGCATGGATGAATAATTTTGGGGTTTAAGAGGTTTTGAATAATTTAGAGTTTAAATGAGTTAATTAGTAAGGATATGGAATTAAAAATTTAAAAACAAAATTAAAATATGCTCAAGCAAGTAGAAGTGCACACCTCCATCCCTGGTTGTCATTGAAGAATTAATTTATTAAAAACTCTAAAATATATGAAACCAGTGAAGCCAAATGTCATAATGACTGACTTTCGTTTTTTAATGTCTTCAGTTGGCAATACTAAAGTGAGGAGAGAACGCATGTTTTAAAGAACTTCTATGTTCCGTGATGCTCTTTGTGACAAGCGGTAATCTTAGGTGAACATAGAAGTTCTTACATCATGGGAACATAAAGTTCTTTAAGACACGCGTTCTCTCCTCACTTTAGTATTGCCAACTGAAGACGTTAAAAAACGAAAGTCAGTCGCTATGACTTTTGGCTTCACCGGTTTCATATATTTTAGAGTTTTTAATCAATTAATTCTTCAATGACAACCAGAGATGGAATTGTGCACTTCTACTTCCTTGAGCATATTTTAATTCCGTTTTTAATTTTTAATTCCGCATCCTTACTAACTAACTCATTTAAACTCTAAATTATTCAAAACCTCTTAAACCCCAAAATTATTCATCCATCCTACCTCATGTAACAACTGCGGATTATTTAAGGTGAGTACCGTTTATTAAGCTTTGCTATTTGAACTTGAGTCCAATCACATCGGTACTTTAAGAAATCCTATAACTTATCTATTTCTCAGTGACATATATTGCATATCGAGTACATTTATAATTTGCTTAATTATAAATGGTCCTTGAGGTTATCACAGACATTCTCTCAAATATGCCAGACAAGCTGTATTTGCTACCTGGGAGTCTAAAACGCTGATGGAACTGATATTCGGGTGACACGCAAGTCAAGTGGATCCAATTTCAGCGAAGTCCGGATGGTCTGTGACAGCCAAATCTTCTGCTTGCACTTTCACGATGGTGGGACTGTTAGTAATCCTGGGTATAACCTCCGTGCACAAGTACATGGTGGGTGACCACCCAGGTTTGAACCAACGTAAGCAGGGGTCGAGGTGTGGAGCCCACACCACATTGAGGAATGCCGCCCCTCTATGTTACCAGGCAGTACTAGGTGGTAGATGACTTTCATCAACCGGTGAAATACCACCACTTTGCTTATTGGAGGCTTGAAGTGGTGGAACCCATGTTTAGTCTTTAGAGCTAAGTTCCGGTCAACGCTTCCCTATCTCTTCCATCATGCAGTATGATTGATGACTTTTGAGGTTATGATGAACATCATGACGAGATCCAGTATTCCTTACATTTCGAAGGTACAACTCTAAAACGGTGTTTGCAGGCCGGCCGCTAGTTAGTACACCGGACCGAACCTATTGGTAACTCTCTAGGAGGCTTCCGGATCAGCTAGTGTATAATCTTGCTACCTCTACTCTGCCAGATAGTGACTGGAGGGAATCCGAGTGCTGTGTATGCGGGGAGCATTATCGAGGCCACGTTATGTCAAGGATCTGGGTATATTCTTATCACATGTACGCCATATCCAAAAATTTCATTACTTCATACAGCATGTCGCACCCTCTTTTTCTTACCGTTGAATACGCCATGAATTGTCAAACTAATAGAGCAAGCTTATCTGCGAAAAGATCTAAACCTCCCAAGGACTTCCTAATTCATTTCACAAATATACGTGGTCTCAATTCTAATCTCAACGATGTCCATTTCCACTTGTAGTCTGCCAAACCCCTTGTACTTTTTCTGACAGAATCTCAGTTATCGGTTGATTCAACTACTGCTCATCTCAGATGCCCAAATTATTTGCTGTATGATTCCTTTCACCTCAAAGGTGGTACTTGTGTATATATCCGTTCTGATATTCCCTGTCAGAGACTTGGCAATTTTGAATCTCCTCTCTTTGATCTTCTCTGGCTTAAAATCTCACTACTTCATTGTGTCAAATTCATCTGTTGTCTCTACCGTTCTCCCAACTCGACTAATCATTTGAGCTCTTTGACTTCCTCTCTTTTCAACTTGACTTTCTCCGCTCCAACTTTCCTAACAGTGAGGTAATTTTCCTTGGTGATTTTAATGTTCACAACTCCAGCTGGCTTCCGTTTTCTAGTCACACTGACCCAGCAGGTCGAGATGCTGAGGCTTTTGCAATTACTAATGATCTAGCACAGATTGTTCATTTACCTACAAGAATACCGGACAATCCTAATCATACAGCCAATACGCTTGATCTTTTTCTCACAAACAACCCTTCTAAGTACACGGTCGAAGTGAGAGGTCCTTTAGGCACTTCAGATCACAACTTGGTGATTGTCTCTTCTCCAATGGAACTTTTATCTCATGGCTATTCCCAACCTCTTGTTGTTTGGCATTACAAGAAGGCAAAATGGGATGACCGGGGAGACTTCTTTCCTTCTTTTCCTTGGGCGGATTTACTGTTTCAAAACTTCTGATGTCAACGTTTGCTCAGATCGTGTCAGTGAAATTATTCCTGCAGGAATGGAATCCTTTATCCCCCACTCCACTTTAAAATCTCCTCCTTTATCTAAACCTTGGTTTTCCAATAAATGTGCTAAGGCTGTCCAAGAGAAGAATGTTGCATATCGATATTGGCTTGTTTGTAATTCTTCAGTTTCATTTTCTGCCTACAAAGCTCGCAACAATTGTAAAGCAGTTATTAATCAGTCCAAACTAGAGTTTGAACAGGCTAAGAGTAGAAAACTTGCTTCTTGCCCTAATGGTAACCGAGCATTGTGGTCTCTTGCCAAAGCTATTGGCCGCAACTTTTGCCCATCTCTGCTCCCAGGCCGACCGGGCTAGCCGAGTGGCAACCCAAAGGTCGCGGGTTCGATTCCCGCCTCGGGCTTGGATCAAAGTACTGCAAAAAAAAACCTTGGGAGGTGCAATATGGCCACAGAAGCCAATGCGCCAACAACTACCAAATCAAAAAAAAAAAAAAAAAATCTCTGCTCCCACCTCTGTCCAAACCAGATGGTTCTGTTGTCACTTCAGCCAAGGATAAAGCTGACCTGCTAGCATCCCATTTTTCTTCCAGCTCATGTATTAATGATCTTGGTAAAACACCTCCCACCATTCAATGCCTCCTGTGGTCTTCCGTCAAAAAAATATCAGAAGGATTTTGATGAATCTTGATGCTAAGAAAGCTCCAGGTCCTGATGGTATTTCTCTACTTGTTCTCAAAACCTGTGCTCCTGAACTTACTCCTGTTCTTTGCCGCCTTTTTTCACCTTCTTATTCCAAAGGTGAAAAACGTTCTGCTTTGAAATTTGCTCATATCCAGCCAGACCCTAAAAAGGGTGACTAATCCCTCCCGTCCAATTGTCGTCCCATTGCAATTACTTCTACTCTCTCTAAAGTAGTGGAGAAATCAATTAACCGCCAACTCTTAAACTACCTAGAAACCTTCCGTCTGATCAACGATCGCCAGTATGGATTCCATCAGTGTCGATCCATTGGTGATATTCTGGCTTATGTTACACATTTATGGACTAATTCAATGGAAAGGTTCCGTGAAACACAAGTAGTTGCTCTTGACATCTCAAATTCTTTTGATCGTGTTTGGCATAAAGGTCTTCTAAACAAGCTTCCATCTTATGGTTTGCCAACTGTTTTTAGTAATTGGTTATCCAGTTTTCTCTCTGATCGCTCACTGAGGGTGATGGTAGATGGCTCTCTGTCTTCTAACTTCACCACTAATGCCGGTGTCCCCCGAATGTTCAGTTCTTTTGCCCACTCTTTTCCTCTTGTATATCAATGTCCTTCTTCCATTGACTGGAAATCCTATCCATAGTTTTGCCGATGATAGCACATTGCATTCAACTTTCCATTTTGAGAAAACTCGTCCTGCTCAATCAGCTTCAACTTCTCGAAAATCTGCTACCAATTCCTTAAATGCCGATCTTCAGGTAATTCTCCAGTGGGGCAAAGACAACTTAGTTGATTTCAACCCTTCTAAAACTCAGTCATGTCTTATATCTCGCAAAAAGGATTCTTCTGCTCCTATGCTTATCGTTAGTGACACTCCAATTTCTAGGCATAATGATATATCTCTTTTGGGAATTACCCTGACTTCTAATCTCTCTTGGCACAAGCACATTACAAATATTGCTTCCTCTGCATCTAAAAAACTTGGTTTTCTCTTTTGCTCTCATCGTTACTTTTCTTCCAAACAGCTGCTCATTCTGTATAAACGCAAATCCGCCCTGCCATGGAATATTGTTCCCACATCTGAGTTGGTGACCCCAAAACTTCTCTCAGGCTTCTTGATTCCATTCAGAAGAGGGCAGTTAGGTTAATTAATGTTTCATCTCTAACAGAGTCTCTCCACTCACTTTCTCATAGACATACTGTTTCTGCTGCATGCCTCTTCTACAGATACTTCCATGGGCACTGTTCTTCTGAATTGGCTTCCATAATTCCCGCTCTCTCTCTCTCTTTCAAAACAGTCCGAACACGTGCCACCACCAGCCAACATCCATTCACTGTCCAACTTCAAACCCACATAACCAACTCTTCATCTTCCTCATTTATTCATTCAACTGCCGTTTTCTGGAACAACCTTCCTTCATACGTATTTCCTGAAAATTACAATCTACAGAAGTTCAAGTCCAATGTCAACAAATATCTTCTTTCGTCTTCTCAACCTCCAACAGAAGCACGGTACTAAGTACTATAGGTTCTAATACCTCTCGTGTTCGGGTTTCACATAAAAAAAAAAAAAATTGTGGTTCTGATATGCATATTTTTATGCTCTGACTGTGCAAAATTCCTATCGCTCTAGTTTTATATGGAGTGTTGGTAACATCTCCAAGGATACCGGTAATTCCAGGATACCAATGTAATACCAGTGTAAGATTATATGTGCTGCTAAAGAAGCCTCTATCTCTTTAAATTTAGTAATTATTATTGGTAAAATGATGCAACCAAGGATTATACAGAATCAGCCAAAAAATCACTTTTCTCCTTCATTGGTTGTCCTCTTCCTCTCATAGTTTGCCCATGCCTTCTGTAAATTTATTCAAGTAAATGAATCACTAATGGTACTTTTACTGAAATAAATTTTGGACAAATTATGATTAATCCCTGCTCAACAGATCAAAAATATTTCTTTTTCTTATAGCTCTTATAATCTTGGCTTAGAAAGAGCAGCCTTCTCATAATTCCAGAGGTGTTCTGCCACCCAGTGAAGTGCCAACCTATGAGCAATCAATATCTAGAAGTTGAAATTCTGAGTGATGAGACGTTCAGTTTTTTCTGGCTCACTCTGCGTTTCTGTATAGTTTAATTTCTATATTGAATCTATCATCAAGTCATTTGGCCTGTATAACATATTGCTATTCTCATTTAAGTTTTCCCATTGCTTATTTCACACTAGACTGACTCAATATATTGCTAGAAACCATTTGTTCTTAGACTGCATTTTATAGTTTCCACTTTTTAAACCTATTTAGAAATACAGTAAACCCTTGATTTAACAGACTAATAGGGGAGAAGCGGTATCCGGTAAGGCCAAAAGTCCGTGAAATCGAATGTAACCTGGGAGGGGGCATTTTTTAATGTTCTTAATGTAAAAAAAAAAAAAAAAACTTTAATACAATATACAGTACTGTACAATATAAAATTATGTTACAATTTAGCCTTTGATTTACTGATATCAGAAACAGTTTGTTTTTTTACGCCTCTAATTTCTCAGTTAGCTCTAATTTCTGTGCCACATTCAAGTTCACATGCTTTATTTTAACTCCTCTATCACTTGATGCCATCTTACATTGTAAGGATTGCAAAATTATTTAATAAATAAAGTCACAATTCAGAAATCACAGAAACACTCTGTATACACAACCTAACCGCACGATAGCTTGAGCCAAACTGAGTCCGATATGAAGCGAGTCGGTAGGCCTGCATTTTATTGTCCCGAGTCATGTTCAGCTCGCAAGTCACTGTCTGCTCTTATCTGTAATCAAGGAAAACAGCTATTTGAACACATTTTCAGAAAGAATAAAAAACAATTTCCTGAATTTGATTATATAAATAGGTAATTATCAAAATACAAGTATCTTAATAAAAGTAGGTAATTATCAAAACAATAATGGAAATAGGTAATTATTATTAATTTTTAATTAATAATAACACGTTTTGTTTAACCCAAAAAAAAATAATATGGTTTAGATTAATATGTACATTACTGTATTATTATCTGTCCGGTCTGTTACGTCCGAAATTCGTTATATCGGGGTCCTTTAATCAAGGGTTTACTGTACATCAGATTATTACTAGTATAAAGAAAATTAGTTCACAGGCAAATTCCATAAACAGCCATATCAATCAAAGTTTAGCATTAGTAGAGGCATACGATGCAAGAAAGCAAGCTTATGCAGCATCAGCCAAAAAAAAAACTCCCATTTCACCCCTACATTAATTCCAAATGCCTGTCCAGCTCAGAATTAAATTTATTTAGGCCATTAGCTTCCACAACAAAAGATGGAAGCCTGTTCCACCAATCAACTACTCGCTGACTAAATGCAGATTTCCACACATCTATTCTACAACTATCTTTCCTGAATTTGAAACTGTGCCTATGTTCTTAGTCTGAGCAAGTGGAAGAATCCTGTCGGCATTCAGCTTGCTCAACCCATTCAAGGCCTTAATACACCTCAATCAGATCACCTCACAGGTGCCTATTTTCCAGGCACTGCAATTTGCAGAACTTAAGCCTTTCTTGCTAGGCATGTGTACCAGGAGGTGATTATCCCATTATACAAGGCAATGGTCAAGCCACACTCTCGAGGTACTGTGTACAAGAAATGGGGATTCCAGACTTGTACACAGTACTCGAGGTGTGGCTTGACCATTGCCTTGTATAATGGGATAATCACCTCCCTGTCCCTGCCAGCAAAATTCCTATATGTCATTGAGAAGACTCCATGACCTGCCCTGGCAGCCATCTGCACTGCTCAGCGAACTTCATATTTGACTGCAAAATTGCCCCAGGTCTTTTTCACTTTCCACTTCTCTGAGTGTAGTGCCAAACAGTTGTGTTTCTCTTCAGTTACTGCTACCGATATGCAGTACTTTGCATTTCACAATGTTAAACTTGATATATATTATGTATCACAGTTTGTAAGATTTGTTCAGTTATTACTTTTTTTTTCATAAAAATTAAGGTTTTTGATAATTATTAAAAAATGGTGTATTTTTGTTAGCTTTTTTGGAACTGGTACCCTTTTTGTACTGGAACCCTTTTTCTACTGGTTCTTAGTCTCCTGTATAACATGGTTTCGTGCTACATGAGATTTTAAAAACCACTTCTCATTTCACCTATCCATTCCCTCCAATAGTTTATTTAAGCTATCAGCTTCCACAGCAACAGATGGAAATTAGCAATAAACCACTCACTGTCTAAAGGCAAACTTCCACACAATCTGTTCTGCAACTGTCCTTCCTCAATTTGAATTTTTGTTCCTCTCGTGTACTCTGAGCAAGAGGAAAAATCCCATCAGAATTGAGCTTACTCAATCCATTCAAAGCCTTTAACACCTCAATCACATTCAAAGCCTTTAGCACCTCAATCACATCAGCTCACAGGTGCCTAGTTTCCAGACACCTCGAAATCGTAGAACTTTCTTGGTACGAGCTAGCATTGTTTCCTCACCAATCATGTTGTTCTTCTCTGTACTTTTTGCAGCATCTCTACATCCTTCCTGAAATGAGGCCGCCAGACCTGTATGCAGTACTTTCATCCTTTTTATTCCTAAAATTCATCCTTTTATCCATAGCATTAACATGCTTTTAATGCCACATTGTTTTTACAGCAGTCTTCTATGTGCAACAGTATCAAAAACCTTCCTGAAATTGAAGTATATGATGGCAAAATTAATTTTTGCATCCAGTTCATTTGTGACCACATCGTAGTCTCCAATCAAATTGGTCACACAAGATTTCCCCTTAACAAACTGATGTGGTGGATGAGTATAATTTTAGTCTTGTCTAGAAGAACATGCATTACATCTTTAATTAGTGACTATTATTTTCCCTGGAACTGAAGTTAAGACAGCTGGTCTGTAATTACTCGTGTCACCTTTGATCCACCTTTGTGAATTGGGGATGGATTTGCATTTTTCAGTCCATGGTGACCTCACCTGAATCTAAGGATGCTCTTATAATTATAGCTAAGAGTTTGCTTGCTTCCTTTGCTGCCTCTTTTAATATAACTGGATAGATCCCATCCACAACAGGTGCCTTTCTTATGTTTAACTTCAACAGTCTGTCTTCCACTTTCCACTTAGTTATTGCAAAATCATTTAGCTCCCTGTTAGATTTTCATAATCATCTGGCCTCCACTATCCAAAGAATTCCTCATGTGTGAATGTAGATGCAAAATACTCATTCTGTTTGTCAGCTACCTGAGAAGGGTCCTCAACAAACTATCAATATCAAGTGGACCAATTTGATTCATCCTTTTGCTATTTTTCTTTCATCCTTTGCTAAAGAAGTCTCATAATTTGCTTCTGCTTTCCTAACCTTCTTTGTAACTTGATTACAGACTAGTTTGTCTGTCATAGGCTTCTGTGTTGCCTGATAATTTATATGCATTATGTACATTTTTCTTCACTGCCACGAGTCTCATTAGTTCATTTGACATCTATTTGGGTCTAAACCTTGAACAGTATTTCTTAGCTGATATGAAAAGTCTAGCTTCTATTGTTAATTCCTAGCTTCTATTGTTAATTCCTTAAATTCTTTCCATTTGGTGCTGAAGTTTATCTATAAGAGCCATCTGTATGATGTAATAAGATGAGTATAATAAGAAACTGTACAGGGAAATAGAGTGGGCCAGTAAATCAGAGAGTCTTATAATGGGGGATTTTAATTTCCCAGATATTGACTGGAATTTGGGGGTTGGTCACTCACACACCAGCAAGGCTTTTTTGATTTATTGGATGATTGTTTTCTACATCAGCATATTCGGGAGGCAACTAGAGGGAGTAATACTCTTGATTTGATTATCAGTAGTGATTCTTCATGCATTAAGAATCTGCAGATAAATGAACCATTAGGTGCCAGTGATCACAGTGTGCTGAAGTGGGATTTACTCAAAGAGGTAACTACCATTATGGGTAAAGGGAAGGGTTATTGCTTTCGTAAAGGCGACTACGATGGACTGAGACAGTATTTAAATTCTATACAGTGGGACCAACTGATGATGTTACCAACAGAAAATTCAAAATGGGAAGCATTCAAAGAACTTATCTTGGAAGCTACTAGGCTTTACATACCAACTAAGAAATATTGTTCAAGGTTTAGGCCTAAATGGATGTCAGATTAACTAATGAGACATATGGCAGAGAAGAAAAATGCATGGGATACATACAAATTAACATGTGACACAGAAGCCTATGATAGATACAAGTCGATCTGTAACCAAGTTACAAAGGAGGTTAGGCAGGCGAAGGCAGATTACGAGATATCTTTGACAAGGGATGCAAAGAAAAACAGCAAAGAGTTCTTTACTTATGTAAACTCTAGAAGGAAGGGGATGAATCAGCTTGGTCCACTGGATATCGATGGGTCATCTGTTGATGATCCTGCTCAAGTAGCTAACAAACTAAATGAATATTTTGCATCGACATTCACACATGAGGAGTTATTCAGCGAGGTGAATGCCAGAGGTGTATTCAACTCTGGCAGTAAGCTAGAGAATCTTGTAATCTCTGAGAGTAAAGTGGAGTAGAAATTGTTGAAGTTAAAGACAAGAAAGGCACCTGGGGTGGATGGGATCTATCCAGTTATATTAAAGGAGGCAGCAAAAGAAGTAAGCAAACCCTTAGCCATAATTATGAGAGCTTCCTTGGACTCAGGGGAGTACCCATGGACTGGAGATGTGCAAATGTGACCCCAATTCACAAAGGAGGATCAAAGGCTGACACAAGTAATTATAGACCTGTGAGTTTAACTTCTGTTCCCGGAAAATTAATGGAGGCACTGGTTAAGGAAGCACTGCAGGGTCATCTTGACAAGACTTCAGTTATAGCTCGGACACAGCATTGTTTTGTTAAGGGGAAGTCTTGCCTGACCAATTTGATTGGATACTATGATGCAGTCACAAAAGAACTGGATGCAGGGAATTACTTTCATATATTATATACTTGGATCTTAGAAAGGCTTTTGATACTGTTGCACATGGAAGACTGCTGCACAAATTGGAGCAGTGTGGCATTGGAGGCAAATTGCTGCTATGGATTAAGGGGTGGTTGAGGGGGAGAAGAGAGAGAGTGGTAATCAATGGACACCGCTCATCGTGGACTAATGTTATTAGTGGAGTCCCTCAGGGTTCAGTATTGGGTCCATTATTGTTTTCTGTATTTATAAATAATACTGATGATGGTATATCAAGCCTAATGTCCAAGTTTACAGACGATATGAAGGTTGGCAGGGTTGTTAGGGACACTACTGACACTATGCTGCTGCAACAAGATCTAGAAAGGTTGAGCAGATGGGCTGAGAGGTGGCAAATGAAGTTTAACATTGACAAATATAAAGTACTGCATATGGGAAACAGCAACCCCAGAGCAACGTATCAACTCTGTGGTACTACACTGACAGTGGTAGAGAATGAAAATGACCTGGGGGTGGTTGTGCAGGCAGATATGAAGTTCTCTGAGCAGTGCAGATGGGCTGCAAGAGTAGGTCATGGTGTATTGTCAATGATATATAGGAATTTTTCTAGCAAGGATAAGGAGGTGATTATCCCCTTGTATAAGGCAATTGTCAGACCACACCTATAGTACTGTATACAGGCCTGGAGGCGTCACTTCAAAAAGGATGTAGAGCTGCTGGAACGAGTACAGAGAAGGGCAACAAGAGTAGATGGAACAAAGGGGTGCTCTTACGAAGAAAGGCTTAAGTTTTGCAAATTACAGTGTCTGGAGACTAGGCACCAGCGAAGTGATCTGATAGAGGTGTATAAAGCCTTGAATGGTTTGAGCATGCTCAATGCTGATGGGATTCTCCCTCTTGCTCAGAATAATCACATTGAGAGGGCATAAATTCAAATTGAGGAAAGACAGATGTAGGATAGACGTGCGGAAATTTGCCTTTAGCCAGCGGGTGGTCGGTTGGTGGAACAGACTTCCATCCCTTGTCGTGGAAGTTGATAGCTTAAATAAGTTTAAGCCTCAGCTGGACAGGTATTTCGAATGAACAGAAGGGTGAAGGGGAAGTGGTTATTTTATTTATTTTTTTATTTATTTTATTTTATTTTATTTATTTTTTTTTTTTGGCTGATGCTGCATAAGCTTGCTTTCTTGCATCAAATGCCTCTACTAATGCTAATGCTAATCTGCTATAGGCCAACTGGGGAGCCGTGTGGGTAAAGTGGCTGCCTGGCAACCCAAAGGTCGCGGGTTCAAACCCCGCCTCGGGCTTGGATCAGAGTACTGCAAAAACCTTGGGAGGTGCATTATGGCCACAGAAGCCTGTGCGTCAACAACTACCAAAAAAAAAAAAAAAAAAAAAAAATCTGCTATAGGGATTACCTGAGAAAATTTGAGGGGTGTCTGTATTATACTTGTTGACGAGCACTATAGAACAATTAGTACGGTGCTTATTTAGCATTTTATTTCAATTTAGTTTGTACAGAAGCTAATGAGACTATCTGCTAGGCAGTATGTTGTTATTCCCTCCAGTAAATCCCCCGTTAGAGGAGATTCTATTAAGTAGATTGAAAAAGGCTGTGAACTATAAACTAGGCCAATATCACCTTTATTGTTAGGTAGTCAAGGTTAAATGTAGTTTGAGTACTTGACATGGAAGTCGCCCCTAGTCAGCACACAAAACATGATCAGAAATAAAATTTACTATATAATGATCAGTCTGCTTTTTCAGAGTAATAAAAGTACCAAGACATACCCCAGTGCAGATTTTGATTCAGACCACAATCGAGTCTGAACCAAGATAAACCTGAGATTGAAGGCTACTATGAGAAAACAATCGATGAAGAAATTTGACTTAGAGAAGTCAAAAAATCCAGAAACGTATTAGTTAATGAAGACATGCCTTAACGAAAGAGTGCAGCATATCCATAAGTAGGAGGAGAGGAGAGTAAGCGGAAGCCTTTGGAAAAGTTTTCAATGAGTTCTGACTGAAATGAGCTCAGAAGACAGAATCTCAGTTATTGGTTGATTCAACCACTGTTCATCTCAGTTGCCCAAATCATTTGCTGCATGATTCCTTTTGCCTCAAAGGCGGCACTTGTGCATATGTCTGTTCCGAAATTCCCTGTCAGAAACTTGGTAATTTAGATCTCCTCTTTTTGATCTTCTCTTGCTTAAAATCTCTTTACCTTGTTCTGTCCAGTTCATCTGTTATCTCTACCGTTCTCTCAACTCCCCTAATCACTTGGAGCTCTTTGATTTTCTCTCTTTGCAACTTGACTTTCTCCAGTCCAACTTTCCTAACAGTGAGGTAATTTTCCTTGGTGATTTTAATGTTCACAATGCCAACTGGCTTCTGTTCTCTAGTCACACAGACCCAGCTGGTCAAGATGCTGACACTACCAGTCCTAACCATACAGCCAACACGCTTGATCTTTTTCGCACAAACAACCCTTCTAAGTACACGGTTGAAGTGAGTGGTCCTTTAGGCACTTCAGATTACGACTGGGTGATTGTCTGTTCTCCAATGGAGCCTTTATCTCAAGGCTATTCCCAACCTCGTGTTGTTTGGCATTTACAAGAATGCAAAATGGGATGACCTGCAAGATTTGTTTTCTTCTTTTACTTGGTCAGATTATTGTTTCAGAACTTCTGTTTTCAATGTTTGTTCAGATCGTGTGAGTGAAATTATCCTTGGAGGAATGGAATCCTTTATCCCACACTCCACATTAAAATCTTCTCCATTATCTAAATCTTGGTGTTCCAATAAATCTGCTAAGGCTGTTCAAGAGAAGAATTTTGCATGTCGTAATTGGCTTGTTTCCAATTCTTCAGTTTCATTTTCTGCCTATGCCAAAGCTCACAACAATTGTAACACAGTTATTAATCAGCCCAAACTAGAGTTCGAACAGGCTAAGAGTAGAAAACTTGCTTCTTGCCCTAATGGTAGCCGAGCATTGTAGTCGCTTGCCAAGCTATTCATTGCAACTTTTACCCATCTCTGCTCCCACCACTGTCAAAACAAGATGGTTCTTTTGTCACTTCAGCCAAGGATAAAGCTGACCTGCTAGCATCCCATTTTTCTTCCAACTCGTGTATTAATGATCTTGTTAAAACACCTCCCACCATTCCCAACGTGCTCCATTCAATGCCTCCTGTGGTCTTCCATCAAAAGGATGTCAGACAGATTTTTACAAACCTTGATGCAAAGAAAGCTCCAGGTTCTGATGGTATTTCTCCACTTGTTCTCAAAACCTGTTCTTTGCCCCCCTTTTTCAATTTCTTATTCCAAAGGTGTTTTTCCTTCTGCTTGGAAATTTGCTCATATCCAACCTGTTCCTAAAAAGGTGACAAATCCCTCCCATCCAATTATCATCACATTGCAATTAATTCTACACTTTCTAAAGTAATGGACAAATCAATTAACTGCTAAATCTTAAACTACCTAGAAACATTCCGTCTGTTGATTAGACGAAAGGTTTCTAGAATAACGCTAGTATAGAATCCGTCAGTGTCGATCCACTGGTGATATTCTGGCTTATGTTACCCATCTATGGACAAATTCAATGGAAAAGTTCGGTGAAACACAAACATTTGCCCTTTGACATTGCAAAGGCTTTTGATCTTGTTTAGCGCAAATCTTCTCAACACGCTTCCATCTTATGCTTTGCAAACTGTCTTTTGTGATTGGTTATCCAGTTTTCTCTTTGACTGCTCACTGATGTTGATGGTGAATGGCTTCTAACTTCTCCACTAATGCCGGTGTCCCCCAGTTTTTCCCCCCATTCTTTTCCTCTTGTATATTAATGACTTTCTTCCATTGAACAGAAATCCTATCCATAGTTGTTGAGATAGTACATTGCATTCCACTTTCTAGTTTGAGAAACCTTGCCCTGCTTCATCTGCTATCAATTCCTTAAATACCCATCTCCAGGTAATTCACCAGTAGGGCAAAGATAAGTTAGTTGATTTTAATCTTTTAAAACTCAGTCTTAGTTCTAGGTTATGGATAATGTTGGAAGAAGGACCTCTATTACAAATGAAATTTTGACACTCATAGAGAAGCACAGAGCATTTAAGAACTGCAGTGCACTTAGGTAAAATTAAAATTAAAGGAACTAAAGAGACCTGGATCACAGAAAAATGCAGATAAATAGAAGCACTGCAAGAAAAACATGATGATTTCAATCTTCACAAAAAAGATTAAAGAGATTTCAGAATTTAATAGAAGGAAACAACCAACTTCAGTCTAAATGAAAAAAAGGTGAGATTATCATAGAAGAATCAGAAAAACTGGACACATGGGCAGTAGATGTGAGTTAGATGACAACAATGCAGTGGGAGTTCCATCCATCCAAGGTGGAGAGAATGATTAAATCAATAAGGAAGGGAAAATGCCAAAAGACCTGATGAAATCACAACGGAAATAGTCAAGTTGCTTAACTATAAAAACATCTGGATTCTTGTTGGATTTTATAGAATTTATAACATGGGTAACATTCCTCAGGACTATCTGACATCAACATCCATCAGTCTTCCCAAAAAACTAAACACCAGGACTTGTGGAGACTTCAGATGAGCCAAGCTTGATGAGCTAAGTCCTTAAAGTGACACATCGGGACTAGTGCATTTTGGCCCGATTAAGAGGCTGCCCCAATTATGTGAAGTTTCACTTAAATAGTTAAAAATACAGTGGAATACCAATTTACAATTGATTCTCTGTACAATCATATCACGTTACGATGCACTCACCCTAGTAAAGTACCATTCCCTCATTGTGATCATGTTTGTGAATTGAATTTTAATTCTATTAAACAGCGATTCTAATAAGTGAAAATAGGAGGAATATTATCCTCAGGCTATAAAAGTAAAGATATATTGAGCACAAATTTATGCTTTGGTACCTTACCAATTAAAAAATTAAATGATGTATGAAAATCGGAAGAATATTTTCCACAGGTTATGAAAATAAAAATAAATTTTCGCTTACGTGCATAGCTTAATTAATATGTACTATAATATGTACAGGTTAAAATTTAAAACAGTAAAAAAGATAAGTAATTTGCCTTTAACCAGAGGGTGGTTAATTGCTGGAACAATATTCCATCTTTCATTGTTGAAGTTGATAGCTTAAATAAATTAAACGAGGAACTGGACGAATGTTTAGAGGGAATGGTTGTGTAAATTTTTTATTATTTTATTTTATTTTTTTATTATTATTATTATTATTATTTTTTTTGGCCGATGCTGCATGAGCTCATACGCTTGTTTTCTTGCCTCACATGCCTCTATTACTATCAGTAACAAAGAACAAGGCCAGCACAAATTGCAACTAAAATGATTCACACAAGTGAGAATAGAGTAACAAGTTACAAAGCTTAAAAAATAGGAATGAAGAGAAGATTCAGAAATTTTATTTGTGTTTTTATATGATCTAAGATTTCATGGAAGGAGAAACACATTTCCATGGCTAAAGGGAAGGGCTTTTGCTGTCGTAAAGGTGACTACAGGGTTCTCAGACAGTTTTTAAATTCCATACAGAGGGATCAACTGACGATGTTACCAACGTTGAATTCTAAATGGGAAATCTTCAGGGACTTAATTTTGGAGGTACTACGTTTTTCATTCCAACTAATAAATACAGTTCAAGGTTCAGGCCTAAATGGATGTCAGATGAATTAGTGAGGCTTGTGGCAGAGAAGAAAAATGTATGGGATGCATATAAAATGTCAGGTGACACAGAAGCCTATGGCAGATATAAACTAGTCTGTAATCAAGTCACAAAGGAGGTTAGGCAGGCGAAGGCAGATTACGAGAAATCCTTGGCAAAGGATGCAAAGAAAAACAGCAAAGAGTTCTTTACTTATGTAGACTCTAGAAGGAAAGGGACGAATCAGATTGGATCATTTAACATAGATCGGTTGACTATTGATGATCATGCTCAGGTAGCTGATAAATGTGCATGGAAGAGATATGTTGATGACACGTTCACGGTGATACAAAGAGGACATGAAATAGAAATACTCGATTGGTTGAATAGCGGTTCGCCTTATATTTGGTTTACTTTGGAGGTTGAGCAGGGGGGGGAGACCCTTCTGTTTCTAGACGTGTGTGTGTATATATATACAGAGAGCGCCGACACTTGAAAACTAAGGTTTACAGAAAACCTATGTGTCGGGCCAATACACATAGTTCAAACAGCTCATGCCAGTTGCCACAAAAGTAGTGTGGTTGAGGCCTTAATGGAAAGGGTTAGGTCCCGATGCACTGCTCCTCATCTGAAGAGAGAGGCGACGAGATTAAACATGTTGCATCGGACCTAGTAATGTGTGGTTATCCTCAGCGCACCATTGTGTGGTGCTTAAGAGTCATGAACAACAGTTGCAATGATGCTTTTATACCTGTTTCCCCCACATACATCCCCTATTATTCGGGCATTTCGGAACCCATTTCCTGTATCTTACATTCGTGTAAGATATGCTGTGTGCAGCTGCCAGGTTGGAGGTTGGTTTTGCACAGTGTAGCCTCCAACCTGGATAAGATAAGACATATCTTATCTTATCATAATAAAGGCATTTTATAGATTTGAGTCATTGTTATTTAGTAGTATTACAGATGAATTACCCAGTTCCTGATGCCAGAGGCCTTTTCAATTTGTTGTAGAATAGATGGTGCGGAAATTTGCCTTTAGCCAGCGTGTTGTTGATTGGTGGAACAGTCTTCCATCTTTTGTTGTGGAAGTTGATAGCCTAAATAAATTTAAGGCTGAGCTGGACAGACATTTGGAATGAATGGAGGGGTGAAATGGGAATGTGTTTTTTTTTTTTTTTTTGGCTAATGCTGCATAAGCTTGCTTTCTTGCACCATATGCCTCTGCTAATGATAATTTCATGTGATAACGTAAAAACTCATAGAATTCCAGCTGTTGGTTATCGCAAATTCAATAAGATCAAGTTTACTACCCGTTTATATTAGATTGCACTAACAGAAAAGCCCAATAAACCAGAAACTGCTAGTTGTTTTTATTGTTTTTTGGTTAAATCTGACCCGACCACATGGTATTGTCGGAGACAATCGTAGAGTAATCTTGAGTACTGCAGTCTCCTGCTGCGATTAAACGGCACGTTGTCCCGATTAAGCAAAGAAAATCTTCTCTATTTTCTTGATTGGGTTCTGTTCTTTAAGATTTGTGCCAAATAAATGGTTGCTCCGATTAACAAGTGAGTGGCCCAAATAATCCATTAAAATTTAAAATCACATTTTCAGGAATTGTGAGGAGTCGATGCAGGACCGGTTTTAAACGTATTGTGGTCCTAAGCTATAAGATATATGAGGCCCCATCTCTCTGTTACAGTTTACCTGTGATAATATTAAAAAAAAAGATTTTTTAAGATGGAGTGAGGCCCCTTATAATGTGAAGCCCTAAGCTGTAGCTTGTTTAGTTTATGTGTAAATCTGGCCCTGCCCGCACTCATAATAAAAGCATAAAGATCAAGTTTTAGACATTGGATATCTAAAGTTTACATTTCTAGACCTAATTAACCCTAATGTAAGGGTACTGAAAATTCCATTATTTATATTTTATTATAGGATAGCAAGTATAGACAAGCTGTACTTGCTATCTGGAAGTCTAAAATGCTGATGGAACTGATATTTGGGTGACACTCAACTCAAGTGGACCCAATTTCGGTGAAGTCCGGATGGTCTGTGACAGACAAAACCTGTTCTTGCACCTTCATGATGGTGGGACTGTTAGTAATCCTGGGTATAACTGCCATGTGGAAGCACACTGCAGGTGACTACCCAGATGTGAACCAACGTAAGCAGGGGTCGAGATGTGGCGCCCTCACCACATGGAGGAATGACGTCCCTCTGTGTTACCAGGCAATACTAGGTGGTAGATGACTCTCATCAACCGTTGCAGTACCGCCACTTTGCTTATTGGAGGCTTGAAGTGGTGGAACCCATGTTTAGTCTCCAGAACTAAGTTCTGGACAACCCTTTCCCATCATTTTTGAAGTTATAGTGGACATCATGGCGAAACCCAATCTTCCTTACATTTTGAGGGTACAGCTCTAAAACGGTGTTCACAGGCTAGTTAGTACACCGGACCAAACCTTTTGATAGCTCTCTAGGAATGTTCCAGATCAGCTAGTGTATAATCTTGCTACCTGTACTCTCAGCTAGTGTATGATCTTGCTACCTCTACTCTGCCAGATAGTGACTAGAGGGAGTCCCCGTAATGTGTATGCAGGGTCATTGTCGAGGCCATGTTATGTCAAGGATCTGGATATATTCTTACCATGTGTGCACCATATCCAAAAATTTCATTACTTCATACAGCATGCCCCTCCCCCCCTTCCAACCTTTTCTCACTATTGAATACATCATGAATTATTGAACTAATAGAGTAAGCTTATCTGCGTAAAGATCTAAGCTTCCCAAACACTTCCTAGTTCATTTCACAAATATATGTGGTCTCAGTTTTAATTTTAACGATGTCCATTTCCACTTGCAGTCTGTCAAACCTCATGTACTTTTTCTGACAGAATTTCAGTTATCAGTTGATTCAACTGCTGCTCATCTTAGTTGCCAAAATTATTCGCTGTATGATTCCTTTCTCCCCAAAGGTGGTACTTGTGCATATGTCAGTTCCGATATTCCCTGTCAGAGACTTGGTAATCTGGAAATTTTTTTTTTTTTTTTTATCTTCCCAGCCTTAAAATCTCTCTACCTCATTGTGTCAAATTCATCTGTTGTCTCTATCGTTTTCCCAACTCCGCTAATCACTTGAAGCTCTTTGACTTCCTGTCATTGTGCAGAACAGGGCTAATTACTGGTACAGTTTTTTTTTTTTTTTTTTTGTATTTATGAGTACCCTAACTTAGGTAGACTTGTTAGTAACAAATGGAATTTAAGATATCTTTCAATAAAGTCAAATTTTCAAAAATATGTATTTTATTACCAAATTAAAGATACTAGTAGTTATAATTAAACAGTAAAAGAAAACAATTTATATAAAAATTAGAATAAGAATTGGCAAATATCTTTGTGTATAATGTTTGAATTTCAGTTTAGTTTGGTTATTAGTAGCATAACTCGACTGCGCTCAAGGATATTTACAAATGCGTGTTATAAACGTTGAATTACTATTTAGTATAATATAATTAAATTAGATAATTAAATATAGATATAATTAATGTAATATGATTAAATTTAGTAATATTTAGCACAATTTAGTATACCTGTGCTTCTACAATGCATTTAAAGTACTTATTTAACTTTACCTGGAGCTACTGCTGATTCCCCGATCAACTTGTACTGTCATTCCAATGGATTGGAAAATGAAGGGAAGATTGGCTACAAAGGTCAAAAATAAGGTTCCACATTAACATTTAGTCGTTAGTTTATTTTAAAAAATTCAATTTTCAGTGGCATGCTTTTTGATTTATATCTCTCATATATCTATAATTGCTATATCTATAATCATATATCTATAATCCCTTTGCGGTTAGGAAAAAAAAAAAAAAATATATATATATATATATATATTTCCAGATTTGCTCACATACAAGTTCTGGCTAAGAAGAAACGAGAAATATTTTTTAAATCATTTATTATTTTAAATAGAACAGTTTTAATGTTTATATCCCCTTCAAAGTACTCACAGTCATGTATGCATTGCTCCCTTTGCGATTTCCAGGATCTTAAACAGCAGCGAAAGTCCTTGGAAGATACCACTTATAATTGCTGTGTTGTGTTGTGTTCTCCTGAATGTCTGTTAAGCCCTCAAATTGTTTTCCTTTGAGGTGGATTTTAATTTTCAGGAACAGAAAATAGTTGCATAGCTCCAGATCCAGAGAATAAGGCAGGTGCTCCAATGTTCTGATCTTGATTTTCATTAAAAATTCCTCACTGGGAAAGGAATAATACTGGGCATTATCATAATGTAAAACCCCATGTCCACCTTAAATTGGGCCATGTCTTTCGAATTATTTCAAGAAGGCATCCTAAAATCTCGATGCTGAATGTCTGATTTGGCGGGACAAATTCATGATGAACAACAATATGATTAAAGAAAACAAGCATGAACTTGATGTTCAATCAAGACATTCTTGCTTTATTTAAACAGGGAGAAGAGAGAGTTTGCCACTGAATGCTTTGACGCTTGGTACATTTTTTGCACTCCATCACCGACTACTTCCCATAAAATTTATGGGTCAAACAGCACCAAGGGTTTCCTCCATCTCTGCGTAATATACATTGTAGGTGTGAAACAGAACGCTATCAGTGCCAGAGGTTTAAAAGTGTATAGATCTTGTATATGTGTAGTGTCTTGTACCATTATTCCTCTAGTCATTTGGCTGCTGGGCCCCTAATGGGATCTAACGTTGCCCACACTCTGCTCCGTGGAGGCAGACCAGGTATATGAGTATTATAGTTATTTACTCTGGCAGGTCCTGTCGCCTAATTTCCTGAGATTTGAGTGGCTACGAACTTAAAAATATATATATAAATAAAAAAAATAATAAAATAAATAAGAAAAAAAAAATGCTATAGATAGGGGTCAGCCAAAAGGAGTACTAGTTATGCGATTTGATGTCATTATGTTTTTGGATGTAGGGCTCAAGCAATTTAACAATGATACGAATGCTAGTAGTTGTAAGTTAGAGGAGGAGGGGAGACTGAAGGCTTGTGGGGAAAAGACAGAGATATGGGATCCATAGAGAAGTTAGTGAAGAGCAGGGTGAGAGGTTTCATCAGGACATTAAACATGTGGAGATGGGCCACTAGTGGAAATGGTGGCCAATCTCTGGCAGCAATATTAGCGGCAATGCTGGTATTGCTGGATTCTGAAGAGATATAAAATAGAAAGACCTGTAAGAAAATTAAAGAAATAAAAATTTGACCTGTTGTACATTAGTTTTCAAAATGAGAGGTGAGTGATTAGTGGACTTTTCACCACACTGCCCTTGTTAATGGTGCTTTCGACTTATATTTAAATATAAAAGTGGTAAAAGTAGCATTTTGCTATAATTTCAGTGCACAAATTTTGCCAAAATTAAATAAAATTTGTGAAAAATCAAATTTTCTTACGTGATTTTTGAAGAAACCTGATGCGATGAATACAAACGGAAGTCATTTTTGAAATCAGCATTAAAGATTATTCAGAAACATCCTTTTCTGAGACAATATCAGGAATTATTTTCGAAATGCAGAGTAGTGTATTAATGTACTTTTCGCCATGCATCTCTTTCACACTTGATCAATATTTACTTTCCTGAATAGGAATTCATAAGTTTATTTTAAATTTCCTTAATTCCAGTTTTCAACTAAGAAGCAAGGAAAACTGTCTTAAGGAAAAACAAAATGCTACAAAAAGTCACACTCATGAGATTAGTGTTTTTTTTTTTTTTAAAAAGCCCTGTAAAACCATGTAACCCTCGCCCGAGACTGACTAATTCAGCCACATAGTCAAAAAAGGCCCATAAAAATTCATTGTGTCATTCACAGGATTCGAACTCGGGTGTTTTCTTCTTGGTGTGGGGAGGATGGTGATCATACCAACTGTACTATCCAAGAGGGAAAATGTATAGTCTTGTCTTGAAGTACGAGGGCATCGAAGATAAGCATAGGAATTATATACTCCTTTTTGTGAGATATAAGACACAACTGAATTTTAGAAGTACTGAAATTAACTAAGTTGTCTTTGCCCCATTGAAGACTTACATGGAGATCAGACTTAAGGAATTGGTGGTGAATATTCGAGATGGTGCTCTTTGTGCAGGGCAAGGTTCCTCACACTGGAAAGTTATTATTAGCTATGGTGCAAGGAAGCCTGTGGCTTATGCTGCACCAGCCAAAAAAAAATTCCCGAGTTACCCAGAGAGAGAGAGAGAGAGAGAGAGAGAGAGAGAGAGAGTGTGAGTCATAAGTAGAAGGAAATCACCAAGAAAGAGAAGAACGATGATATCCAGCTCAGGACCCTGGGTGTGCCAAGCCCATACTCACCAGATGTGAGCACCTGGGGTTAAATTTTGAAGTGGAGAATGGACTGAACCTTTGGGAATGCCAGCATTAGTAGAAAATTTGGAAGACAGAGAGCTATCTAATCACTTGCAAGAGCAGTCAGAGAGAAAACTGGATAACCAATTGCAAAACATAGTCACCATTACATAAGGCGGACATTTGTTAAGGAGATCTTTATGCCAAAAATGATTAAAAGACTTGGTAATGTCAAGAGCAACTGCTTGAGTTTTATCACAATTTTCCATTGAATTTGTCCATAGATGGTTAACATAAGTCAAAATATCACCATTCCATTGACACTGGTGGAATCCATATTGGTGATGATCAGCGATCAGACGGAAGGTTTTCTGGATGGTTTAGGAGTTAGCAGTTACTGGATTTCTCCATTACTTTGTAAAGAATATTGGTAAATGCAATAGGAAGATAATTGGGAGGGATTTGTCACCATTTTTAGGAAATTGCTGACCATAAACTAATCACCAAGCCAAAGGAAAAACATGAGCGTAATAAGAAAGTGCTAAAAGGCGACACAAAACAGGAGTAAACTCAGGAACACTGGTTTTGCGAACAAGTGGAGTAATTCCACCAGAACTTAAAGCTTCCTTGGCATAAAGAATTTTCAAAATTTTGATGATACACCACAAGCATCATTGAGAAAAGTGTACTAGGAATAGTAGGAGGTAGTTTAGCAAGACTGTAAATAGTAGAGCTAGAAGAGAACTAGGATGCTAGTAATTCGACTTTTATCTTTAGCTGAAGGGAAAGAGAGGAGAATTTTTTTTTTTTTTTTTTGTAACTAAATAAATACAGCATATAGCATGGTTAATGTTGCAACTGTCCCATCACGGCCAAAGGCTCACATCATAATTAAAAATTATGTACACACGGTATAAAAGTAAAATAATGTAATATGCTATAACGATTCCTCACACAATGCAAGTATTAACTGTATTTACAATGCTATATCACATAAGGTTATATTTACAATATATATAATATATAATACATATGAATGGTACCTTTTATGTAGATACACATTGATGTACTCTGATTTACAGAAGCATGGGTATATGAGACTTCGCTTCCACATGTAGCAAACAAATTTTGTGAGAAACAATAACTGTCTTTTTACCTTGGGTCATAGTTGGCATTCCTCGGATAAAAGAAAAGTGCTATCTGGTACTTAATATCCAGCACACCGCACATTGCAGAGCATTCCTCTCCATATAAAACAGTTTGGTAACATGCAGGTCTGGTATCACTAAGTGTTGTTTTTGGTAACTGAAAATGCACACATAGGAAAGCCTGAAAGGTTGTATGGAGGGGCATGACCTTGCTCTAATTGACTTCTCGGATAAATATGATCTTTATTGTAAGGTTCATAGGTACACCCAAGTACCTTATCTTTACAAACCCTTCATCAAGGCACTAAGCCATTGGAACTGCTAAGACTTCTATCGTATAGGTTTTATTAGTGGAAAACTTATTCAAATCAGCATTGAGGTACTGTATGTCAGTTGGCATTTCATTTGGGAGAAAGCAGCCTGAGAAATGAAATCTCTGATGCTTTGTGTACAGCATCAAGACTCACCGAAGTTGTGGCCTGGGTATTTGTCAGTAACGTGAATCCCAAATGGATGGTGTTGATATTTTATCTGTGATCATTTTAACTGTGGCTACCATTCACTGTATTTCAGTAATATCAGGTAGTTGCTCCATTTCCATTGAAATAGTTAAGGTTGTAGTTCTCTCCTGTGGTAGGAGAAAAGCTCCGGTTGGCCCATTTAAGGAGAATTATGCACCAAAGATTAGCTACTTCGCTGTGGTAGCTGCCGATGTCTACACTTCAGTGGCATAGAGAGTGGAATAGATTACTGTTCTAAATTGTTTCCTAATTATTTGAAGTACTGTTTTGCTATCCATTGAAGAGAGACTTCTCTGGATGTTAGCTTGTCTACATGAGCATAAAACTGAAGTTTTGGATCAAATACTATTCCCAAATCTCAGTGGCTATGAGTGGCTGATATTATGGTTCCATCGAGAGTTGCTATTACTGTTAGGGTTGGTTTTAGGGGAAAAAAAAAACATTTGTTTTGTTCTTCTCATGGATTAACTGACAGCCATACTGTTTGAGGTATGAAGCGATGTTGATAAGACATCGCTTCATACCTGAGGCTTATGCTGCACCAGCCAAGAAAAAAATTTCCCCAAGTTACCCTGAGAGAGAGAGAGAGAGAAGTAGAAAGGAATCAACAAGAAAGAAAAGAATGATGATATCCAGTTCAGGACCCTAGGTTTGCCAAGCCCATACTCACCAGATGTGAGACACTAGTGGAAATCGCCCTGATGTGCAATTGTCCATGAGCATCGATCTGTAGTACTCTGTCTTGGGTGGATGATGCTATTAACCAGAGGTTATTACCTGGAATAAATAGTGGGATTTAAGTAAAGAGAGGAATGCCGACAGGTTGATGGCATCAAAGATAGTTTTAGTATCTAGGTACATGAAGACGAGTTCTTGTACCATTCAAAAACAGACAGTGTAAACCAATTTCTGATGGTGTAATGGATCCTTGACAGCTTATCTCCAAGTGTGTGATTCATTAAGACAGCAGCATAATTTTTTTCCAGGAATTTTAGAAGCATTGAGGGATTAGATATCGGCCGAGAGTGTGTTGGTAGAGTGGAGTTTCGAACTTTTGGGTGTGGTCTGACAAGGCAGCTGTTCCAGACCTTAGGAATTAAGATGTGCTGTTATTGCACTTTTATTCTCTCTGATATATTGCACTCATACTTTTGAGTAAGATATACTGTTGGAAACCTGTTGAGTGCTTCTCCAAATCTGGTGCAGCTGGCTTTAATAGAAAAGTACTTCTAGATTCCGCCAGGCTTTGGAATGAGATGAGATCTAGATCTTGGAGAAGAAGGCATATTGTACAAGTGTTGACCCAGCTTTTTAGCAGAGGTATAGCAAGCAAAATGTCAAACATTTCAAGGACATGCCAAGGTATAAGGGTGACAGCTGGCAGGCATTTTTGTCTGTTACAGAACTTGGCACTGTAACAGGTTTGGATGATGCAGGTTTGGACCTTTTGTTTGGGACAGATTGGCCCTGAGTAACTATAATTAAGTTGCACATATAGATTAGTGATCCGATTCATAATACATCTCAGGTTCTCCCCTCATATATGCTAAGAAGGAAAATGGCAAATCAAGTGTTCTCCTCTAGTAGGATGACGATTGATTAGCTGTACATTTGCTGACTTCGGGTGGTCAACAAGAACCTTCTTATGGGCCATGAGCTGCGGAGCAAAGTTGAAATCCCCGATGACAATATTGTAAGCTGAGGGATATAAGTGGTTTAAAGGCCAGTTGGCCACCTCAATAACATATCAATAGTGGGTACATGGGAGATATCTATTGTGGATGTTTCTGATCAGTGTGATGGCTAAGGCTTCGAAATTCTGTGAGTTAATGGAGGTAAACTGTGCTACATAGCTTGCTGGGGAAGCTATTATTATGTTCTGTTAATCATGCTCAAGTCAAGTTTCCGATATAGGCAAGATCTCGAATTCGCTTGCTAACAGCAGAGCCGGATTTAAACTTGTTGTGACGCTAAGCTATAACATGTATGAGGCCCTTCAATGGTTCACTATGACAATATTAAAAAAAAAAAAGAATTTTTAAGGTGGAATGAGGCCCCTTGTAATATGAAGCCTTAAGCTGTAGCTTTTTTAGCTTATATTTAAATCCAGTCCCGAGTCGATGGACAATTCACAGTTTGGATTTAGGGAGGGACTGGGTACAAGGGAAGCACTATTTTGTGCCCAGATCATGATGCAAAGATACAGAGAACAACAGATTGATGTCCATCCTTGTTTTATTGTCTTTGAGAAGCCTTTGATCAAGTTCAACACACCAACTCATCAAGATCTTTGAGTCCGGCATTGGTGAAAAGGACATACAAATAATGAAATACCCCTACAGGAACCAAATGGCATCTGTTGTAGTTGATGGCAGAAAGACAGAAAACATCAACATTGAACGTGGAGTTAGGCAAGGATGTGTACTCTCCTCCTACTGTTTAACATTTACTCAGACATCATCTTCAAGAGAGCATTAAATGGAAGAACCGAATAATCTTCATTGATTTATAATCGCCTCTTTCTCCATGTCACTGACAGAACCCCATTCACTGTTCTGGCAGCTTGTCTGATGTGCTGAGAGAGTCTTGTTTCAGACTGTACAATTACCTATAGGTCTTTTTTTCTCTTTACTAAGCATTACTTTGAATTTATTAATTTTAAACCCGAATCTGTTTTTCATCTGAGTATGATATGCACATGTACATACCACAAGTCTGCACGAGCCATAGCACGGCTCGTGCAGACTTGTGGTGTGGCTCTCAATGCGGATATATTTTGATTTTTATTTATATCAAAATTTTATGTACAACACTAATTAAAGTTTAAAAATAATAACTTTATATTTTAAGTAAGTGCATTTCTTGTTAAAAAGCTTTTTCAAAAACATAAAAAAAGATAAACAAATTTCTAAAAATACTAATTCTGACAGAAAACAATTCACAGAAGATATTTACATATGTGGTTTGCTTGTCGATGCTTTATGGGTGTTGTCCATCTTAGCAGTTAGTTACTGAAAGTTTGGATTTTCTTACCTGCTGGGGATAGGGCAGTTGTTAGGGCAGTATGTAAAAGCTGTTTTAACTGCTTATCAGTATCGACTGATACTTATTTTTAATAAATTAAGACATGATGACAGATGGACTAAGAAAATAACAGAATGGTATCCAAGAGGAGCTAGAATTTACTGATGTTACCAACAGTAAATTCTAAGTGGGAAGCATTCAAGGAATTAATCGTGGATGCTACTAAAAGTTTCATACCTATTAAGAAATATTGTTCAAGGTTTAGGCCTAAATGGTTGTCAAATGAACTAATGAGACTCGTAACAGAGAAGAAAAATGCATGGGATGCATATAAATTATCAAGCGACTCAGAAGCCTATGGCAGATATAAGTTAATCTGTAATCAGGTCACAAAGGAGGTTCGGCAGGCGAAGGCAGATTACGAGAAATCCTTGGCAAAAAATGATAAGAAAAACAGCAAGGATTTCTTTACTTATATAAACTCTAAAAGGAAGGGAATGAATCTGATTGGTCCACTTGACATCGATGGTTCGACTGTTGATGATCCTGCTCAGATAGCAAACAAACTGAATAAGTATTTTGCATCTACATTCACACTTGAGGAATTATTCAGGTTTGAAAATGGCAGAAGGTTATCAAATTGTAGCAGGATACTTAAATGAGTTTGTAATAACTGAGAACAAAGTGGAAGAGAAACTGTTGAAGTTAAACATAAGAAAAGCACCTGGGGTGGATGGGATCTATCCAGTTATATTAAAGGAGGCAGCAAAGCAACTAAGCAAACCCTTAGCCATAATTATGAGGGCATCCTTGGACTCAGGGGAGGTTCCCACAGACTTGAGATGTGCAAATGTATCCCCAATTCACAAAAGGGGATCGAAGGGTGACACGAGTAATTACAGTCCAGTTAGTTTAACTTCTGTTCCGGGTAAAATAATGGAGTCGCTGGTTAAAGATGCATTGCAGGATCATCTAGACAAGACTGCAGCAATAATTCAGACACAGCATGGGTTTGTTAAGGGAAAGTCTTGTCTGACAAATTTGATAGGATATTATGATGTGGTTACAAAGGAACTGGATGCAAAAAATAATTTTGATATCATATATTTGGATTTCAGGAAAGCTTTTGACACTGTTGCGCATGGAAGACTATTGTACAAATTGGAGCAGAATGGTATTAAGGGTAAGTTGCTATAATGGATAAAAGGATGGTTAATTGCGAGAAGACAGAGGGTGGCAATCAATGGGTGCTGCTCTTCTTGGACTAATGTTATTAGTGGAGTCCCACAGGGTTCGGTGTTGGGTCCACTGTTGTTTTGTATATTTATCAATGATATTGATGAAGGTATATCAGGCTTAGTGTCAAAGTTTGCAGATGATACAAAGGTTGGCAGGGTTGTTAATGACAATAATGGCAGTGTGCTACTGCAACAGGATCTAGATAATTTGGGCAGATGGGCTAAGAAGTGGCAACTGAAGTTTAACCTTGACAAATGCAAAGTACTGCATATGGGTAGAAGTAACCCCAGAGAAACGTACCTAACTGTGTGGTACTACACTTAAGGTGGTAGAAAATGAAAAAGACCTGGGAGTAATTGTGCAGGCAGATATGAAGTTTTCTGAGCAATGCAGACAGGCTGCCAGGGCAGGTCATGGGGTTTTGTCAATGATATATAGGAATTTTGCTAGCAGGGAAAAGGAGGTGATTATCCCTCTGTATAAGGCAATGGTCAGGCCACGCCTTGAGTACTGCATACAGGTCTGGAGGCCTCATTTTAGGAAGGATGTAGATTTACTTGAGCGTGTACAGAGAAGGGCAACAAGATTGGTGAGGGGAATGAAGGGATCCTCTTATCAAGAGAGGCTTAAGTTCTGCAAATTGCAGTGGCTGGAGACTAGGCACCTGTGCAGTGATCTGATTGAGGTGTATAAGGCCTTGAATGGGTTCAGCACGCTGAATTCTGATGGGATCCTTCCACTTGTTCAGTTGGGCATAAATTTAAATTAAGAAAGGACAGATGTAGAATAGATATGCGGAAATTTGGCTTTAGCCAGCGGGTGGTTAATTGCTGAAACAAACTTCCATCTGTCGTTGTGGAAGTTGATAGGTTGAATAAATTTAAGGAGGAACTGGACAGGCATTTGGAGGGAATGGTGTGATTTTTTTTTTTTTTGGCTGATGCTGCATAAGCTCATACATTTGCTTTCTTGCATCACATGCCACTACTACTACTACTACAAAGGCGGAGATGGACAGATGAAATTCATGAGGTTGTGGGTAGTAAATGGATGGCCAGTGCTCAAAACAGAAGGAACTGGAAAAAGTTGCCGGAGAGGCCTTCATCCTGCAGTGGATTGAAAATGTCTGATGATGATGATGACCACGAGTAGTACTTCCTTTATGCATTGGAACCATGGCTGGGGCTAAATGTAAGCAAGTTATAATAATAAATGCAGAAAAACAAGTAGAAATGGCTTGCCAATGTTCATGAGTTTGCATCAACAGCTGATGCTTCAACCAATGCCACCAAAACATTAGTGGAAGGTTGGTGCGCCGACCTGGGAAATTTGAAATTATGTCCGAATTAACGGTGGAACCGGATTAGTGGTGGTCAATCTGTAATTCAAATCTGGGTAGAATTTGCAAAGTCTAACTCAAACATGTGAAATGAGTGTAGGTTTTACAAATCAGGTCCTTCTTAAAGGGTTTCATTTTGTTCAGGAATAAATTTTTCTTGTCCTTGCAGAGATACATTTAATGATTGTAAATTCTGAACATCTGTGAAATATGCCATGCCTATTAACCACTGGGTATTCTCAAGTTGAGAGAAAGATTTCCCTTTTCCTTTGATGAATTGTTTGATTGGCTCCATCAAGTGAAAGAACTTTGTTAGAACATTGCTTACCAAGAGCCACCTTACTAAACAGAACCACAATACGTCATCTGGAAGCTGATTGTTTTCTTATTCTTTCATGAAGGCTTTGAACTGTCAATGTGTTTTGGTGCTTGAGTGTATGTAGTTTACAGTTTTCAGAACTACCTCCATAACATGTTCATAATTAAATTATTTAGTTGCTAGGTGTTCTCTGTGAGTAATGCAATGGACTGGGATGAAATCGGGAAAAATTGCATCAGCAGTTACAAGTCCTACAAGCTCTTTATTGACACCTTTCATAGCTTGGGTGCTGCCAGGTTTCAACACTTACTATCTTCTTAATCAGTACAGAAGCTTTGCCAAGCACAAGATCAAGAGCTCCTTTTATGTCTGAAACTCAAATTGTATCGTTCAAAGCAGTCAGATATAAAAGTTCTTCTTTCACGTTAGATTATTTGTTACAAAATGAATGAATATGGCTAGTTGTAGTTTATCTTCAATGTCTTAGATTTGTCCAAGGCCAGAATCAGTGCTGAGCAATTCTTTAAATCATGTTGCAATTTGTTTATAATGTCAGCGCTGATCACAGAAATTCGTCTTTCCACTCTGTCTGGACACAGGGATTTGTTCAATCATTTTGTGCAGTTTTCTATTTTCTGGGTTTAAAACAAATTATTTGAGCAGTATTTTTCTTAATGAATTTTCCTTCCGTGTAGGGGCACTTTGCCCGAGCAATATTGAAGGTTTAAATAAATCCAACCTCTGTTATTACATCTGTCTCTTTAATAAACATTGACATAACATTGGTTTGACTATTAAATTTTTCTTTTAAAGATAATATTTTAGTTCACCTTAACACGGAACCAGCAAGAAATTGTTGGGTGAAAGAACTGTGATTTGTTTCATAATGACACTTTAGATTACTGGTCTTGAACTGTGACAATGTTACTTGACAAAAAAGACACATTGGTTTCCGTTTCTGTCCATAAAAACAAACTCTTCTTCTCATTCTGCCCTAAATCTCTTATTCCCATTGTCGTATTTACGTTTTCTGGACAGCATAATAACTGTTAAATGGCCTCACTTAAAAAGAAACTAATAATGTTCACACAAATTAGCTCATGCACTGTAAAAAACTGATAGAACCACACGCGTCTAACACTTTTTATCATATAGATGCATGACCGATGGAGCTATTGGCTCATAAAGATGTATGTAAAGAGCTATATATTATAGTATATAATAAAATACATACATACATTTTATCTAGCTGGCCACCCCTGATATATAATATCTAGATCATATTCAGGCTTACTTAGGTATCAATCTCTGGTGCTATTGGTTAACCTCCGATGGTTGGTGTGGGGGATGGAGAAACTGCATTTTAAACTAAATTTAATGCAATCTTAAATTAATATTAAATTTAAATCAGATATTAGAACGAGAGTAGCCTTGTGCAGGCAAAGTTTTTTACTGCTCCTGGAATAGAGAAGTTTTTTCTTTTTTATTAGCTTAAATTGGCATATTAACTTATTTTCTGGAGTAGCTTTATATTCCTAGTTACGATACTTTGTTTAAAGTTTAACTTAGTTAGAGATTTTGTAGATATTACTTAGTATCGGTAAGGATATCAAATCCACATGTTACAAGTTGCAGCTCCGCTGAACGAGAAGTTTTTTAGCCATATTTAGCCGTTTATTGGCCAATTCTTATATCAAATTATTTTCTATAAGTAGCTTATAGACCTAGTCATGATATTCTTAGTTTATTCTGAATTGAGACAGCGAGATTTGGAAGTTAATTAATACTTAAGTGTCCGTAGATTTACCGTTCGTAACTTGCCGCCATTGTTATACGATACTTTATATCCCGAACTAGATAGCATAAGCTTAGTATAGTATAGTATATAATATATTCTTAATCAATCAGTAAAATCTATTAATCTTGTTAAACTTCATTGTCAATTAAATTGTACTTTTTAACTAAATACATATAATGACTTAAATTAATTAACATAATTAACATAATTATGTATTAATTAACACAATTAATTAATACATAACTTGATACGGAAGTTATATAAACGGAACTCGTAGATAATACTCGATGCTGAAAAATATATATAGCATTATAACTGTGTTGGAATACAAGTTTAGGGTTATAATTTTGTACTGAAAATGAAATTTTATTGAAATTAAATCGAAATATTGACTGAGACCAGAGAAGCAAAGCAAAAGGCTCAAGCTAATGGGAGTGCTATGGCTCAGGGGAGAACTGAGGGGGGCAATTGCCCTCTCCATCACAGCCATTTAAAATGCACTGCTTGCATGATGTTTGTGGAGCAATCGGGTACTGGAGATGATATTGCCATGGGGGATGTCTTTGTATGTGTGCGCCATGTAAGGAGTGTGAGGAAATTGGGCGAGAACACAGCGTTGTTATGGGCCTATATGAGAGCTTGAAGGACAGGGTGGATGCCCTCGAAGGATCTAAATTGAGGGGCCCATCAAGCTCTCAGCTGCCCACATCAATGCCAAAGCTTGCACTTGGTCATCACCCAACAGAGCGGCAACCACAAGGTAGTTGTTGGTGACTCTGTTGTCAGGGAAACGGGGAACATGCTTTGTAAAAAGGATAGGTGGAACAGGACCAGGGTATGTCTGCCAGGTGCAAAGGTTTATGACGTTGTACGGTGGATATCATCTTTTAAGGGCATAAAAGGTGATAAAGTTGTACACGTTGGCACTAATGATATTAAGAGTAGGAGACCGGCAGAATTACTTAATAAGTATAGGTCACTGTTGAAAAAAAGCCGTGAATTAGGGTTGAATTTGAAAGTGTCTGCAATTCTGCCCAGATACGATAGGAGCGAGTATATGATGAGAGCCTTGTCGATCAATTCAGCCATGGAAAGATTGTGCAAGGCTCAAGGGGGTCGAATTTTTTTCAGCCTGATCTGTACTTGTTAACAGGAGAGACTGCTTCTACAGGGTTGGGATACACTTAAATAGAAAGGGTGCAAGAATATTTGCTGATGCAATTAAGGCAATGTTAGGTGGGTTGGAAAACTGCTAGCTTGGGGGGATACAAGGACTAATAGATTAACAGTAGCCACTGGCAAAGGTGAAAGTGATTCTTGCACTGCTTCTATTGGAATGAGCAGCAGCCTGGAAAACAAGATGCAGGATATTTCAGAGACTGCTGGGAGTCATTGCGGTACAAGTAAACACATGGGTTGTGTTAGGGTAGCTAAGAATAGGAACAGGTAATGTATACTTGCATGTGCACCAGTGCTAGGAGTTTGGTAAATAAATTTGATGAATTTGAGGTATTGCTCAAAACATCAAAGACAGATATTGTGGGGATTTCAGAGACGTGGTGTCACACAGATATAAGGAATACAGAATTTGGAATTTGGGGAGTACAATGTGTACAGAAAGGATAGACAGGATAGGAAGGGAGGAGGGGTTATGCTATTAGTTAAGTAACACATAAAATCCAAGGAAGTGAAGCCAGTCGACATCTCTGGACAGTTCAGTGTCGAGTCAGTTTGGTGTGACATAAGCATTGGGAGATCAAAATTGAAAGTAGGAGTGTGCTATAGGCCTAATAACTCAGATGAGTGTAATAAGAAACTGTACAGGGAAATAGAGTGGGCCAGTAAATCAGACAGTCTTATAATGGAGGATATTGACTGGAATTTTTGGGTTGGTCACTGACACACTAGCAAGGCTTTTGTGGATTTATTGGATGATTGTTTTCTACGAGAGCATGTTTGGGAGACAACTAGAGGGAGTAATACTATTTTTCTGATTATCAGTAGTGATTCTTCATGCATTAAGAATCTGCAGATAAAGGAACCATTAGGTGGCAGTGATCACAGTGTGCTGAAGCGGGATTTACTCAAAGAGGTAACTACCATCAGGGGTAATGGGAAGGGTTTTTGCTTTCGTAAAGGTGACTACAATGGTCTGAGACAGTATCTAAATTCAGTATACAGTGAAACTTCCCTTTAACAGACAGCCATGGGGAACGAAAATGTGTCCGTTACAGAGGTGTCCGCTAACAAGAAGTCTGAGGGAGAAAAAAAAAAAAAAAACGTTAAACGTTTAATGTAAAATTAAATTAAAATATATACAGATTTTGAACAATATTTTTGTAAATAATATACATACAATTGTGCTATGCAAATTATGACTTTATCTTAAGAAAAATACATACAGTAATCACTTATTTTCTTCTACACCTTCTTCCGGCTGATAATTTTGTTTTCAACATTTGTTTTGAATTAAGAAACAATCGAAAGTCCTTCAGTATCTTCTTCAGCAGCGAAAAAACATTTTTAAACGATTGATTTGTACGAGCACTTCTTCTATTTCCATCGGTGGTTCATCGTTAATACGTTCTTCGACAGAATGAGGCGATACGTGGAAGAAAAGTTCCTAGAAAAAGGGCCGTAAGCTCGCCCGCTGTCCGTTATGGGGAGATCAAATTAAGTGCTAATCTAAATGAAATACTGCAGATTGCCTGTCTGCATCCTTTACAGAGAATGTCTGCTAGACAGAAGCTGCAAACACTTTAAAACCAATAGAGGTGAGTTGGTGAATTTGAAAATGTCCGTTGTAGAGAGATGTCTGTTAACGAGAGGTGTCCGTTAGGAGAAGTTTCACTGTAGTGGGACCAGCTGATGATGTTACCAACAGCAAATTCAAAATGGGAAAAATTCAAAGAACTTATCTTGGAAGCTACTAGGCTTTATATACCAACTAAGAAATATTGTTCAAGGTTTAGGCCTAAATGGATGTCAGATGAACTAATGAGACATATGTGAGAGACGAAAAATGCATGGGATACATATAAATTAATGGGTGACATGGAAGCCTATGATAGATATAAGCTGGTCTGTAACCAAGTCACAAAGGAGATTATGCAGGCAAAGACAGATTATGAGAAATTTTTAGCAAAGGATGCAAAGAAAAACAGAAAAGAGTTCTTTACCTATGTACACTCTAGAAGGAAAGGGATGAATCATATTGATGGTTCAACAGTTGAGGATCCTGCTCAGGTGGCTAACAAACTAAATGAGTATTTTGAATCTACATTCACACATGAGGAGTTATTTAGGAAGGGGAATGCCAGAGGTGAGGTAAACTCTGGTAGTGAGCTAGATCGATGATTTTGTAATAACTGAGAGAAAAGTGGAGGAGAAATTGTTGAGGATAAACAAAGGCAAAGGCAGAGGACAAAGGCATCATATAACAAAGGCACCTGGGGTGGATTGGATCTATCCAGTTAAATTAAAGGAGGCAGCAAAGGAAGTAAGCAAACCCTTAGCCATAATTATGAGAGCCTCTTTGGACTCAAGGGATGTACCCATAGACTGGAGATGTGCAAATGTGACCCCAATTCACAAAGGAGGATCAAAGGCTGACACTGAGTTTAACTTCTGTTCCAGGAAAATTAATGGAGGCACGTTAAAGAAGCACTGCAGGATCATCTAGATAAGACTTCAAGTATAGCTCGGACACAGTATGGTTTTGTTAAGGGAAAGTGTTGCCTGACCAATTTGATTGGATAGTATGATGCAGTCACAAAAGAACTGGATGCAGGGAATAACTTTGATATTATATATTTGGATCTTAGAATGTCTTTTGATACTGTTGCACATGGAAGACTGCTGCACAAATTGGAGCAGTGGCATTGGGGGCAAATTGCTGCTATGGATAAAGGGATGGTTGAGAGGGAGAAGACAGAGAGTGGTAATCAATGGAGACTGCCCATCATGGACTAATGTTATTAGTGGACACCCTCGGGGTTCATTGTTGGGTCCATTATTGTTTTCTGTATTTATAAATGATATTGATTATGGTATATCAAGATTAATGTCCAAGTTTACAGACGATACAAACGTTGGCAGGGTGTTAAGGACACTATGCTGCTGCTGCTGCTGCAGCAACAGGATCTGGAAAAGGTTGAGCAGATGGGCTGAGAAGTGGCAAATGAAGTTTATCATTGACAAATGTAAAGTACTACATATGGGAAATAGCAACCCCAGAGCAACGTATCAACTCTATGATACTGCACTGACAGTGGTAGAGAATGAAAAGGACCAGGGGTAATTGTGCAGGCAGATATGAAGTTCCCTGAGCAGTGCAGATGGACTGCTAGAGTAGCTCATGGTGTCTTATCAGTGTATACAGGAATTTTTCTAGCAGGGATAAGGAGGTGATTATTCTCTTGTATAATGCAATGGCCAGCCCACACTTTGAGTAATGTATACAGGTCTGGAGGCCTCATTTCAAGAAGGATGTATAGCTTCTGGAATGAGTACAGAGAAGGGCAACAAGATTAGTGAATGGAAGAAAGGCTTAAGTTTTGCAAATTACAGTGTCTGAAGACTAGGCACCAGCGAGGTGATCTGATAGAGGTGTATAAAGCCTCGAATGGTTTGAGCATGCTCAATGCTGATGGGATTCTTCCTCTTGCTCAGAATAATCACCTGAGAGGGCATAAATTCAAATTGAGGAAAGACGGATGTAGGATAGACTTGAGGAAATTTGCCGTTAGCCAGTGGGTAGTTGGTTGGTGGAACAGACTTCCATCCCTTGTCGTGGAAGTTGAAAGCCTAAATACGTTTAAGGCTCAGCTTTACAGGTATTTTGAACGAATAGAGGGGTGAAGTGGAAGTGGTTATTTTTTATTTATTTATTTTATTTATTTATTTATTTTTTTGGCTGATGCTGCATAAGCTTGCTTTCTTGCATCAAATGCCTCTACTAATGCTTATGCTAAAAACAGGTTGTTACGACAGCTTTAATAGAAGAAGAAGAAGAAGAAAGTGCTGTTACTGATAATTTTGCCAAGTAGGAGGAACATGAAGATGAACCCAAACAAATTCCAGTTACAAAACATCAAACTCGTGAAGATATAGCTGTCCTAATGAGAACCCTGGAAGAAACTGATGCAAGTGATCGTGAATATAGACTGTTATACAACATTGAAAAGTCTATAAATAGACTTTCTAGTGATAATTTCAAACAATCTAAAATAAGTGATATCATTTATTTAGATCTTAGAAAGGCTTTTGATACTGTTGCACATGGAAGACTCTACACAAATTGGAGCAATATGGGTTTGGAGGCAAATTACTGCTATGTATAAAGGGATGGTTGAGTGGGAGAAGACAGAGTGGTAATCAGTGAACACTGCTCTTCGGGGACTAAGTGGAGTCCCCCAGGGTTCAGTGTTGCATCCATTTTGTTTTCTGTATTCATTAATGATACTGATGATGGTATATCAGGCTTAATGTCCATTTTTGGAGACGATACAAAGGTAGCAGGGTTGTTAATGACAGAACGCTGCTGCAACAGGATCTAGAAATGTTGAGCATATGGGCTGAGAGGTGCCAACTGAAGTTTAACATTGACAAATGTAAAGTACTGTATATATGGTAAGCAGTAATCCCAGAGCAACATGTCAACTGTGTGGTAGTACAATGACAGTGGTAGAGAGTGAAAAGGACCTGGGGGTAATTGTGCATGCAGATATTAAGTTTTCTGAGCAGTGCAGTTGGTCTGCAAGAGTAGCTCATGGTGTTTTGTCGATGATATAAAGGAAGTTTTCTAGCAGGGATAAGGAGGTGATTATCCCCTTGTATAAGGCAATGGTCAGGCCACACCTTGAGTACTGTATACAGGTCTGGAGACCTCATTTTAAGAAGGATGTAGAGCTGTAGGAGTGAGTACAGAGAAGGGCAACAAGATTAGTGAATGGAACTTGCTCTTATGAAGAAAGAGTTCAGGTTTGCAAATCACAGAGTCTGGAGACTAGGCACCTTCGAGGTGATCTGATTGAGGTGTATAAAGCTTTGAATGATTTGAGCATGCTCAATGCTGATGGGATTCTTCCTCTTGCTCAGAAGAATCGCCTGAGAGGGCATAAATTCAAATTGAGGAAAGACAGTTGTAGGATAGTTGTGCAGAAGTTTGACTTTAGGTGGAACAAACTTCCATCATGGCTTTGTAGAAGTTGATAGCTTAAATAGATTCAAGGGAGAACTAGACAAACACATGAAGTGAGTGGTTGGGGGAAATGAGAAGGGTGTGTGTGTGTGTGTGTGTTTTCTGCCTGATTCTGTATAATCTTGCTTTCTAGCATCATGTGCCCTTGCTAATGCTAAGTGACTATTTAAAATTGTAATCAGATTACAAAGTGTTAAGTTTAATTAATATGTATATCAGTTATGCTACGTACATAAGCATAAATTTATTTTTCTAAACCTGTGATTAATATTTTTCCGATTTTCACGCATCATTAAATTGGTAATAAAGTAAATAAATATGATTGGGGTGTACAAGGCCTTGAATGGTTTTAGAAGGCTCAATGCGGATTGGATACTTCCACTTACTGAGATTAAGAACCTGAGGGGGCATAGATTGAAATCGAAGAAAGGCAGTTGTAGAATACGTGTGGAAATTTGCCTTTAGCCGGTGGGTAGTTGATTGATGCAACAGACTTCCATCTGCTGTGGAAGTTAACTTTAATAAATTTAAGGCTGAACTAGACAAACATTTGGAATGACCGGATGGGTGAAATGGGAAGTGTGTGTGTGTGTTTTTTTTTTTTTTTTTATATTTGTCGAGTTTTGCTTTTTAGGATTGCTGTTTATTAGAATGAAAATTCAGTTTGCAAACGTTATCGCTATAAGGAACGCTTACTGTATAATATATATATATATATATTTACTAATTAAATTTGCTTTGAAATTCATTGGGTGTGTCTGATTATACGTGCTCCGAAAATGCCTTGTGCAGTAATTTATTTTTGGATTTTCTGAGTCATTACACTTAACTACACTGATAAGGCAGTTCTTAAGTATCCTGATTGCATTTATCATTCTAAGATTGCAGGTACATTTTATTTACTCGAAGTATTATAGAAATGAATTTGATTTTCTTTCGACTTGTGTAACAGAAGTAGGAAGGCTATATGTGGTTATATTTTCAAATGCAGTACTTTCAAAATTTGTGGATACTATAAAACAGAGCATATGTTTCCACATATGGGTAAATTTATTTCTCTAAGGACAGATATGATTTATCCAACAAATTCTCTCTTAGATTTTAAATGCTATTTTAAACATTTCATATTTGTCCCTTTTTTATTTAAAGAAAATGATACAAACAGATAATTTTATTTACAGGTGAAGATACTGATTTTGTTGATGAAGAAGGAGATTATTCGACTCCAGTTGGTAAGAGCCTTTTTTATTTATTTATTCTCTTTAGATCGGTATTGCTCCACCTGGCGGTTGATTGTTGTGGCAACAGTATGTTTTTCTGTTGAAAAACATACTGTTGCTTGTTATCAGGCTTTACTAATGTGGAAAATTTTCTAGCTGGAGATCTGCTATAAATTCTTCAGGGTAGAATGCACTGGTCCCACAGGAGCTAGTCATTGTTGGTAACTCTATTGTCAGGGAGGTGGGAAGTATATTATGCAAAAAGGATAGATGGAATAGGACCAGGATATGTCTTCCAGGAGCAAAAGTTGATGATGTTGTAGAGCAGATATCATCTTTCGAGGGTACAAAGGGTGATATTGTTGTATACATCTCCTACACATGTAGGAGATGTGCGGATTTACTTAACAAGTACAGGTCAATGTTGAAAAAAAAAAAAAAAAAAAGGCGTGAGTTACGATTATAATTTTCAAGTGTCTGCAATTCTGCCCAAACACAATAGGACTGAGCATACGATGAGAGCCTCGTCAATCACTTCAGCTCTGTAGAGGTTGTGCAAGGCTCGTGTCATAAAATCTTTCTCAGCGTGGTCTCTGCTTGTTAACAGGATAGATTATTTCAACAGGGATGAGATGCATTTAAATAGAAAAGGTGCAAGAGTATTTGGTGATGCTATCGAGGCAATGTTAAGTGGGTCGGAAAACTGCTAGCTTGGGGGGGGGGGGTCACAGACCAATAGAATAACAGTAGCTGAAGGCAGAGGTGGAAGTGATTCTTGCACTACTTCTATTGGCAGCAGCCTGGAAAGCAAGTTGCTGGAGATTTCAGGAACT